>NC_079504.1:72823-672823 GCF_030052815.1 Hevea brasiliensis | reverse complement strand
ATTTAAAGAGTCAGAGCATGCCGACATCCAAACATCGCTATCCGACGGCTATACTTTAGGGTAATTGATGAGTCAAAATAACCAAGGGTAGCACAATAGAAGGTCCACTACTGTCAGCCAACAACCTGCTCAATATATGAAGACAAAACACCAATTGTTTCTCCACTCACAATCTCCTCAAAATGAAATCCCACCTTTTCAGAAGGCCTTTATTTTACAATAATTTGAACATACCAAAAAGATTAGATGATAATGATGGAGAAAGAGAGAGAACTGCTAGGAGACACCACTCACATTAGCAATCTAGGCCCACAATCGAAAATTTCCTTCCCTTTGCAATGCAGCCGAATAATCCCTTTATCAACACAAAAACACATCTAACATCTGAGATAAAATACAATCTAGTGCTAACAATTTTAAGTCAGCAACGCTAAAACCAGTAAACCATCAGAATTAAATCCTCAATTCAAAAGACTACGATTGAAACCTATCAGGACATTGGAATTGCAAGATTTTCTAGTGTCAGAAATCATGCACTCAGACAAAGACTACCTCATTAATTCTGTCAGCATGATATGCATATCATAATTAATGTGCTACCTAACTTGCCAAGCATTTCAAGAGAATCACGTATGTCCCAAACCTAAAATCAGAAAACAATCACTTAAATAGAAAGCACATAGCCAAAATCCACAATCTTGCCTCACAAAATTCAAGGAGAAACCCTAAAGAGATACTGTGATACAACAATATATGAGTAGCTGAAACAATAATCTCAATTGATATTGATTCATTTTCGTCCACACTAACAGAAAATAAGCAGAAAACAGCATTATAAGCACTTGTAAGACATACTAAAAGTATGAATTATTCAAAATCATTTAACAAAGCGATATTTTTTTTGCCTCATAGACATGATATTTTTTTTGTCAAATCATAGAAAGAGGTAGAAAAGAACTCACATGGAAAATTAACACCAGCTTTCATTTCAATCTTCCTCGCCGAATAGAACGCGAAGGCGAGATGCGAAGAGGCCGGTAGGGTCGAGAGAGGCTTCGTGGAGTAGGCCACGCTTGATGTTATTCAATCGATCGGTTAGGGTTTGCTGCTCTTGCTTAAGAGCTGAAGTGTCTTCCTGAAGGTCATGGAGACGGTACTTTTGACCTAAGGATCTGATACTCAAAAGCAGTATCCCTGTCATTGCGAAGAACTGGATGAAACTGTCTTTGCGCTTCATTGCGTTTGCTATAAACCCTAACGACTTTCTAGAGCTTTGGGCGGCTGTGGTATTGGCTGAGCCCGGCGGCACTGAGGATGCCATGTCGCCAAAATACGTCTGATAAAGCACTCAATGCAGCGAAACAGAGAGTCAGGAGAGCTGTGGTTCGGCTATAAGCGCCCCACGGTGAAAATAGAAAAACGACGCCGATGAGTGCGACTGTTGAATATATTTTTCTAACGAGACAAAAGCGAAATCGGTCCAATTGGCTTTTTGATTCAAGGGATCAAAATTACAACTGTAAGTCTGCATTCTGTAAGGTCTCATCAGTTCTAATTTTAATTTGATTTGAACTCTAATTCATTTTAATTTGATCTGAACTCTAATTCATTTTAATTTGATCGAATATAATAATTAATTTTTTAAAAAATATAATTATAATTTTAATTAATTGCAACATAATTTCGATTTAATTTAAATCAACCCGGTAAAAGAAAGCTTAAGTTCTCAGATTGCCATGAATAATTTCTCAACATGAATATCAATTTTATTTAAGATGGATAACAAAAATTTTAAATTGTTTTTCTCCTTTCCATAGCCTATATAGCCCACCGACGATGGATCCTTAAAGAAGATAGAAGCTGGAATTTTTATATGCTAGAACACAAAAATAATTTTACCGACCATGTTCATGTTCGAATTAGTAATAAATTCAATAATTTTAAGTGAAATCAAATACCAACCCAAGCAAGATAATTGCTATTAGTTCGAAGCTAGATAACTACATCATTCAATTGGATTGCTATTAGTACAAAGCCGCCTAGGATTTATCCCCTGGATGACTAAAAAGAAACAAAACGAAATACTAAGATCTCATTTGAGTCAAGCTCTTTCTTTACACTTTTTAGGAAGCAACGTATCTTCATGGAGGTAAAATCACCTTTCGGAACGTCACTTCCCAATAAAATATCAACCAAATAAGTTGAATTTGTTAACTTTCTGGGAACTTGCCCCCAATCCCTCGAAACGGGAAACTTAAAATATTGAATTTATATCATAAATACTAATTCACAATAAACCGAAAAATCATATCGATGTTTGCTTATAACATGGAGCGTAGAGCTCCATGCCGATTTGTACAAGCTGAAATCATTTTCAAGGTAAGCCTGGCTGAGATAATAGTCTCTGGCGAACCATTTCTGGACGCTTGAAATCATAAGAAACCGCCTCTCCAAGAAATCAAGACTCATCCTCCCCAGCGTCACTCTGAAGCAGCTGATGTATATCACGCTGTAGCATCTCTATGTAATCCTGCATAAGCCAAATGTAGTCTCAAGTCTATTATATATATATATATATATATATATAAACAAAACATAAATGCGCGATGGTGCTTCAACAAATATCCACTCCATACAGTAAAACTGGTTCGAGTTCAAGGTAGAAGAATAAAAATTATGAAGATCAAAAGTAAAACATACATGGACTAGATCCGCATTGTTGCTCAACTCCTGCACAATATCTAGGGATCCGCTTTCATTCCCATTCAACCTCCCTGCATTTTCAGCTACAGCTCGGAAAATATCTCCAGGTGCATTGAAATGTCCAATTCTCTGAGCCACATCCTGGAGGTCGATCTAAAGACAAAACAGGGAATCAGTCGCATCGGAAACAATGAGCTTCCTAGTCGAAAAATTAATTGCTTCCTGTTCCTAAACATGAGAAGTAGGCTCATAAATAGGATTTTACTTCTATTAAATTCTCATAGTGCTTCATTTTTCTTTTCAAGTGTACAAACCTGAACATTTTGATCATTGGGTTTTTCATTTCCACTTGATCTCCTCTCATTATACTGCTGCTGAGCTTCAGGTTCTACATGAAAGAATGGCTGAGCAGCTGACCCACGACTGAGAACCTGGGAAACTACTGGCATCATCTGTTGGACCATCCTAGAAAGATCAATGCCACTGCCTTGGCCACTTCCCAAACCTGAGAACATATTCCCAAGGTCTTGGCTTTCTACCTGCTGAGCAATTTGGCTGACAGTACTCATTATTTGGGGGTTCTGAGTGAGCTGTTGCAACATATTCCTCAAAACATTGGGAGAGCCAACCCCAGTTTGCTGTGAGACACCTGCCAACAAACCATTCAAGGCAGGACTATCTATCACCTGAGACACAACACTAGAAGTACCAAACTGGGCATCAGAACCTTGTTCTCCCAGTGGACTATGCTCCAAGTTCCTGCAAACAGATGAAGGTATTTGACTTGAATGTATCTCATTTGCACCCACCCTATTTGTACCAGAGCTAAGAGATGCAAGAGATTGTAATGGCTGTTGACCAGTCATTCCAGTGTTCAGGTTCTCACAGACAGGAGTATTGCTCGTTCCAAGATCACCACTCTTCACCACCGATTTTGGCTGCCTGGTTTTCCTCTAGTAACATCAACAACACAGAGACTTAGTTTTTATCTTCTTTTTAATTGCACAACAAACAAAAATAAATTCAAAACTTTCAAGCTGAAGTTTACAAGGATTCTATAATAGCAGTAATCATAATCTCATAGCATTTAAGCATTCGCAACAGATCTCATCATCACTTGGGGAAAAAAAAAGATAAAAGGAAAGAAGAGACGAAGCATATCAAGCACTAATTTGACAGTCAAATGAGGACAAGCAAATCTACCAGACCATAACATCAGATTCTTTTTACTGGCTAGAGGTTACAAATAATCTTAACAGATGGTAAAAATGGATAACAGTTTATGTAGTCCTTAATCTATATTTGTTTTTACAATCAACCGGATAGGACCAAGAACAAAAGATTTTAAAAATATCAGGACTTGATTGTAAAAGAAGATAAAGTTTTGGGACTATAGAAGTTGTTATCCATAATAAAAATCTGGATATATTGGATTTTGTAGCATCTCATGTAATCACATTTCAAAAATATGTGTCTCATCCTCATTCCTTAATCCATTGATAGGTGAATATATTCATTCAGTAGCGATGCACTCCCTCTCTCATGATTAGGCAATTTCAAGAAGTTTATGCAACAAATAATCAATAAAACAAATCCTGTAAAGACCAATAGCACTACCCTCCTGCATATCAAATAGCCTGCTTAATCAACTTCAAAAGGTTTGGGGCTAAATAGAGCCAAAAATGGTCCACATGATGTTTCACAAAATTGGGTCTAAGCAGATAAACAGTGAGATAGTAAGTTTCAATAAAATCAATTAATAAATAAATAATTCCAGGATGAAAAATACCTTGCATTCCAAACTCCCCATCGCTAATCCAAGAGGAACAGCTTCAGCACCTTCTGAAAGATCATGCTTCTCACTGGAACTAGGGGCATTTTCTGAAGTCTCTTCTGGCTTTAGTGAGGTTCCTCCATTTGAACATCCCACCGAGCAAGACGAAACATCTTTTGACCTCAAAAAACTCTCTGTCACCTCACCATTACTTCCTCGGACATGATCATCTTGATTCTGATCATTCCCAATAACTTAGTATTGGCCAAAATCACAAAGCATTTCCCAAACAGTGCACAAAACATACCTTTTGATCATGGCCATCGAACATTAACCCAGATAAGGTCACAGAAGATTCCCCAGCCCCACTGATCATCACCCCTTCAGGCTGTTTGTTGCTTGCACCATTACCTGTACCAGAAGTAACAGAGCCTGCAAATAGAGATAATATTTTTGTAAACATTGTTGGTTTCATATCAAATAAATTTTTAATGTTTTGATATCAAACAGCTAGATACCTGATGTAGGCTGGTTTTCTCCTTGCATGGCACCGACAAGACTTCTTAGTCGTGAATTAACTTCAGCTATTACAGAGGATAATGATGTAGAATCAGATGGAGGCTGTGAAATAGAAACACCTAGACCAGGTTGTGTGGCATTTGAAACAGAAACAGTAACACCAGTAGAATGTGAAGGCACTGCTGCTGCAATGACATTTTGCACTGGTAGCATCCGCACTGGGCCTGAACCACTAAAACCAGTACCATTACCCCGTTCTCCTTGCATCCCCTCCCCATTACTTGCCCGGGCACCTATGGTTGATACAACCGGTGCCAGTGAAGTACCTGATGATAAAAAGCGTCAAAAAGACCCAAAAGTGAAAGTGTGAATGGACATCAATTTGCTTGCTTTGCTTACCAGCATTTATATGGATATTTATGTTCCTTGGGGCACTACCAATGCCAACATGACCAGAACTCATGGGATTTGATTGTACAGAAGAACCACCAAAGAGGGAATTGGTTTGTAGGGGAAAAGGCTGGAAAAAAATAATTAAGAAAGTTGCATGAGGGTCCCACCAAATCAAAGCAAGAACAATCATGATAAATAGAAAGTAGTACAATAGGACTTGACCAAATCACAGCTGATGGAAAATGATAGTTATTTTTGAAATCAAAAAGAGAACCAATTCCTTGTTTTAAAACAAAATGTTAAAATTATAATACAAAACAAACAAGATTCCACAACATGCAGTGTATCACAGTTAATAGTTCCAATATAGTCATTAGCTTAGAAATCAGGAATTTTAAAATAGCCAAGACTTGCCTATCACCATGGTTTTCTGTCTGAACTCTGAAGATCCAAGGCTTACAAAGCCATGAGCTTCCAATTTAACAAATGCACCTATACATACTTTTAAATGATTCATTCAAGGCACAGCCATACCAACTACCCTTTCTTGTTCAAAACTTGGGTATATTTCAACAATACCTTCCAATTTGCACCACATTCCTCAAGGAACGCTATATTTTCAACTATTAGCAAGAAAAGTTTGATACCAAATTAACCTCAACTACTCAACTCAACTAAGCCTTTATCCCAAAAATTTGAGGTCGACTATATGAATTCTCTTTCTCCACTCTAAACGATTTTGGGTTAAATATCGGAAATATGTAATGCTTCTAGGTCATGTTGTACTACTATCCTCCAAGTCAGTTTAGGTCTACCCCTTCTTTTTTTTTCTATCCTCTACCCTAATGTGCTCTACTTGTCTAACTGAAGCCTCCGTATGCCTACGCTTCACATGACCAAACCACTTCAATCTCCCTTCTCTCAACTTATCCTCAATTGATACCACTCCTACCTTTTCTCTAATACTCTCATTACGGACTTTATCTAGTCTAGTATGGTCACTCATCCACCTTAACATTCTCATCTCCGCAACTCTTATCTTAAACACATATGACTCCTTCAGTGCCCAACACCCACTACCATATAACATGGCCGGTCGTATGGCTGTACGGTAAAATTTTCCTTTCAACTTAACCAGATTGACAAATTGTATAATACTTTACAAACCTGGACCATTATAGGATTAGGCCCTGATGGAGATATATAAACAGCAGGTCCGGGATTTACAGAAGAATCAGCCTGCAAGTTGCCACAAAATAATTATAAATAATACCTAATCACAAACTGAACAAATGCAGAGAGTATGCAGTAGGTCATACAGGAGATTGTCCCATTCGCAGTGTCAAGATTGTCCGACCAAGCTCCAAAAGAAGAGCACCTATGTGCTGCATTGCAAGGCCAACTTGAGCTGATTCTGTCTGAATTTGGCCCCTCACAGAAGGATTACTAGAAACTCCCTCTAGTTCCAAGCGTTCTGCAATATGCTACAAAGTTGCAGCATGTTACATGTAACATAGATTATAAGGTTTTCCAAAGGGGAAAAAAAAGGATTTGTTCATTTTAAAATAGATTATAAACAATTCCCTAGTAAGAAATTTAAATGCAAACATTGCCTCACTATAAATTAACAAGGCAGGCAGTTCTTAAGTTAACCTCGTAATAAATTCGTCAAACACTGCACTCAAAGCAGTGGCTTAATATAGAATACATCACTTATAGCATAAGAAAGACGTTACTATCCTACATATTGTTATCACTTAGTGTTAAACAGACTTTATTATCTCTGTAAAATTATCATATCAGCATTCACCAATCATAAAACCAAATGATACAACAATGCAGTAACTTTAAAGCAAATGCATACAAATCACTGTCCCAGATCCATAACCATATAATGGAGTCACATACAGCACCAAAACTATTGATAACTGTTTACACAAAGGCAAATTCAAAAATTCAGTATCAATTGTTTCAAAAAGAGGAAAGGAAATGAAAAGGGAGGGAGGGAGGGATGAGGGGGAGGAGGAGGAGGAGGAGGGGGAGGAGGGAGGGCGCGTGTGGGGGCTTGCAAGGAATTAAAGTTTTTGGGACATAGAGGTTTACAGATAATGCAGTGATCACATGACCACCGAGAAGCCGTTCTGCATGTCGCAGGACAATGTGCAATGCTTGCAATCCCCTTACATTAGAAGGTAACTCTACATTTGGGACATCTCCTGTGTTGTTTGAAGTTGCGATTGGCTGGTACCCTAGATGAAGCAAAATGAGTTATTTTCAGCATTTTAAAGTGCAAAATAAGAGATAATGCCATTTTTATCATCACCATTTTGTGCCAGTGCCTGCTCCATATGCGTCATAAACTCAGAAAGTGTACTCAAAGAATCAGGAATTGGCTGAAACAAAAATGAGAATATGATGTTAAAAAAAGGTATAACAAATCACAAGGAAAACACACATAACTGAATAATTTATTTACCGAATGAAGCGAAGGAAGAGGTACTGCTGCAGTCAGAGGAATTTGCATGACTTGAGGTGGCAATTGAAATGGCTGACCAGGAAATGCCTGACCAGGCTGCATTTGATTTCCTGCTTGACTCTGACCGCTAACATTACTTCGTAAGCCATCTACTGTTTCATTTCCTCGAGTCTGACCACTAACATTTGACTGCAAAAAGCATTATAAACCTCTTAATATGTTCAATAGACATGTACAGAAAAGAATCACTTTATTCCTTTGAGCAATCAAAGTTTCTCCTCAAATGTGTTGCATTCACTATAACATCTTACAAAGATGAAAAATTAAAATATATCAAGGAATTTTATACTCCATCAAATGCTACCTTTGAAGCTTAAGTGCGTGAAATTCAACAGTAAAACAAAATTTAGACCCTCATAATGTTTATCCATGTTTAGCTCACGCACAGATCAATGTAGAAATAGAAGTTTAGCTTATGACTGCAACAACAAAAGATTGCAACAATTACGTGGACAAAAAAAAAAGGTGTTGACCAAGATCATGATCCTGTTGACTGCATGGAAGTCAAGGTATCATATGAAAAGAACAAGAAATCAATTAATTTTGTGCTCATGGTAATCAAAGAATTTCCTTGTTTGTAACACTTGGATGACTGATTTTGTTTCCTCACAATTCTGCTAGAGCAAAGTAAAAGATAGATTCCATATTTAATTTGTTTTTCCCAACCCAATGGGAAATGTCTATGTTAACAGTTAACTCAAATCACTTGTTCAAATTTCATAGACACTTCACCTTCCTTTCAGATAACGAGTACCTACCATGTTAGAGGACTGCATTCCACCAATGCCATTAATTGCAGTCTGACCCCCAATGCCAAAAGAGTTCAGCACCGCGCCAATAACCTATACTACAGATAACAGTAGATTAATAGACTTATATATTTAAGATAGAAATATCAGCACCTTTCACTGCACTTAACCCTGATTGAAGACCTCAATTAAAGAATGAAAAACACACCCGACTGAGGTCTGGAAAAATGCCTTCACCTTGCTCCCCAACATTAAAGGTCCCAAGAACTATACTGTGTGATATTTGCCCAACACGATTTTGGGGGATGCCAGCACTAGGATCATTACCTACCAATTTGAACAGGAACCACTGGTTCATAAAGTTAAAAGAGATAGCTATTTGTTTTAAGAAGGAAAGTATGTAAGAAGACGAAAGGGAGAAAAGAAAGAGAGAAGAGGAGGAAGGAGGAGGAGAGAGGGGGGGAGGGGGGGGGGGGGGGTGCTGGTTAGGGTGGCGGAGCTTCAGTGTCACATTATAGAATAACCAAACTAACTTAAAAATCAGTACCTCGGTTACCATTATTTGCATTTGTGTCACCAGAACTTGCATCAGTTGAAGGTTGCAACTGTGCTGGCTGCCTTGCAACCAAGTGCAAGGTATGCCCATTCTCCACTTCTAAAACTAGTCAAGGAACAAGATGATAATAATAATAATAATAATAATAATAATAATAATAATAAAGTAGCAAATGTATAACCATGTCACATAGTTGCACAAAGAAGATTAAACAGTCTTACTAGTAAAATAATAAAACACATTGACACAAATCTCACAGGCATGAAACTTTATAACCTAGTTGATGGGATACGATATTCAGAAAGGAGATGTTCATCCTTCAAGACCTTTCCCCGGAAAATCAGTCTTTGCTGACCTACTGGAACACCAATATCCTTAGCTATTTTCTCCTTGAATGCTGAAACTAGCGTCTGAAAACATTCAGAATGCAACCGCATTAGCTAGAATTGTATAAACAAAAATATCTATGCAATTCCTAACAGCATGCACTCTTTAAAAATGTTTCCTTTGACATGCTTAAAATTAAAACACATGACATGCTGGATTCTTGAATCCTATTATCAATTCTTGCCTATCCAATGACTTGAGGAGTTTTTCCACAAGATGCACGAGGCATCAACCAAAGATATTATTCAAAACTGTCAACGCTAAAAGTTGAAAAAAAAATATATAAATAAGAACAGTACGTTAGAAATTTTGAGAAGAAAAATAGAAACAAAACCTGATGCTTACATTTTTATCCACCTGAAAATTGTAAATCTGAGAATCTAGAGTCTTGATATTGAGCTCTATTGCTGCATCTGAACTTTCTCCTGATATGTTGCTTGTACTAGATCCATCATTGGAGTACTGATTTGCCATAATACCTCAGTACAGCAAGATTCTAAAACACAAAAATCAAACAAACAAACACTACCCCAGTAAGTAAACTATTCCCCAAAATCTGGGGAATTAATGTCTCTAAACCCTTAGGCAAAGACAGACAGAGACATTAATGATTAACCACCAAAAGAGCAATGCATTCAGTCATTAGGATGAAACACAAAGTTAAAGCAAACACAGTGTTCAGTGAGAGAAAAATGCTTAGGGAGATTTGGTTAAACATTGAACCATGCATGATGTATCTGCAAAATCATTCATCAATCAGTAAAGAAAACAAAATGACCTAGTCATCTTACAATATCTGTAGACTCAATGTATGGTCCAGGTCCACAGAATCTTCTCAGAGAAATTATTCATTTAATGATCTCCACAATCTAGTCACGTGGCCATATATTCATTTTACAAGCAACCATAACATAAGAATTATAGTTAATGTGACATCACAAAAGCCAACAGAAACATTTTAAAAAGCTAAAAAGCTAATGAAGTCAACCTCTGAGTTTCTAGTTTGGTATGTAGCACTTGTTTTATGTCTTAAACAACATGAAGACAAATGTGAAACTGATATGATTTTTTCAAATGAAAATCTTGTAAAAGGAGTAGCCATTTCAAGCATAAATTGATACCATCAAATAGAACAAGGCAATCTAATTTTCTGATCACACGTTTTACACCTCTTTCCCTTTTTTTCTCCCTTTATAAAATCGTTTAAACACACTTTAATAAGCATAACATAAAGTCTGAGCTGCCTAATGATTCATAATGCAAATGAACATTAAAAATCCTAAGTTAGCAAATTTTCTTCGTGTCATTAAAAAGGGTCACAAGTACATCCCAGCTCAAAGTAAAAACAAATGCTTGCCTCTTCCAAAATGCCGCTTGCCCCTAACTCCCTAATGACAAAACGGTACATGCATGGCTAAAATTACATAATCCCCCAAACAAGTGAGATCGATTTTGATTTCAAATCCAAAGCAATCCAGGTAATATTAACTCGGGCAGAATATACTAAGATCGAATTTAAAGAGAGATCGCATTTTGCTGAAATTATTCTAGGATTTATAACAACGAACATTTGTAGATATGTGAGAAGAGAAAACACAGAAAAATAAGCAAACATGAAATCGAACCTTTTCTTTTTCTCTCCTTTTTAGGTGTGGAGAATCTGAAAATGAGGATGAAGATTATATTGTGATTTTTTTTATTTGATCACCTAAACGATCACAGTAGGCGGGATTGAGAGATGACTTTTGGCCGAAGCTAAAGCTAAGATCTTTTCTGGATTCACCGATGTTAGCCTACTTAGCCGGGTTAAGCTTGGGTTTAGATTCCAGTACAATCTAGACCAGGAATCGGTCCATTGACAGGAGTCAACCGTTTTATTGACAATGGTATTAGTTTAAAGTGATTGTGGATTTGGTTTCCGGTCCGCTCCATGACCATTTCCATTCGGATTTCGGATCCGATGCAAGGACAGTGGTCGCGTCAAAATAAAATAGGATTTGGCTTTCTCTAATTCTTTTCTTTTCCTGCTGTTCATCGTAAATTTTTAGTATTTTCAATATTCAACTTAATTTAAGAAAAATAAACATATTGTAATCCGGTTACATTCTTAATAATTTATTTATCTATGATAGAATCTCTGATTTTAATGCATTAATCTCTGATTTTAATGCATTTTCAATATTTAATTAAACTTTATATTTAATTTTATTTCAAACTAATTAACCTAAATTGATCTTATTTTTTATTAATTCAATGCATATTGTACTTAATGATTTGATTTGAAATAAATTATTTATAATAAAATAATTAAAATAAATTCTCATAATTATGCTGGAATTTTATTTTTTAAAATTAAAAATTTTTTAATTAAAAAAATTAAATTATTTTATTTTAAATATAAAAATTAGTAAAAAAATAAAAAATCAATAAATTAAATAGCAGCAAATAGGCTATATATATTTGAGATTATCGATTTTAATTTAAATATCAAATAATTGAATAAATATATAGTTTAAATGGTTTATTTGTACAATAAATTTGTACTAAATACATTTATCAATTTTAAAATTGACCTAGATTGGTTTAGAATCGTGACTAAATGCATAATTTCGTATAATTTTTTTTTTTTTGAATTTTAAGGATTATTTTATTTTTTTTCTAACGGATTTATGAAATAATGAAATCTACTTTTTTTTTTTTCATTTCTATGAAAAACAATAATAAAAAAGTACGGATTGTATGGCCTCTATACGTGTCTTTTACTATTTTGGATCCAAATACCCAAACGGGAGGAAGCTCACCCATTTAAAGATGAATTAAAAAAAAATAAAAATAAAAATAAAAATAACAATAAAAATAAGAAGAAGATTATTTGACAATAATAAAGGTGGACATTATTTGATTTAAATAGGATAAATTAAATTAAATTATATTAATTTAGTAATTCAATTTAAATTTTTATTCATTTAAAGATGAATTAAAACAATAAAAAGAAGAAGAAGACAATTTGTCAATAATAGGGGTTAGGATTATTTGATTTAAATTAAATAAATTGAACTAAATTATCTTAATTTAATAATTCGATTTGATTTTTAAAATAATTCGATTCGATTTGATTTTATATTATAAAAATTTTGGTTAATTCGGTTTGGTTCGATTTTGAAGATAAAAAAATCGATTGATCCCAAACGAACTTAATAGTTTTATTGATTTTTGAATTGATTTATTTTTATGAAAAATTTAAGAATTATATGTAATTTTATATATATAATGTCACGACCCAACCTATGGGCCGGACCGGCACTAGGACCTGGGCCAGCTTAAAGCCCCCGAGGCCCGTAGTAAGCCTAACTATTCCTCAAATTTATAACCAGGCCCACAATTTAGGCCCAATATGCATATAAAATAATTTAAATCAAACTGTTATAATTTCATTTCGAGCCAACTTAGCCCATAAATTTTCAGAAACTAAAATCAGGGGAGCCCAGCTCAACCATGTTACCTCATTTACAAACTGTTTAAATACCATACAAATCTTCATTTATTAATCTTAAAAATTTAAGTTAACACAACCTCTACCAAGGTCCACACTATTTCTAACACATGCGGAGTTCTAGATTTTAAATTTAGAAAAGATAGTAAAACAATTAAATAATCGACATTAAATCTGCGAGGAAGAAAACAGGTTGCTCTGTAAAATAACTCCTCCTGTGGCCTGGAAAAATATTGAACAGGAGTGAGCGTTCGACTCAGAGAGTAAAATATCAATTTTAACCATAATCTCTATAACTATCTAAAACTAATGCACCCTGTGGAGTGAAATATCACATCCGCAATATTATCACATCATAACAGCAAAAAGTAATTTGGAGCACTCACACACCCAGTAATGTCAATCATAATATATGGGAGCTGATCCCCTATATAGCTCTCTTAAATCCAACCTGGTGCCAGCGAAGAACTCAAGCCGGGCTTTCGCTTAATAAACCAAATCGGGGGTCCCAGCGAAGAACTCAAGCCGTGACTACCCCCCGAAGGATCGGGTCCCAACGAAGAACTCAAGCCGTGACTACCCGTCCTATCCATAGTCCACACCACATCACACGCACGCCAACGCACGCACACTGCTCCAAATTACCACAACAACATCCATGGCACTTTAACAGTTATGAATGCAACATAAATCGTGCCTAGAGTTTAACTACATAAATATATGCATATAAGTGATGCATGGGCATGCTTGAACATATAATAATATCGAAATTACAATTAAAATTAATATTTTACTCACAGTACACCGATGACTATTGTGGGCTTTGGATGCGTAAAATAGTGACCTCGATCACCTAATAATTAAATTATAAATTTATTAGTACTAAGTTAAGATAAAACTCTAAAGAGGCAATAGACAGACCTAATTCATGCAGAAAATCAGTGAGTTTCTATACCAGGACCTACCCAACTGCAAAAAGGCTCAAACAACACTTCTAAATTCTCAATTCCCACAATCACATCTCATCAATATCACATGGCCCCTCCTGGGCCCTCCAAATCAGACAATACTCAAAATCTTAAAAATTACGTTTTAGTCCCTATAATTGACATTTTTCAAAAATCCACTCAAACAAGCTCTAAAAATTCTAAAATTTTACCCCGCGGTCCTTAATAATATTATAAGGTTATTGCAAAATGAATTGTAATTTTCTAGTCACCCATGAATATTTTATTCAAGAATTTTACTCAATTCCATAAGTTTCCAACAGCTAACATATTATTAATTCAACCCAATTTAATATTCACATATTTAAACCTCCATCCTCAAGCTTCAACCAATCATATAAAATTTAAACATCTTAATTTCAAACAATCTTATATGCCTATATGCTAAAAATCTAACTAAAATCCATCCATATTTCTCAAAAATATTCTACGATCACCCAAAAATTCAACTAACACCATAGAATATCTCCAATTTTTCCTGTTTAAGAAACACTGTATTTATGCTCCACAGACAGAGAAATAATAGAAATTGTCTTACCCGAAGTTTATCTGTGTCTCAAAAATTCCAAAAATTTATGAGGAAGCCTCTGGAAGTTGAACCATCTCCATAGCTCACCAGACCACGGCCACCGCGCACGGTGGCCGGCCGCCGATCGCCGGCGACATTTGCCGGGTCTGATCATACCACCATGTTCCTCTCCTCTTCCTCAATCCATATGTGGTCTCGGATCGTCGATCCAACGGTCGGATCGTCGTAGATCTGACGAAAAAGCTTGAAAAACCCGAAACTTCTCTCCTCCATATCTCACTCATCCGGCCTCCATTTGCTTCAAAATTGGTATCAAAAGAAAGCTCTCGGAACAAGCTTTCCAACGCCACCGGAATCGCCTCGATCGGACGTCGGATGAAGCCGGAATCGCACCGGAAAGCCGCTGCCCATTGTGCGCGCGTTTTCTCTCTCTTCTCCCTCTCTTGCCGCCGTTTTCTGGTGGTCTGGCCGTCGCGGAGGGTCGCCGGCCGGGTGGGGAACTGCTTGGGACGTCGCTGGTCGGTCACCGGAGAAAGGAAGAAGAAGAAGAGAGGAAAGGAGAGGGAGAGAAGAGAAATGGGGGGGGGGGAGGTTCCTCCTCCCGTTTTTGAAAATTTTTCTTTTTTTTTTTAATTAAAAAGGCTGTTGTGACAGTGGGAAACCCACTGTCACACGCCAAATCCCATCATTCAATCATTTTTTTTTTTTTTTTTTTTGTTTTCTGGGTTGTTACATTCTTCCCCCCTTAAGAAAAATTTGTCCTCGAATTTTCGAATAAACAAGAGATATGGAAAAGAAGATTATTGAAACAAGTGCAATCATTACTCCTCCAGCTATGCAGATATTGGTAAAACATTTATTCTTCGAACTCTTCGTATATTATATATGACATTCTACTGTTCTCTGATTCTACTATAGTGTCCTATTTGTCATCATCTCTTTCTAGAGATGCTTTTATCTCTTGGCTATTCATTGACCATTCTTCTGATACCTCAGGTATTCATTATAACTCTATTACTCTCGACTTGATATCTGATAACTTTAATTAACCTTGGCGCTTACCTCACTTTTATTACGCCCTAACGTGTCTCTTAGTGACTTCAGTCCTCATCCCTTAGTTTCAATAATCTCTGTTTCCCCAAAACATGACTTATGTTCCTTATTTCATGGTATCCTATGAGTAGCTTTCTTGTAGCACCTAATCCAGGCATCTTGTTCGAGATCTTTACTCTTCTTATGACCTCAGTGGTCAATACCTATAAATCTTCTCACTCCCAT
Source organism: Hevea brasiliensis (assembly GCF_030052815.1). Lineage (NCBI taxonomy): Eukaryota > Viridiplantae > Streptophyta > Magnoliopsida > Malpighiales > Euphorbiaceae > Hevea > Hevea brasiliensis. The sequence goes on along the minus strand of NC_079504.1, from coordinate 656,899 downwards.
GATACTTCAAATTCTTAATCTCTTTTGTGTCATTACTAAGGTACTTAGACCAATCCTCTATCCATCTTATGTAACTAGTCAGGTAGAGTCTCCTCCAAGGGCCAAGTGTATCATTTATCAACATTGAAAAGCAAACTGGGTCTCTCCTTCTAGGTAACAAAAGTGTTTACATTCCCTGACAACTCAATCCAATGCGACTTTATCAATTCTTACTCATTCTCTGGAATGGAAATATCTAGACTTCTTCCTATAGCTTCTTAGTATGTGGCCTACTTCTAATACATTGACACTTAGATCGAGGCTTCACTACTCCTTTGATCTATCATCTCATAATAACTTATTTTAAACATTCCTTAGTGTGTTCCTAACATACCTATTTCTCCTTATCCTCATCATTATAACTGGCTCTATCGAGCTCTCTTCCTGTCTTTTGCATCTTATCCACTTCCCTTTTCCTATTTTTGGTATTGTTGATATCTTTTCAACCTGCTGTACTTATTCCTTAATTTTAATCCTATTTCACCCTTACACCTTTTCCTTCAAGAATGTTCATCCCATCATCAACTTTAACTTTCATTTTATTTCTTAGTCTTATCTTGATTACTAGTTCTATTACTCCGGGAATTCTAACCTTACGATTTACTCCTACCAGCACATTCTTCATCTTATGTAACACTTATAATTAGCCATAGAAAATTTTTCTTGTATCCCCTTTTTCCAACTTAACTATCAGAACATTATCATTCCCTACCTCTATTGTTATTCTGTCGTTATTGCTTCACTGCAAAGTGATTCTGTTGATCATACTAACAATGTTTGCCTGACATTCATAACGAATCTCTAACTACCTTCTCACTATCTCAAAAGTCTAAACTAAGTATATGTGTCATTATCTATCATTCTTTTCCTATCATCATACCTATTTGATCCCTTAGATTGACCTTTATTCAACTTACTACTTACTAACTTCTTTTTCTCTACCTAATTAGGTAGTCCGCCATACCATCGTACACCTTCTAGCATTTACTCATTATTATTGTATTCCTCGCCTAATCTTCTTGATACTGTTAACAAGCTAAAAGAATCTTGTCCCATTGCTATCCACTTCTCTTTAGGAATAAGGAATAGATAAAGTATGATCCAATCATGTAACTCCAAGCTCTATATTTTAGCTCCTGTCACAATCTCAACTACATCATGCTATGAGTATCACATTACTAGATTTTATACCTCCATCACTATTCTCACTAATATGGTCCCATTTCGAGTTCTCCATCCTTGTCATTTACCTTGCCAAGAATAACACTTAGCCTACCCTATATCTTAACTTTGTTCCTTTTATTATGAGCTCTTCAGGTTGTCCTTCCGTTTATTTCCTTTGTTTTACCCAAAATAGAACTTGACTATTCTATCCCTGGTTCCATTCTTCTTCCAAACATGACAGCTGTACTTGCTGACTATATCTTTCAGAGTCTCTACCGCGTTATCACATGTCTGTGCCTACTCAGATTTGGTCCTTTGACCACTCTAGCTAGTACTTCCACTAGCATTTAGATTATATTGCACTTGCAATCAATTGTCCAAACCTTCATTCTGCACTTTCTCTATCCATTGGCCTTCTGCGATTTATCTTCGCTAATTTATTACTCTTAACACTATTATAATTAGATTATACTACTGTTTGAACAATATGAAGTCAGAAAGGAACTCAAGAATTTGCAATCATACCTTTATCATATGATTTCTATTCTTATCCTTTAGTTTACATAATACCCTTACTACCTCGAGAACTGATTCTGTAGTAATTTTATTTATTTGTTATTATTATTATTATTATTATTATTATTATTATTATTATTATTATTATTATTATTATTTTCCATGTTTACTCAATTAGCCACAACTTAAGATTCCGGGCACCCAAATCCGTCATCCAATTCAAAGGATTTACATCCCTCGTGATCTGATTATATATGATTCCTATAATGAAACTTGTATCCTTTGCAGGATACCCGAGCCAACTACTCTCTACCACACTCTACAGTCCCATCTGGGACACTATTTTGTTGGTCACCATTATTAGTAATAACCTTCGATCCCTTATGAAAAGATAGGACTATACCCTAACTTACTGCAACAAAGATACTACATTTACCACCTTGCCCAAACCATGTCAAATTAATGACTCTCCTATCATATCATAGCTCTGTGAATCATCAATTCATAGTTTTGACCTTCCCTAGGTAGTAGGGTTGTACTTTATTCCATACTGATACACACAAGGTATACTATTCTCACTAAGCTATAAGCAAAACATCTGCCGTACTACAAAAATGATCCAAGATTCCATACTGAAGACTAGATGATCTCACTCTATAAGTGTCACCTTTACTTTGCAACTAATCCGAAACCTCTGGTCTGATGGCAACTCTTGATGTAACTCTAGCTTATGCTGGGGTAACTGAGTCACTGACTCTAGTTATCACCCAACTGTGACCTTTCAATATTCTAACTCTAGACTCTTAACCAGGAGTTCCCAACTCCTCTGCAAATATAGAACTCTGTTCTGGCATAACTGTACCAAAACAGAAGCCATCTCAAACACCCTCATTATGGAGCACCACGGGGATGCACGCAGCTCTACACAATAATCTCATGTCGATACTGTAATCTGCAGCTTACAGAGCAGACATCGAGAACATTGTATAGTTACTACGATACGTCCTGACAGACCAGGTCTCTTAATCTCTTATCTCTCTTGAATCTTCTATTATCATAAACTTGTTCTGACTGGGTCATCCACTGATGACTGCCAGCAGTGGTATCCTCATCCTTATCTAGGGCAATTGTACTTTCAAGACTCACCTTTATGTACTCGTGCCTTGCACGAAATGGGCACACCATTTAAACCCATACAGACAGAAACATAGTATTTCTTGGAGTACGTATCCTCATGATGGACCTCACATGTCTACTAACTCTATTTCACATTTCTATGTACTCCACGAAAATCAAGATACTAATTGAGGTACTCTTATATTTCCCGAAGTATAACGCAGAATCTAGAAACAAAGAATTACAGAAAAGACAAAACAGAATCCTATACTCCGCATGTAACACCCTAACAAGACTCCTTTTACACTCCCAATTATATTATTTCCCATGAATCTAGAGCTTAAGCTCTGATACCAACTTTGTCACGGCCCATAGGTTGGGTCGTGACATATAAATTATTTAATTTCATTGATTAATGGTTATTAGATTCAAACTAATATCAAAATCAGAATAAATAACTTGAAAATTAAGTTTAAATTAAAAAATAATAAAAAATAAAATCAATTGATTTGAATTAAACCGAATCGAAATAAAATGGTTCGATTTGATTTAATTTTTTATCTATTTCGATTCGGTTCAATTATTAAAATATGTAATTCAATTTTCATAATTTGATTTAATTCGATTTGATTTAATTTAAACTGAATGCTCACCTCAATCGATTGGGGAAAGGAAGAGGAAAGAAAACAACTCCAGGGTATTTATTGTTTCTTCATCGAATGAGGGAGAGAAAAAAAAAATGAAAGAAGAGGAAAACAAAGATTGTAATGCTTTGAATATTTTCTCTTTCATCAAAAGAAAATAATTAAAAAGGAAAAAATATAATGCTTTGAATGTTTTGTTTGCAACAAATTATTTATAAAAAATAAATTTAATTAAATTTTAAATAATTAAATTTAATTTTTATTTTTTTAAATAAAAAATTTTAAAATTAAAAGAATTAGACTCTCTCATTTTAAATATAGATTTAATTAAAAAAAATTAATTACATTAAATTATCATAAAATTTAAAATTTTAATTAGCGTATTAATTTTTTATTTATATTTTTTTATGTCTTCATAAAATTAAAGTAAATTGTAATTAAAGGGTACTAGCTAGTTAGCTCATTGATGGCTCTTTCTCTTTGAAGAAATAAAAAAAAAAAGTCTTTTTTTTATATTTTCTATTTATTTAAAAACAAAAAATAAAAATAAAAAATAATTTTCCTTCAATTATTTCCCTTTTATACCAAATTATTCAATCATTTGGATATTGAAAGAGTGTCTGAATAAAATAATAGAAATATTATGTTGGCTTAAAGCTTAATTATATCTCTTAGTTATTGAAAAAGTTCAATTTAACTTATTTATAATTTTTTGCTTAACTTAAAATTTTTAATTAAGTTTAATATAGCTGAAAAATTTTTTAAAAATGAACTTTTTAATTTTTATGCTTAAATTTAAAAATTTAGTCCCAAAATTAAAAAAATTAAATTTATTTATTTTTTGTTTAATTAAGAAATTAGAAATTTAACTCGTAAATTTTACTTTTTAAATTAAATTGAATTTAAATTAAAAACTTTAAACTAAAATAAATAAATAAAATGAAAATTGACCAAAATTATCTTGCTCAATGAGTAAACATTTTGCTATATAGTATGCTAGCATAATGTCTATACTATGCTAGATAATTTATAATTTTATTTTTTAATTTAATTTTTAATTATATTTTAAATAATGTTAAATTAAAATTTGTCTTTTGTTTAATTTAATTTAATAAAATTTTACTTATTATAATAAAAAAATTTTAATGCATTTATGATATAATTAATTAAAGTACCAATTTAATTATTTTTACACATATATTAATAGTAGTTTTCATAATTATGTTGTTTAAAATATAATAAAAATACTTTATTTGAAAAATGATTTAAATTTTATAAAATTTTATATTTTATATTATAATTTATGTAAATTAATATTTATTTTTTATAAATTACATAAAAATACATTAAATTAATAAAAAAATACTTTAAAATATATAAATATAATATTTTTGTTATTAATATAATAAAAAAATTAAATTGCTAATAATTAATTAAATTATTTAATTTTAATAATAATAAAAATATATAACATTATTATTAATGAAAAATAAAATTCTATTATATTATTTTTTAAAAATATTATATCTAAGTGTAAATTATTTTTTATTAATTTGATTTTTTTTATAAAATAATTCTTTGATAAAAATAATTATAATATAAAATAAATATATTTTATAAAAATTTTAAAATATCGTCATTTTTTATTAACATAATAAATACTAAAAATATTACTATTTTTCAAAAAATATATTTTATAATTTTAATATTGTAACTTTAATTATTTTTAATCATCTTTATTTGTAGTTAATTTTTTGATATAATAATATTTGTAATTTATTTTTGAAATTCTACTTTTATATAAAAATATAGTTAAGAGATAATTTATGCATAAAAATATAAATATTTAACTAAAATTTAAAAATAATTCTATTAAAAAATTAATGATAATAAAATATTAGTTATAATTGCATTCAATATATAATTATAATGAAATAAAATATTTAAAAGTTTAAAAAATATTAAATAAAAAATTTATAAAAAATTAATAATTAAATAAAGATTAATTAAATGTATTTAAATAAATAAATTCTGAGAATGATAACTAATAACTTTTGAAATAAAAAAAATATGAATTAAAAAAAGATTTAAAAGCATTTATGTGAAATGAAAATACTTGATGAGAAGATAGTGTTTAATGTGTATTAAATATCTCATATGACATGTTATATATAGACAAATAAATGAAAACCATTTAAATAAAAAATAAATTTATAATAAAATATAATTTAATTGAAAAGGGCAACAAACATTCAAATTTAATTTTTATAATAGTAAAATATTTTCTATTTACTTGATCATTTCAATTAAATCATCGTAAGTTGTTCATAATAATAATAATAATAACAATAAATATTAATTAATCTTATCAAAGTAAAATAAAAAAAAAATTAAATTATTAGCATAAAAAATAATACGTACTAATTATAAATAAGTTAAATTCCTATATTTTATTTTTATAACTTTTAATGTAAACTACACTCTTTGTCTCTCAAAATTTTTAATAAAAATTTCATAATAAAAATAATAAAAAATATAATAATATAATAAAAATATTTATTAAAGATATAAAATAATTTAAAATTGATTAAACTATATGATAGTTGATTATAAGATTACAAATTAATCATCAATTTTTTTTTTAAATTAGTGGCCATCAATGAACATTTATTATTTTTATTATTATCTTTTAAATTATTTTTTATTTTAAACTATTATTATTATTATTATTATTATTATTATTATTATTATTATTATTATTATTATTGTTGTTATGGAGGGTAACATGTAGCAAATAATATTTTTGCATAAATGAATTTATAAAAAAATAATATAAATAATTTTTAATTTAATTTTAATTATAAAATATCTTAATTTTTTAAAAATTAATTTTTAAATAAAATAATAATTTAAATTATAAATATTAAGGTAATATTATAAATAATAATGATAATTACAAGAGAAATAAAAAAATTAAATAATAATTAGTATTTATAAGATAATATAAATAATTTTTAAATATTATATTTAATTAAAAAGTGCCTAAATTTTTAAAAATTAAATTAAGAAATTAATAATTTAAATAATAAATATTAAGATAATATTGTAAATAACAATGATATTGAAAAGAGAAATAAAAATAATAATAATTAGTATAAAGAAGAATATTTATGATAGGTTATAAAATTATAAATTAATTATTAATTTTATTTAAACTAATGGCTATCAATTATATATTATTGTTATTATTATTATTATTGTTATTATTAACTTTTAAAATATTTTTTTTAAGCTATTATTATTATGATGATGATATATGTTAAATAATATTTTTATATAAATAAATTTATATAAAAATAATATAAATATAAAAATAATATAAATAATATTTAAATACTACATTTAATAATAAATGGTCTTAATATTAAAAAGTAAATTTTTTAAAAAATAATAATTTAAATTATAAATATTAAAATACTATTATAAATAATAATGATAATTAAAAAAGAAATAAAAAATTAAATAATAATTAATATTTATAAAACAATATAAATAATTTTTTCATATTACATTTAATTACAAAAATTCCTAATTTTTAAAAGTTAAAATTAAAAAAATAACAATAATTTAAATCATAAATATTAAGATAGTATTGTAAATAATAATAATAATAATAATAATAATAATTAAAAAATAAATAAAAAATAAATAATAATTAATATAAATGATACTTTCTGTTTATTGACTATTTCAATTAAATGGTCATAATGATAATGATAATAATAATAATAATAATAATAATAATAATAATAATAATAATAATAATAATAATTAATTTTATGAAAGTAAAATAAGAAAATTTAAATTATTAATATAAAAAATATTTATTAATTATAAATAAGTAAAATCTCTATGTAGGCTATACTTTTTATTTTTAAAATTTTTTAATAAAAATTTTATTATAAAAATAATAAAAAAATAACAATATAACAAAAATATTTATTAAAAATATGAAATAATTTGAGGTTTATTAAATTATATGATAGTTGATTATAAGATCATAAATTAATGGTCAATTTTTTTAAACTAATAACCATTAATGACCTATTATTATTATTAATAATAAAATATGATAAATAATATTTTTACATAAATAAATTTATAAAAAATAATATAAATAAATTTTAAATATTACGTTTGTTCATAAAAAGTCTTAATTTTTAAAAATTAAAATAATAATAATAATTTAAATCATAAATATTAATATTGTATTGTAAATAATAATGATAATTAAAAGAGAAATAAAAAATTAAATAATAATTAATATTTATAAAATAATATAAATAATTTTTAAATGTTGTATTTAGTTACAAAATGTTTTTAATTTTTAAAAATTAATTGTTTTTAAAATAATAATTTAAATCATAAATATTAAGATGTATTATAAATAATAATTATAATTAAAAAATTAAAAAATAAATAATAATTAATATAAAGAATAATATTTATAATTGATCAAGAGACTATAAATTAATAATAATTTTTTTAAATTAATAACTATTAATGACTTATTATTATTATTATTATTATTATTATTATTATTAAAGATAACATGTAATAAATAATATTTTTATACAAATAAATTTATTATAAAAAATTTTTAAATATTACATTTAATTATAAAAAATTTTAATTTTTAAAAATTAAAATTTTATTATAAATAATAATAATTAAAAAATAATTAATAATTAATATTTATAAAATAATATAAATAAATTTTTAATATTATATTTAACTATAAAAAATTTTAATTTTAAAAATTAAATTTTAAAAATTATTTAATTTAAATCATAAATATTAAAATAATATTATAAAAAATAATAATAAAAAAATAAAAAAATAATTAATATAAAAAATATTTATAAAAAGTGATATATTATAAATAAAATAAAAAAGTGTCACATCTTATTTCCAAAGGGCGTTTCCTTATTTTAGATATATATATACATCTTATTTCTAAAAGGACGTTTCCTTATTTTAGAGATATATATATAATTTTCAAACCAGACGCCTGTGAAGTTTTCTCAGATGAACTTACAAGGAAATAAAAGATTATAAACGACGGTAGTTCAACGGCAGTGTGGTACTCCCACCATACCAACCAAGCCAAACCGTCAACGAGATACTATTCAGCGAACAGCTTCGATCTCTTTCTTATCAATGGCTAGTGAGAAGCTACCCACTGCTGGAAATCCGATTCGATGCAAAGGTACACAATAATTTCTAACTATAATGGATCTGGTTTTCATGAATATGTAAATAAATACACGTGTATCCGTACAAAAATTGCAGCGGCGGTCTGTCGTAAGCCGGGAGAGCCTCTGGTCTTGGAGGAGATAGTGGTAGCTCCACCATATCGTCACGAAGCTCGAATTCGGATTATTTGCACGTCTCTCTGTCAAAGCGATATTACATTCTGGAAACTGAAGGTCTCTCATCTCGATTATTTAATTTTTTGTTCTTTTTTAAATTACTGATGAATGAATATGACAGTACTCATTTTTTTGTTGTTGAAGGATTTTCCTGCTGTTTTCCCGAGAATTCTCGGCCACGAAGCTATTGGGTAAGCTATAATAGCAAATAATTGAGTTCCTTGATGCGATATGAATCTCATTTTTCTAAATCTAAGATTCGACTGTATGAATATGTTGTGCGCACCAAGTTTATGGTATAATTTGCCATCTATAATATTTCATTCTCGATCTAAATAATCTTTCTACTTACCAAGTCAACGCTTTGTACTTGACACTGGCAAAATGTGGTGCGGATTTAAAAAAAAAAAAAAAAAACTATGGAAATACTACTCATGATACGTTCAACGGGGTATGCTCTTCTTCCTTTTTTTTTTTTTTCTTTTTTTTTTTTAGGTAGAATTCATTATAAAGCCATAAAAATGGCAAAAGGCTGATATGTGCACAATGTAAAGAAGAGTCCTCATGTGATTCTTTCGAGTACATCTGACATTATCCATTACAATTTGCGCCTAACTGTTTCGATGATCTGTGATTAAATTTCTAATTTTCTTTTAGAATAGATTACATGCTAATCGTTTCTTATTCCAAGCTCAAAACACCAAAATTGGTATAATAATGTATCATCGATTTCTCACAATTACTGGGGAATGATTTTTTTCTCCTCTTCGGTCTGGCGATCACGATTATTGAGGGATGATTTTTTGATCCCCTGTGTTTTTGGATTTTGTTCATAAAGAAAATTTAGCTGCTTTAACAGCAGCCGTTAGTCAACCACCTGAGCTTAACCCAAGTGATAAATTGAGGGATAGGTTAGGGATTAGGCGTGGGCAGGGATGGAAGTGGTCATTACCCCCTTTTATAATCTCACTCACTTGAAGTTAGAAGGGGGAAGAAATCAGGAGATGCAAAGGTTTTATCTTTAACCTTTCGTTCTCAAGCCTGGAGTGGTAGCCAACTACCTGTCTGATTTTGCTGATTGTTGGTGCTCTGTCAACTCCACCAAATGTTGGAGTGCCAAATTTAATTACTTTGATAGGTCGTGCCCTTGTGCATTTTGTTGTCATCTTGTAGGGTTGTGGAAAGTGTAGGGGAGGACATAGATGAGGTAAAGGAGGGTGACACAGTCATTCCCACATTCATGTCAGATTGTGGAGATTGTACAGATTGCAGATCAAAGAAGAGCAACCTTTGTTCAAAACTGCCCTTCAAGGTCTCTCCTTGGATGCCAAGATATGAGTCGAGTAGATTCACAGACCTAAATGGAGAGGTTTTATACCATTTCCTCTTTGTGTCCAGCTTTAGTCAGTATACAGTGGTAGACGTTGCCCATCTTACAAAGATCGATCCTTCAATCCCACCAAACAGAGCATGCCTTCTCAGCTGCGGAGTATCAACTGGTAATAACCATTGATTTTCTTAGAGTTGAACGTGCCATATTGATAGTTTACAATTGACATTTTAGTTGACAACTTCCCATTGGCTTGCTTTCTTGCACAGCCTATTCGCATTAAAGTATTATAACTTTTTTTCCCTTAAAATTCTGGTAGATTTCTGAAGGTGAACTTGCTCCATTCCGTTCAGGACTATGGTGATTTTAGTTGCATTATGTAGCCTTTCCACTGATATTGAAACTTTAGCAATTGGATGCTTGGAGAAACATGAGGACTATGGTGATTTTAGTTGCATTATGTAGCCTTTCCACTGATATTGAAACTTTAGCAATTGGATGCTTGGAGAAACATGCACTAGTGGGTCAAATACGTGGTCGGTCCGGAAAATTATTAAATAAAACCAATATATGTAAATGCTTTTATTCTTATTGTTGATCATGGTGGGATATGCATGGTTCTGCCATGATTCATGGTAGAAGTGTTTTATTGTACATATTACTGTTGTTCAGTCTCTTGCCTGTTTATGACTTGCATTTTGTACATCTCCAAGGTATATGTTAGTTGCTGTGTCATCTGTGTGAGTGATTATTACTTAAGAGCATTAGAGTACCAACCTAAATCATTTTCCCTCGAATTTATATGGACCAAAAATAGTTTAAATGTTTCGCTTCCTTATTTTTTAGCAGAAAGACTATAAAAATCCATTTCACCATCTTTTGACGTTGAGTTTGCACTTTACATTAGCAGTTGCCTTGCAAATTTAATACACTCGATTGGAAGCTTGCTTTGGAGTTATTTATATGTTTATGTGTTGAAGGGAAAGTGTTTCAGCATTGAGATGATATTTTAGGTGTTGGTGCTTCTTGGAGAACTGCAAATGTGGAGACTGGATCAACTGTTGCCATATTTGGGCTGGGATCGATTGGTTTAGCAGTATGATCTTAAAGATCTTTCTACATTTTCTTTTCACTTCTTTTTTTCCCATTATTAGATGTGAGGCAGCAGATATACGTTCACGGCTACTGGTTGTTCTGTAGGTTGCGGAGGGTGCAAGATTATGTGGTGCTACTAGAATTATAGGCGTTGATATGAACCCCAACAAGTTTGAAATTGGTAAGCATTAAATGGGACAATTTGGATCTTCCAAGAAATTAGTAACTGTGAAATCATGCTTTATTGTGTTCTAAGCCTTGCTAAATACTGTCTCTCTTTGTTCTTTCTCTCATCCACAGGGAAAAAATTTGGAGTCACAGATTTCATCAGTGCTGGAGATTCTGGGAGCAAATCTGTGAGCCAGGTCTTCCTGTCAATCCATTGTTATTTATACTTATTCATAATCTTTACCAGGAATTTTAATAGTGGAAGTCTCTTGGGGTGGGGTGTTACCCTTAAGAGTTAAGACTCCCTTATGTACACACACACACACACACACACACACACACACACACATATATATTCTTTTAAAAAAATTATTTTAATTATTAGCCTCGCCAAATAATTTTTATTGCTTTATTATGATATAACTAATGTAAAATATTTGATTTTTTATTTTTTATCATATATTTAATAAATCTTGATAACATTGGCGCCCTCAATTTTTTTTTTTAATTTAACTATACCCTATTATGATTGTTTTTAATATATAACATTGATTTCTTTAAAATATACAAACAACGAGTGTAATTGATTACTATAAATGAATTGTATATTTGACATTAACTCATTCGCAGAGTTAAAAATTTTATTTAGTTGAATCATTTATTTACTTAGTCAATTTTAAATATATGAATCAATATACATATCATAACATATTATATTTTTAATAATTGAAATTTGAAAGAATTGTAAATAAAAAAATAATATCAAAAAATAAATTTTAATAATCAAGACATTTTACAATTATTTTAATACATTAAAATATTAAAATGATGGTTGTAAATTAAGAGTATTTTTTTTATTATTTATGCTACCTAATAATATTTAAACATAAAATTTTTATGTATATTTCAAATTTTTATATTCATTTGAAACATTAGCAACAAAATTTTATAAATAAATATTATATATATTTTTTAGAAAAATAATTTTCATAGTTACTTGAACTCTTTTTTTATATATATTAATTTAAAATATAAAATTGACCATACCTTTTTTTTACTAATTTTGATGAACATTTATTGAAAATTATTAGAAGTATTTTATATATTATATATATATTTTTAAATTTTTTTTGTAGGTCATATAAGGAGCACATTACCTCTATTCCAAACTAATGTGGGATCTTAATATATCTCTCTCAAGCCTAAGACCAAATACCTGGAGTGTTGGTCAAATTATAATTTAATTCATTTTAATTTGGATCTATATAAGTTATTAGATTGCTTGACACATCAAGATAACTAATCAAGTCAATGTTGCAACCTAATCACTTATATATTGCTCTTTTACTTTATATTCTTTCGATGTCGGATTCCAATAGATTTCTTAGAAACAAATGATAATTCAAGGTTATTGGTGAGTAAAAGTATGCGTTTATCATGTACCAAAATTAAGATGTATGGATTTGATGGTTTTATTTGACGGAAGAGCTATGGTTGGCCAGGGCCTTTCTTTTGAAACATGGGAACAAAATATAATAAAAAGTATCAAGATGGGACATTTCTGAAGCGTGAAATGCATTTTATCACGTTTGTTTTATCAATTTACTTGGTGAGGCAGCCTAATGGCTACACAGTACTTTGGAAGAACATGGAGATCCCCACCTTTTAATTGGGAACTGGGGTTTGTAGGCAACAAGTTTTGCAAAGAAATTTTTTTTTTTTTTTTTTTTTTTTTTTTTTTAAGTTTTGTTCAATTATTTGCTGGTTGTTCATGCTTCCTCTCCCCCAACCTCCTTCTGAATAGGTGATAAATGAGATGACTGGCGGAGGGGCCGACTACTGCTTCGAATGTGTTGGCTTGGCATCCTTGGTTCGTGAAGCATATTCTTGCTGCCGAAAGGTTACTTTCTGCCAAACCCTCATTTAATCTCTTCTCTCCACGATGCAGTCTGCTAGTTTGTCTTTGATAATTTATTTTCTATGCATGGCTCAATGCTGGGGAACGGGAGTAGTAGGAGCATGTTCTTTTGTTATATTGTTATCTATATGTTGGATATCTTATTATAGGGGTGGCCACGGTCCGGTTTAGAATCGGAACTGAACCGAAACTGTTTCGGTCAAAACCAGATCAAAATCGGAACCGGCTTCGAACCGGACCGAAACCTTCATTCTGCGGTTTGGTTCATGTTCATATTTTTTAAGAACCATGAACCGGCGGTTCCGAACCAGATTGAACTGACGATTTCAAACCGGATTAAACCGGTTATTTAAATATAAAAAAATTCAATAAATATGTTACCTCACTTCTAATTCATTTATATATATCATTAGTTCTCTACATAATTATTCTCTGCATTTTCTTCAATTCTTAATATTTTTTCAATTTTTCTCAAATTCTCTAAATAATTATTTTCTACACTCATTTTAATTTCCAATACTCTCTCAATTTTCCTACTTTATTATTTTATATACTTACTGAAATTTTCAATACTATCTTAATTACTTTGTTATTACTTTAAATCCTCAATAAAATTTTCAATACTCTATATTTTAATTTTTTTTCTCTTTTATACTTTTTAATTATCAATTATTATATAATTTTTAAAAAAAGGCAAGTAATAGAACTAGAAATTTTTATTCCTCTAAATCCTAAAGGGATATTTAGGCAAAATTAAGTTCATACACTTTTTGCTAATTTCTATAAAAAAAAATAATTTCATCACTAGTTTTTTAATCAGGTTCAAGTCTTTATTTATTAAATTTTTCTTAAAGATAAATTATTTTCTTTCTTTTTTTTTCTTATTTTATTTTGATTGAAAGATTTCTAAGAAAAATTAAAATATTTTTATAAATATAACTTAAATTTTGAATCAATAAAATTTTTCTCTAATTTTTTTTGTCTAAGCTACCCTTAAACCATCCCTAAACCACTTCCAAACCATCCTCCAAACTGTCTTGAACCGTTTTTTTTCGAACCGCCCTTCAAACCGTTTTAAACCGGGGCTCAAACCGGAACTGACGGTTCAGGAACCGTCTTCAAAACCGTCCCCTGGCGGTTTGGTTCAGGTTCATAATTTCATTGAACCTAAACCGGCGGTTCAGGAACCGTGGCCACCCCTATCTTATTATATGTAAAACTCTCTCCCTGTTTTTTTTTTCTTATTTTTTATTTTTATTCATTTATCTATTTATTTATTTTGCAACTCAGGGTTGGGGAAAGACAATCGTCCTAGGGGTGGACAAACCAGGAGCACAGCTGAGTCTTAGCTCTTTTGATGTCCTTCATAATGGGAAAATCCTCACAGGATCCTTGTTTGGAGGTCTCAAAGCTAAATCTGATATTCCAGTTCTACTAAAACGCTATATGGACAAGGTGAAGTCAGCGGCACAGTTAGTTTCCCTTTAATTCGGTTGTCTTGCCAGCATTGCTTAATTAAGAAGCTCATGTCGTTTTTATAAATGTAATCCATATAATAATGCATTATGAATTCATATTTACCTTTTTGGTGACTAGGTTGATATGTGTTTAAATAGCATTTGAGTTTGTTGTTTTTGATCATTGAATCTGAGTAAGCTTCATAGGTTTGACCTTACATTTGCCTTTTTTCAGGAACTTCAATTGGATGAGTTTGTCACACATGAGATGAAGTTCGAAGACATCAACAAAGCTTTTGATTTGCTCACTGAAGGAAAGTGTCTCCGATGCGTGATTTGGATGGACCAATGAGTATGTTATCCTGTACGTTCACTGCAAAAATTCTCTTCTGAGGATATGCGGCATTATTTCATAGGTGTGCTGGGCCTGCTGTTCAAATAAATCAAGACACAGTCTATTATTGGCTTCTTGCGTTTTTGAAGCCGCATGTTAGAACCAGCAAGCGTTATATTGTTTTCAATTGAAAGGACATGTATTGGATACTGATTGCTTCTAAGACACTGTAAATGCACTAGCTGCTCGGTAAAATATTTGGCCGGGATCTGTTTTCTTAAATGACCCAAAATGCCGTAGCCAGTAAAACTCTAGAGCTAGTGTCACACCTTACCCTCTGTAAGGCGTAACATGATCTCGTGATATACCTAATGAATAATTGAACTTCACGTACCGATAATACATTAAGTATATTACAAGGAATTTTAAAATCATTTCGACAGAGTGTCGACAGTATTTGCAAAAACTGAAAATTTTCATCTGTGGAAAATACTTTCAAAAATACACTTCATCAAATTACAACCACAATCATAACTCAAATAATCACAATTTCTTCCAAACTCTATAATTCAAAATAATTCTCAATTTAAATATTTTCACAATACACAGTCGTTGAAGAAAAACTAATTTACATACATCTGTCAATTTTTACAACAGAAAATCCAAAATAATATTATTACAAAATCTGTACAAACTGCTCAAAACCATTTTACACATGTACATACAGTTACATATATCAAAATAAATATATACAATCAGGGTATAAAATTTATGCCCGACAAAATATCCAAAAGTAGCACAACAGTCCTTAGCAGCTCACTTAGCTGCTCTACCAGTCTCTTCACCTGCGACAGCAATAAAAAGCTATCACTGAGTACTATGATTCAGTGGTGCATAACATACTAAAATAACATTTTATGCATAAATCAAATCACATTTATTTAAATATGGTACTAAACATGAAAAACAGATACAAAACATAATTTATAAATTTTTAGTCCAAACAGTCTCAATTAAGAAGTCTCAAAACAGATTTCATAAAAACACAAAGTTATATCATACCATCAGAACAATGTTCATCTTAATAGCTGGAGGCTTATTAGGAATCTCAATGCTAGCTAGCTCAATCTATGGATACCTATTCAATTTCTTCCTCTACTGGCACACACCTCAACACTTCAGCCAGAGAGAGAATCAAAATTCAAAACTAATTCCTCCCACTAGTCATTCTAGTGAGGCATTCAGATATATGGTCATGACACTGTAGTTTTAAAACTATCTTAACAATTTACCAAACATTTACTGACAATTAAAACACATATCATTAAATTTTCAACAATTTAGGTCAAAAGCATAGTGTACATTTCAATCACCATTTTGCAATATAAATAAATCACAATTCATTTCATGTACTTTGTAAAAAGAAATTTAAAGAATATTTTATGTTATGCACAAATCTCGTACGAGTAGCTTCTAGGCCTTGACTCAGTGATTCAGATTCTTTCTAGTATTCTTTTCAACTGAAACACACAATTTTATAGTGTTTCAGTATCACAACTTATAATAAATCTAATAAATAAATTTACAATTACTTATGTCTCTCTAATATGCTTAATTTGTTAATTTTGGTTGCCCCCTTTAATTTTTTTAGGTCTCCTAGGCACAATTTCAAATTTTCAGTTTTGATGTCCTATTTTGCACTGTTCCATTGGTCATGTTGTTGTGGGAATTTAGCTAAGTATTGTAGCCCAAGATATGGCCATTTGAACATGGCTGGCCAGATTGGTCTAACCCAGATTTTTGGGCACCTAATTTGTTTCTGATAGTTTTGGACCATTAACTTTGGGTGGCAAAATGACTTAGTTATGGGCAGAATTTGGGTTAGTATTCTTCATGAAAGTTGTAGTGCTATGTCATACCTTTCCAATGCCACAAAAATCAGGTCATTTGGACCTGTATAGCTCAAGTTATGACTAAATGAACAAACACTGTTTATTTGGTCATTTTTGGTACAGTGGCAGTGCATTACACCCGAGTTTGACCTGATTGTTCACTATGTTATGGTCATTTTCTGGGCATGTTTCCTGAATGAAAAATGTGTCTTTATGTGTCTAATTTCATTCCCAATTAGCTTCATACCAATTGGGTTGGTAAACTTTCAGTTTTGGTCCCTGAAAAGGACCTAGGTCAAGCTGCTAGAATATGAACCCTAACCAATCCGAATTGAAATCTCATTCTACCAATTCACACACACTACAAATGGTCCTAATTGACCATTTTCAACCTCCATTAAGGCCATTTACATCATTTGATCATTTCCTCAATTTTTCCCAATTTTCAAGAGGTTAAGAACCCTAATTTTTCAATTCCTTTAACTAATGCAATTCAAGCTCATAATCAATCTTTATACACCTAATTCAACTTAACTACCACTTCACTTCCATCAAATTCATGCAATTTATCCACCCTCATAAGCTGGCCGAAAATCATAACTAATCCCCCAACAATTGTTTTTGTTAGAATTTAAGTTAAAATCTAAGTTAAATTAACTCAAAACATATATTTTAAACTAAAAATTTCAATTTAAATTCTTGCCTCAACTTTGGAGTTCACTCAACCAATTTCTTCTCTCTTTCTTCTTTCTTTCTTCTTTAATCTCCTTCTTAAGTTGAGATAACAAGCTTTTATGAAGTAATTATAGGAAAAATTAAGGTTAAGTGAGGGATTTCAAGCTTGAGTTCAAGCTTTCATGGAGGAGCTATGGGAAAGGGTTAGGCTGAAGTGAGTGGGGAGAGAAGATGAGTGATTTTTCTTTTCTTTTTTGTTATTTTATATGTAATTAACTTTAATTAACTTGGTCAAAAATTATGGGAAAATTAAAATGAGTTTTGACATCATGATGATGCAATAATTCACTTTTTATTTCTTTTCTCTCTTTTTTTTTCCTTTTATTTTCCATTCTTCTTTAATTTAATTTCCTATTCTGAAATTTCATTTCTCTGATTTTATTAGACAGTTAGGTCAGGAGTCACCTCCAGGGGTGAATTATTGTCCCTTGCTGGATTGATTCGGTTTGCAAATAATGTAATGTTTCTTCCGAAACTCTGACCTAATTATTTGACCTACTTATCAATCATTTTCTGTGATTTTCTCTTTTCCACTAGGTTCGCCATAGTCCTTAGGACCGTGACGTCACATTTTCCAGTTCAGAATTCGGGTTAAGACTGACCTCACAGTCACTTCCCGGGAAGGTCATCCATCGCTGTGACTCCCGGCTCATTTAACCTTTTATGTTCTGTTTTTCTTATTTATACTTAACTATCTAGCAATCTCTAATTATTTTGCATTCAGGACTTATCTAGGTGTCTTAGATGTGATTCTAATCTCCTTAATTGTCCGAACTGACACCGGTCACCGGAACTGTAAAATATACTAGGCTATGCAAATAGGAGTGTTACAATTCTCTCCCCCTTAAAATAAATTTCGTCTCGAAATTTTACCTGGTATTAGTCTCTGAACAACTGTGGGTGTTGTCTCCTCATATCCTCCTCTCGTTCCTAAGTAGCTTCTTGGCCCGAATGATGGTTCCATAGCACCTTTTTTCTAAATTATAGTCCATCCAGACAGGCAAAAAGTGAGCAGCCTTGGTCAATTTGTCCACTATGATCCATACTACATCATGACTATTATGTGTCCTCGAAAGTCCCATCACAAAATCCATCGTTATTCTCTCCCATTTCTATTCAGGTACTGGTAATGGATATAACAAACCAGCTGGTACTTGATGTTCTGCCTTCACTTGCTGACAAGTTATGCATTTGAAAACAAATTCAGCTACATCTCTTTTCATACCCATCCACCAGTAGTGCTCTTTCAGCCCTCTATACATTTTTGTGCCACCAGGGTGCATAGCAAAAGGAGACTCATGTGCTTCTTTCAAAATGATCTGTCTCAAGTCAACGTCATTAGGAATGCACATTTTGCCCTGGTGTAGCAATAGGCCATCATCTCTCACTGAGAACTCAGGTTTCTTGCCCTGTCTGACTTCTTCTAACAGCTTCTGATACTTCTGATCATTCTGAGCAGCCATTCTAATATGATCAATCAACACTGGCTGTACATGCCATGCAACTACTGTTTGCCCTTCATCATTAATCTCTAAGCTGGCACGCAATACTCTCAACTCATGTACCATAGACAAAGGAGAAACCCGTAGACTTGCCATAGTCTTGCGACTTAAGGTGTCAGCTACAACATTAGCTTTCCCTGGCTGATAGTTTATCAGACAATCATAGTCTTTTATTAACTCTAACAATCTCCTCTATCTCAAATTCAACTCTTTTTGAGTGCCCAAATACTTCAAACTCTTATGATCTGTGTAGATGTAGCACTTCTTCCCATACAAATAATGTCTCCAGATCTTAAGAGCAAATACAATAGCTACAAGCTCCAAGTCATGTGTCGGATAATTCCTCTCATGCGGTTTCAGCTGGCGTGATGCATATGCAATGATATTTCGATCCTGCATCAATACACAGCCTAATCCATTGTGAGAAGTATCACTGTAAACTGTGTATTCTTTACCCGGTGTAGGTAAAGTAAGGACTGGAGCTTCAGTCAAACATCTCTTCAACTCATCAAAGCTCTGCTGGCATTTGTCCGTCCACTGAAATTTCACATCTTTCCGAAACAACTTGGTCAGTGGAGAAGCTAATATAGAGAAACCCTTCACAAATCGGCAGTAGTACCCAGCTAAACCTAGAAAACTGTGAATTTTTGTGATATTCCTGGGTGGCTTCCAATTAAGGACAGCTTCTATCTTGCTGGGATCTACCTTGATGCCCTCAGCTGATACTATATGCCTCAAGAAAGATATTTCATTTAGCCAAAATTCACACTTAGACAATTTTGCATATAATTGTTTCTCCCTCAAAGTCTGTAGTACAATCCGCAAATGTCTATCATGCTCCTCTGCACTCCTCGAATAAACCAATATATCATCTATGAATACCACCACAAATTGATCAAGGTATGATCTGAAGATAGTGTTCATCAGATCCATAAAAGCAATTGGAGCATTGGTTAACCCGAATGGCATGACCAAGAACTCATAATGGCCATATCGAGTTCTAAAAGAAGTTTTAGGGATACTCTGCTCTTGCACTTTCAACTGATAATAATTCGATCTCAGGTCAATCTTGGAGAACACAGCTGCACCCCTCAACTGATCAAACAAGTTATCAATGTGGGGCAATGGATATCTGTTCTTTATTGTCACCTTATTCAACTACCGATAGTCAATACATAAGTATAGAGTGCCATCTTTCTTCTTAACAAATAGCACTGGCGCTCCCCAAGGTGACACACTAGGGCGAATAAAGCCCTTGTCAAGCAGCTATTGCAATTGCACTTTTAATTCTTTCAGTTCTGCCTGTGCCATTCTGTATGGTGCTATGGAGATTGGGTCCACACCAGGCATGACATTAATCTCAAACTGTACCTCTCTTTCCAAAGGTAATCCTGGCAACTCATCAGGGAATACATCCAGAAAGTCACATACTATAGGGATGTCTCTCAATACTAGACTCCCCACCTGGATGTCTATCACATGTGCTAAGTATGCTTTACACACTTTTCTGATCATCTTCCTGGCTAGTGCAGCCGAAGTGATGTTTGATGGCAATAACTGCCTCTCCCTGTATATTACTACATCACCGTACAAAGAGAGACCAAAAGTGATTGTCTTTAATCTACAGTCAATCATGGCGTGATGCCTGGCTAACCAATTCATGCCCAAGATGATATCATAATCTCTGAAGGGCATTTCAATCAAATCTGATAGAAAAACATGTCTTTGAATCACCAAAGGACAATCTCTATATATTCTGTTGACTCTGACCTCTTGTCCTAACGGACTTATTACTAGCACTTCAAAATCCATTTTGGCACACGGAATAACAAGGGAACTGACTATGTTAGCACTAATATATGAGCGTGGTAGAACCCAAATCAAACAAGACAAAGATATTCTTATCAGAGATAGAGAATGTACCAGCCAAAATATCAGAAGTCTCTGGCTCTTCCCACTGTCTCATAGTATAGACTCTGACCGGGGCACTACCTTGTTCTGATTGGTTAACAGTACCCTGACTGTCTGAAGTGCTGCCCCGACCTCTGCCTCTACCTCTACTAACTGGTTGTGAACCTCTGATAGCAGAACTCTGAATAAACCCTTCTGCAGTAGTAGGGGGTGGCCCAAATCTACGGGCACTGGTACAATCTTTAGCTAAATGCCCCATGCCCCCACAATTAAAACAGGCACTTCCAGCCCAGTAACATATCCAACTATGGGTCTTACCACATGTCTCACAAGGGCGGGGAGGGTGAAAACTCCTAGACGTCTGCTAACCAGACCAAGGGGGTCTCTGCCCAGAAAATCTACCTCTGCCTGACCTTTCACCTCTGCCTGATCCCCTAAATTTCTTTCTTTTTCCAGTATTACCACTGGAACTTTGCTCAACTAATTTTTCACCTTTTTCTTTTTCTAATTTCTCTGTATTCTCTGTCTTCTCTTTCACTGGTGTCCCTTCTGACTCAATTCTTTATAACTCAAGTGCTTGAGAGATGAGCTCAGAGAAGTTATTATGTCT
Organism: Hevea brasiliensis; assembly: GCF_030052815.1. Lineage (NCBI taxonomy): Eukaryota > Viridiplantae > Streptophyta > Magnoliopsida > Malpighiales > Euphorbiaceae > Hevea > Hevea brasiliensis. Next base: position 635,036 of record NC_079504.1, on the reverse strand, counting down.
GAATCCAACCACTTGCATCCTCAGATTGGGCTTCAGGCCAGTTTCAAACCTCTTGCACCTTTCTCTGCTGGTAGATAGGAGACTCCCTGCATAGTGGCTTAAGCGGGAGAACTCCCTTTCATACTCTGCCACAGACTGATTCCCTTACTTCAGACTTAAAATTTCTTGCAATTTCTGATCCACATATGCATCTAGGACATATTTCTGTTTGAACTCTCTAATGAAGTCATCCCAGGTCAATACTGGAGGCTCTACCAAGCTGTGGGGGATAGTCTTTCACCAATCATAGGCATCCCCTTGCAGTAAAGACACTGAATACTCAAATTTTAGTTCATCCGGTCAGTGCAGTTTCTTGAATACTCTGTCCATTCTCTCCAGCCACTGCTCTGCCTCTAGAGGGTCTACTATACCCTCGAATTCTGTAGCCCCATATTTCAATAGCTTGTCATATTGTCTGGCTGGAGCTTGAGGTTGCACCGCAGGTGACTGAAGTGGAGCTTGAGCAGGCATACTTCCAGCCATCTGTTGGAATATAGCAGCCATCTGCTGGGTGAATTGTGCAGGAAACTGCGGCATTTGTGGGGTCGGTGCCACTGAACCACTAACATTTTGGAGAGCTGGGGCTTCCCCTTGGGCCTCAGCCTCTACTAACTGCTCAACTGAGCGATCCCCTTCTTCCATTTCAAATTGGGGTTAGGATATCTCCTGAACAAATAACACAAGGATATTTCCCTCCGTTAGTTCATATTTATAATGTAATGTACTGTATATAATAAATAAGGACATTTAGCAGTTGTACTTAGCGAAGAAATAGACAATTCACAAGTAAAAACATACTTTAAAAATTTGCTCTGATACCACTAAAACATGTCACACCTTACCTCTCTGTAAGGCGTAACATGATTCCGTAGTATACCTAATAAACTATCAAACTTCACCTACCGATAACTCATTAAGTATACTACAAGAGATTTTAAAACCATTTTATTACTTTACAAAAGTGGTGAGAATTTTTATTTATTTTTATTTTTCTGCAAATTTTAAAAAATTTCGGCAGAGTGCTGGCAGTATTTGCAAAAACCGAAAATTTTTACCTGTGGAAAACACTTCAAAAAATACACTTCATCAAATCACAACCACCATCATAACTCAAATCATTACAATTTCTTCCAAGCTCCATAATTCAAAGTAATTCTCAAGTTAAATATTTTCACAATACACAGTTATTGAAGAAAAACTAATTTACATACATCAGTCAATTTTTACAACAGAAAATCCAAAATAATATTATTACAAAATCTGTACAAACTGCTCAAGACCATTTTACACATGTACATACAGTTACATATATCAAAATAAATATATACAATCAGAGTATAAAATTTATACCTGACAAAATATCCAAAAGTAGCACAGCAGTCCTTAGCAGCTCACTCAGCTGCTCTACCAGTCTCTTCACTGCGACAACAATAAAAAGCTATCGCTGAGTACTATGACTCAGTGGTGCACAACATACTAAAATAACATTTTATGCATAAATCAAATTACATTTATTCAAATATGGTACTGAACATGAAAAACAGATACAAAACATAATTTATAAATTTTTAGTCCAAACAGTCTCATTTAGGAAGTCTCAAAACAGATTTCATAAAAACACACAGTTATATCATGCCATCAGAATAATGTTCATCTCAATAGCCGGAGGCTTATGAGGAATCTCAAAGCTAGCTAGCTCAATCTATGGGTGCCCATTCAATTTCTTCCTCTACTGGCACACACCTCAACACTTCAACCAGAGAGGGAATCAACATTCAAAACTAATTCCTCCCACTAGTCATTCTAATGAGGCATTCAGATATATAGTCATGACAATGTGGTTTCAAAACTATCTTAACAATTTACCAAATATTTACTGACAATTAAAACACATATCATTAAATTTCCAACAATTTAGATCAAAAGCATAGTGTACATTTCAATCACTATTTTGCAATATAAATAAATCACAATTCATTTCATGTACTTTGCAAAAAGAAATTTAAAGAATATTTTATGTTGTGCACAAACCTCGTACCAGTCGCCTCTAGGCCTTGACTTGGTGATTCAGATTCTTTCCTAGTATTCTTTTCAACTGAAACATACAATTTTACAGTGTTTCAGTATCACAACTTATAATAAATCCAATAAATAAATTTACAATTACTTATGTCTATCTAATATGCTTAATTTGTTAATTTTGGTTGCCCCTTTCAATTTTTTTAGGTCTCCTAGGCACAATTTCAAATTTTCAGTTTTGATGTCCTATTTTGCACTGTTCCATTGGTCATGTTGCTGTGGGAATTTGGCTAAGTGGTCTTCATAGAAATTGTTCTTTATTGTCTTAGCTTTAATTCTCTTTTTGAATCACTCCATTCGGAGATTTGTAGCCCAAGATATGGCCATTTGAACATTGCTGGCCATATTGGTCTAATCCAGATTTCTGGGCACCAAATTTGGTTTTGACAGTTTTATACTATTAACTTTGGGTAGCAAAATGACTTAGTTATTAGTAGAATTTGGATTAGTGTTCTTCATGAAAGTTGTAGTGCTATGTCATACCTTTCCAATGCCACAAAAATCAGGTCATTTGGACCTATATAGCTCAAGTTATGGCCATACTGTTCATTTGGTCATTTTTGGTACAGTGGCAGTGCATTACACCCGAGTTTGACCTAATTATTCACTATGTTATGGTCATTTTCTGGGCATATTTCCTAAATGAAAAATGTGTCTTTATGTGTCTAATTTCATTCCCAATTAGCCTCATACCAATTGGGTTGGTAAATTTTTAGTTTTGGTCCCTAAAAGGGACCTAGGTCAAGCTGTTAGAATATGAACCCTAACCAATCCGAATTGAAATCTCATTCTACCAATTCACAGACACTACAAATGGTCTCAATTGACCATTTTCAACCTCCATTAAGGCCATTTACATCATTTGACCATTTCCTCAATTTTTCCCAATTTTCAAGAGGTTAAGAACCCTAATTTCTCAATTCCTTTAACTAATGCAATTCAAGTTCATAATCAATCTTTATACACCTAATTCAACTTAACTACCACTTCACTTCCATCAAATTCATGCAATTTATCCACCCTCATAAGTTGGCCGAAAATCATAACTAATCCCCCAACAATTGTTTTTGTTAGAATTTAAGTTAAAATCTAAGTTAAATTAACTCAAAACATATGTTTTAAACTAAAAATTTCAATTTAAATTCTTACCTCAACTTTAGAGTTCACTCAAACAATTTCTTCTCTCTTTCTTCTTCAATCTCCTTCTTAAGTTGAGATAACAAGCTTTTATGAAGTAATTATGGGAAAAAATTAAGGTTAAGTGAGGGATTTCAAGCTTGAGTTCAAGCTTTCATGGATGTTGGCAATGGAGGAGCTATGGGAAAGGGTTCAGCTGAAGTGAGTGGGGAGAGAAGATGAGTGATTTTTCTTTTCTTTTTGTTATTTTATATGTAATTAACTTTCATTAACTTGGTCAAAAATTGTGGGAAAATTAAAATGAGTTTTGACATCATGATGATGCAATAATTCACTTTGTATTTCTTTTCTTTTTTTTTTCCTTTTATTTTTCATTTTTCTTTAATTTAATTTCCTGTTCTGAAATTTTATTTCTCCGATTTTATTAGACAGTTAGGTCAGGAGTCACCTCCAGGGGTGAATTGACCAAATTGTCCCTCGCCGGATTAATCCGGTTTGCAAATAATCCAATGTTTCTTCCAGAATCTTGACCTAATTATTTGACCTACTTATCAATCTTTTTCTATGATTTTCTCTTTTCAACTAGGTTCGCCATAGTCCTTAGGACCGCGGTGTCACATTTTTCGGTTCAGAATTCGGGTTAAGACTGACCTCGCAGTCACTTCCCGAGAAGGTCAGTCTTAACTATCTATCAATCCCTAATTATTTGCATTCATGGCTTATCTAGGTGCCTTAGATGTGGTTATAATTTTCTTAATTGTCCGGATCGACACCGATCACCGAAACAGTAAAATATATCAGACTATGTAAATAGGGGTGTTACAGCTAGCTTCCTTTGGCTTCTCCTCAATGGTTGTTAAGCTAGAAAAGGTACTATTAACCAATTTCCACTCGAAACACTGGCTGGAATCATCATCATCCTAAACTGGAACCCACCGCTCCCCTTGAAGCCTCTCTGCAGCCGCAAATGTGCCTTGAGTTAATCGGACAAACCTTCGGTTACCACTCCATTTTTTTTGGTTTATTTAACTTCAAGTGTCAATACCACTAATTTAAAGGCTCATCCTCACTGGCTACAATTTCTCTTTTGGAATACGAATCAGAGTTCTAGTTTTAGACTTAGAAACTTACCTTACCCCTAGTTCTTATAAGATGGGATGCCTGAGCCTGACCACTAATTTTAATTTCTGCTTCCATCTATTGTTGTGTCCTGTATATTTATATACCAAGGTAGGACATTAACCACGACACATGGAATTTGAAGTTCTCATTTTGAATTTATTTGAATTTAATTGATTAGATGACAAGGATTAAGGCTTTTTATTGTCAATTCCTGAACCATGATTAAGGCATTCTCTCAACCGTTAGTTTATCGAGCTTCATGTTTAAAGCCTGAAATTTAGGAAAATATTATATGTAATTATTTAATTTTATTAACATTTATATAAAAATTATTAAATTTTATTTTTTTTATAAAATTTATTAAATTTTAATTTAATTTTATAAAATTTATTATGATTAGAAATAAAAAATTTTTAGATAAACTTATTAGCCTGTTAATAAATAAAATAGAGAAGAAAAGTTAGAGATTTGACGGTGAGAATAATAATTGAATTAATAAAAGAATTAATTTTTAATTATAATAATTTTTATATAATCAAATTAAAATCAATAAATTTTATAAAAAACAAAATAATAACTTTTATAAAAATATAAGCGTATAATAATTATCCATAAAATCCATTCACCAAAATGCTCATTCCTAATATAATCTTTTACCAGCGTATGATAATTTCTCGTATCAAAATGGAAAATCGACGAACGTAGAATAGCTTTATCCTTTGTTCATCAATAACAAGCTAAACCTCGCGTCATAATCATTCTACTTCGACCTTACTCTCTCAATAAGTCTGATAGTGACAGCTGTTAAGCCACGGCCTCATCAAGAATTCAAAATTGACAAAAACAAATCTCGGACCGCAACGATAAATGTCCTAGCCCTTGGCCGGAAATGGACACAAGCTGCATTCTGCTCCAGGCTAGCGTAACCCATCATATTAACCCCAGCGGCAGGGCCAATCATCTTCAGACAATATACATATATATATATAAAGATAATAAAAAAAATTAATCTTTTTATCAAAGAACTAGAAAAAAATAGATCCGAATCTTCTGTGGCATATAAAATATAATTGATTCTATTATAAAATAAATTATTTATTTCTCTCATTCAAAATTGTACATGAAATTTTCATCTTTTACGACTCTTAATTAATAAAAAAGGAGAAGAATATATCATGATATCAGTGGTGTAATACATTTTTATGGGTGCGTTGTCTAGTTCTAGGGTTTAATATCCGTCAATAACAAGAAAATAATAATAATAATAATAACAATAATAGGACTCCTAAATTATTCAGTAGATCTGTGCTTATGTATGATGAAAACATTTTTTTTATACTGAAATTCAATTGTTTTTATACCAATAATGGTGTCAATTATGAATTCATTTAAGTAAATTATTTTCTTTTTTTTTTTTAATTTAATGAGAAGGCATGCTGTTATTATAAGATTTCAACTCCAGCTAATGTCCACCCCTGATTATTATTATTATTATTTATACATAACTAAATATATTTACTTGTTTTCAAATAATTATTTCAATTAATTAAGTTTTGAATTAATGTTATTGAGTCAATAATTTAATAATTAAATATATATTTTATTTTTTTAATATAAAAGAATTATTATTTAAATTTAATAATTTAATTATATTCATCTTCCAAATTGATATGTATTAACTGGTTTAATCTAACAACTAAATGCATATTACTAAATGCATATTACTCAGTTATATAAATTATTTTAAATTTCCACTCGTTTGATACTTGAAAAGAAAAAAAAAAAAAAGGAAGCCTAAAAGAAATCATTTTGGTACCCCAGGCCTAATTAAAGTGTACATAAAATCATGAGTATTTATCACCACAAATTTTTGCACCAATGGAGACAATTATATGTGACCACCATTCTCTTGTCGTAAAGAAAACGAAAGAGAAAAAGGGAAAGTCATACAACGCCAAGCTTTTGGACTTCTTCAGAGTTAAAACCATTGAATGGACTTGTACAAGTTACTGCTAATTAGAAACTAAGGCAGCATGCTTGGACCAAATTATCATATGATTGGGCACCCGTTATCTTTGTCTTGCCATTACCACGCATTATACATATTGTTATTATTTTCAGTACAAATTTAAATCTAATCTAATTTAAATTAAATAATAATAACAACAACAATTCATGCGCAAATCAGATAGGAAAGTGGGTTCCAATGGGTACTAAAATCATCATAATGTTGATGAGCTTGATCAATAAGCATAACAATATTAACCTAGTGTTTGTTTTAAAATAATTAATGCATTTTCAATAAAATTTAATTATAATAATTTATTTGAATACTTTCAACTCAACTGTAACAACCCAGAAAGGGAAAAAAAAAAAAAAAACTGCAGAACTTAAAACGCAACAGCCCCTCACCCTCTCCCCCGCGTCACCTTCTCCCCCTCACCTTCTCCCTCTCGCTTCCGACCAGCACCAGCGCCGGCGAGGCACCGGTGGCACTCCCCCACCTCAGGACGGTGTCAGGCGGCGACAGCCACGGCAGCAGGCGGCAGGGAGGAAGAGAAAGAGAGAGAAGAAAGGGAAGGAAAGAAAGAAGAGAGAGAGAGAGAAGCGGGCCGTTTTCCGGCCGATTCCGGCCACCAACGCCGGCGATCCAAGGTGCCACCAACCCCCCACGAACCCAGCTCCATTTTCCAACCAGCCATGCCCGGAATGGTGGAGTTTCCGGCGAGTTTCGAAGAGAGAGAAATAGGAGAGAGAAAGTGACGGCAGTGGCTTTCTGCCACTTTTCCGGCGATCCGACCGTCGGATCGAAAATCCGAGGCCACCGATGGACTCAGGACGACGAGATATTCGAGATAGGACTGGTCCCGCTCCGATCGGACACCGTTTGAAAAAGGCGATAATCGAACGGTCCAGATTGCTTGGTGAGATTTTTGAACTTTTTCGATTTCTAAAATTTAAAAATAATTTTATGATAATTATTAACAAAATTTGGACTTAATTTAGGTGCGATCGGATTGAGGATAGCTCACCGGCGTCGGGACTGCATTTTCAGCCAGATCCGGCTGCCCGACGGCTAGTCTCAGAACGTGGTCAATATTACAGTCAATCCTAGCATTTTCAGATGTTCTGGACGCGTTCCAGGTATCAGAATTGGCATAGGTAAACCCGAACTCCAAGTTGCTCATTTTCGACTAATATCGATTTAGAATAAAATTCATAAAATATTCGTGGATGATCTAAAAATTATAATTCCTTTTGTAATAGTCTTATAATATTATTAAGGACCGCGGGGCAAAAATTTTAGAATTTTTAGAGCTTGTTTTAGTAGATTTTGACAAAATGTCAATTATAGGGACTAAAACGTAATTTTTAAGATTTTTAGTATTGTCTGATTTGGAGGGCCCAGGAGGGGTCATGTGATATTGATGAGATGTGATTGTGAAAATTGAGAATTTAGAAGTGTTATTTGAGCCTTTTTGCAGGTTGGGTAGGTCCCAGGTAACTCTATCGGATTTCCGGCATGAATTAGGCTGTCTATTGCCTCTTTAGAGTTTTATCTTAACTTAGTACTAATAAATTTATAATTTAATTATTAGGTGATCGAGGTCAGCTATTTTCTGCATCCAGCAGCCACAATAGTCATCGGTGTACTGTGAGTAAAATATTAATTTTAATTGTAATTTCGATATTATTATATGTTCAAGCATGCCCATGCATCACTTATATGCATATATTTATGTAGTTAAACTCTAGGCACGATTTATGTTGCATTCATAACTGTTAAAGTGCCATGGATGTTGTTGTGGAAATTTGGAGCAGTGTGCGTGCGTTGGCGTGCGTGTGATGTGGTGTAGACTATGGATAGGACGGGTAGTCACGGCTTGAGATCTTCGCTGGGACCCGATCCTTCGAGGGGTAGTCACGGCTTGAGTTCTTCGCTGGGACCCCCGATTTGGTTTATTAAGAGAAAGTCCGGCTTGAGTTCTTCGCTGGCACCAGGTTGGATTTAAGAGAGTCAGATAGGGATCACTCCATATATTATGATTGATAATCAGGGTGTGTGAGTGCTCCAAATTACCTTTTTGATGTTATGATGTGAAAATGTTGTTGATGTTGCATTTCACTCTACAGGTTGCATTAGTTCTAGATAGTTATAGAGATTATGGTTAAAATTGATATTTTACTCTCTGAGTCGAACGCTCACTCCTATTCAAAAATTTTTCCAGGCCACAGGAGGATATTTTTGAGGTTAACCTGCTTTCTCCCTCGCAGGTCGATTACTAATGTTTGTATAAACTTGTTAAATCTTAGAATTTCCGCATGTGTTAGAAATGTTTATTTGATTTGGGTCTGTAAACTAAATTATTATTTTGGACCTGTAAACTTAATATTCTATGCATGTTTGATGGATTGGATGAGGGAGCTGAGCTCCCATTTATTTTTATGCTGATGAGTATGTGGAGGGTGAGCTGAGCTCCCCAATTGAGTATTTATTGTGTTTACAGGTCGGGTGAGTCGAAAACTCCCCGTTGAAGAGTCCATTTTATGGCCGGACTCTGTCCGTTTGGTTTCTTGAATTTGGGCCCAAATGGGCCTTAGAGTTGGGTTAATGAACAGTTAGGCTTACTACGGGCCTCGGGGGCTTTAGGCTGGCCCAGGTCCTAGTGGCGGTCCGGCCCATAGGTTGGGTCGTGACAAATGTGGTATCAGAGCTTAGGCTCCAGATTCTTAAGGAATGTTTGTCTAAAATGTTGAGAAGAGTCTAATAGGAGTCACATGCGGAAAGTAGGGTCCACATTCGTCTTGCATTGTCATCTTTGCTTCTAGTCTCTGCTCCATATATTGTGTATAAATATGAGTCTATAGAGCTGTAATGTGCGCTTTGAATTTTGTGGGCTAATGTCTGTGAATTTCGTGAAAATGCGTAGAAGCGGGAGAGCTGCCATCGCACTGTAACTGGATGTGCCTGACGAGGTGTCAGCACAGGATGAGGCGCCTGCCCCGAGGAGACGGGGTAGGAGGCCTAGAGCTGCTCAAGTAGAAGAGCAGCTGCCATTAGTACAGGATCAGTCTTTTATGGCACAGGGTCCCATGGACTCCATGGCAGCTACTCTAGCTGGTCTGCAGAGAACCATCGATATGATGGCGCAGTATATGGTCCACCCTCCACAGCAGCAGCAGTTCACCGCACCAAGAGGAGAACCTTACAAACAGATCATCAACTTCAAGAAGTTGGTGCCTGGTACTTATGATGTGTCAGACGATGTATATCGGTTTTTGGATTCCTGCAGACAGGCAGGAATAGAGTTGCAGTTGACTGATAGGAGACTTATAGAGTGTATACAGCATGTCATGGGGCCTATGCCTAGACAATGGATGAATGACTACGTGTTACCCAAGATGGAGGGTTTGTCGTGGACTCAGTTTGTGGAACTGTTCATCAATCGGTTTGTGCCAGAAAGCTTCAGAGATCAGAAGCAGTGGGCCTTTGAGGCCTTAAGACAGAATGGCAGTGCAGAGATGAATATGCTCTGCACTTCTGGAATTGAGCAGATATGCCCCTACAGTAGTAGCTACAGAAACTATGAAGGTGAAGAGGTTCCTAAAGGGACTTGACAGGAGGTATGCGAACCTGGCCATGATGTCTGATCAGTCTTTTGATGTGGTGGTTGATCGAGCCAGACAGATTGAGATTAGCTATGCTGTGGATGACAGCGGAAGAGCAAAGAAAAACAGAGCAGAGGGTTCTTCAGGTGTTCCCCACATGGGCACTACGGAAAGTGGTGGCCAAACTAATTACAGAGGAAAGAGTAGGAACAAGAAGAGTGGTTTTAGACACAAACCACGAGGATTCGCACGTGGTACGGATCCAAAGAAGTGGTCACGCCGGGTACATGCAGCCTGGTGCAGTTCAGGATCCTCCTTGGCACCTTGTGCACAGTGTGGAAGGGGACATTCAGGACCTTGTTTGATGGGTTCAGGAGTTAAATTGAGTTAGCTACTAAGGCTTGCGACTGTTTTAAACTATGAGCTAGATGAAGTACTATTTATGGATGAGTTTCAGTAGATGAAATTGTTGCTGATGGGTAATTTGAGGTTGAAGTTTAGAAAGCTATGGAAGTATATGTGATTATATTAAGGAGAATGAACACGTAAAGTATCTTGTTTGGAATTAAGGCATGACCCATATTTCCCACAGCCGTGTTAGTTCAGATGGAACTTATAGTTTATGGGGCTCTTATCCATCCAGGATGAGCAATTTCCTACTAAGGCTGGTAGGGAAGGATAATGTTCTGATAGTTAAGTTGGGAAAAGGGGGATACAAGGAAAATTTTCTATGGTTAATTACAAGTGTTACATAAGGTGAAGAATGTGCTGGTAGGAGTAAATCGTAAGGTTAGAATTCCTGAAGTAATAGAACTAGTAATCAAGATAAGACTAAGAAACAAAATGAAAGTTAAAGTTGATGATGGGATAGACATCTTTGAAGGAAAAGGTGTAAGGATGAAATAGGATTAAGATTAAGGAATAAGTGCAGCAGGTTGAAAAGATATCAACAATAGCAGAAATAGGAAAAGGAAATGGATAAGATCCAAAGGATAGGAAGAAAGCTCGGTATAGCTAGTTATAATGATAAGGATAAGGAGGAATAGGTATGCTAGGAACACACTAAGAGATGTTTAAAACAAGTTATTATAAGATAATAGATTAAAGGAGTAGTAGAGCCTCGATCTGAGTGCCAATGTGTCAGAAGTAGGCCACATACTAAGAAGTTTTAGGAAGAAGTCTAGATATTCTCATTCCAGAGGAGGAGTGAGAATTGATAAAGTCGCATGGATTGAGTTGTCAGAGAATATAAACACTTTTGTTACCTAGAAGGAGAGACCCAGTCCACTTTCTAATATTGATAAATGATACACTTGGCCCTTGGAGGGGACTCTACCTGACTAGTTACATAAGATGGATAGAGGTTGGTCTAAGTACCTTAGTAATGACACAAAAGAGATTAAAAATTTGAAGTATCATAGGAGTGAGAAGATTTATAGGTATTGACCACTGAGGTCATAAGAAGAGTGAAGATCTCGAACAAGATGCCTAGATTAGGTGCTACAGGAAAGCTACTCATAGGATACCATGGAATAAGGAACATAAGTTATGTCATTGGGGAAACAGAGATTATTAAAACAAAGGAATGATGACTGAAGTCACTAAGAGACATGTTGGGGCATAATAAAAGTGAGGTAAGCACCAAAGTTGATTGAAGTTATGAGACATCAAGTCTAGAATAGTGAGGTATAGCGAATACTTGAAATGTCAGAAAAATGATCAATAAATAGTTACAAGATAAAAGCCCTCTAGAAAGAGATGATGACAAATAGGACACTGTTGTAGAATCAGCGAGCGGTAGAATGTCATATATAATATACGAAGATTTTGAAGAATAAATGTTTTATCAATCTCTGCATAGCTGGAGGAGTAATGATTGTGCTTGTCCTAATAATCTTCTTTTCCTTATTTCTTTATTTATTCGAAAATTCGAGGACGAATTTTTTTTAAGGGGGGAAGAATGTAACAACCCAGAAAGAAAAAAAAAAAAACTGCAGAACTTAAAACGCAACAGCCCCTCACCCTCTCCCCCGCGTCACCTTCTCCCCCTCACCTTCTCCCTCTCGCTTCCGACCAGCACCAGCACCGGCGAGGCACCGGTGGCACTCCCCCACCTCAGGACGGTGTCAGGCGGCGACAGCCACGGCAGCAGGCGGCAGGGAGGAAGAGAAAGAGAGAGAAGAAAGGGAAGGAAAGAAAGAAGAGAGACAGAGAGAAGCGGGCCGTTTTCCGGCTGATTCCGGCCACCAACGTCGGCGATCCAAGGTGCCACCAACCCCCCACGAACCCAGCTCCATTTTCCAACCAGCCATGCCCGGAATGGTGGAGTTTCCGGCGAGTTTCGAAGAGAGAGAAATAGGAGAGAGAAAGTGACGGCAGTGGCTTTCCGGCCACTTTTCCGGCGATCCGACCGTCGGATCGAAAATCCGAGGCCACCGATGGACTCAGGACGACGAGATCTTCGAGATAGGACTGGTCCCGCTCCGATCGGACACCGTTTGAAAAAGGCAATAATCGAACGGTCCAGATCGCTTGGTGAGATTTTTGAACTTTTTCGATTTCTAAAATTTAAAAATAATTTTATGATAATTATTAACAAAATTTGGACTTAATTTAGGTGCGATCGGATCGAGGATAGCTCACCGGCGTCGGGACTGCATTTTCAGCCAGATCCGGCTGCCCGACGGCCAGTCTCAGAACGTGGTCAATATTACAGTCAATCCTAGCATTTTCAGATGTTCTGGACGCGTTTCAGGTATCAGAATTGGCATAGGTAAACCCGAACTCCAAGTTGCTCATTTTCGACTAATATCGATTTAGAATAAAATTCATAAAATATTCGTGGATGATCTAAAAATTATAATTCCTTTTGCAATAGTCTTATAATATTATTAAGGACCGTGGGGCAAAAATTTTAGAATTTTTAGAGCTTGTTTGAGTAGATTTTGACAAAATGTCAATTATAGGGACTAAAACGTAATTTTTAAGATTTTTAGTATTGTCTGATTTGGAGGGCCCAGGAGGGGTCATGTGATATTGATGAGATGTGATTGTGAAAATTGAGAATTTAGAAGTGTTATTTGAGCCTTTTTGCAGGTTGGGTAAGTCCCAGGTAACTCTGCCGGATTTCCGGCATGAATTAGACTGTCTATTGCCTCTTTAGAGTTTTATCTTAACTTAGTACTAATAAATTTATAATTTAATTATTAGGTGATCGAGGTCAGCTATTTTCTGCATCCAGCAGCCACAATAGTCATCGGTGTACTGTGAGTAAAATATTAATTTTAATTGTAATTTCGATATTATTATATGTTCAAGCATGCCCATGCATCACTTATATGCATATATTTATGTAGTTAAACTCTAGGCACGATTTATGTTGCATTCATAACTGTTAAAGTGCCATGGATGTTGTTGTGGAAATTTGGAGCAGTGTGCGTGCGTTGGCGTGCGTGTGATGTGATGTAGACTATGGATAGGACGGGTAGTCACGGCTTGAGATCTTCGCTGGGACCCGATCCTTCAGGGGGTAGTCACGGCTTGAGTTCTTCGCTGGGACCCCCGATTTGGTTTATTAAGAGAAAGTCCGGCTTGAGTTCTTCGCTGGCACCAGGTTGGATTTAAGAGAGCTGTATAGGGGATCAGCTCCCATATATTATGATTGATAATCAGGGTGTGTGAGTGCTCCAAATTACCTTTTTGATGTTATGATGTGAAAATGTTGTTGATGTTGCATTTCACTCCACAGGTTACATTAGTTCTAGATAGTTATAGAGATTATGGTTAAAATTGATATTTTACTCTCTGAGTCGAACGCTCACTCAATATTCTATGCATGTTTGATGGATTGGATGAGGGAGCTGAGCTCCCATTTATTTTTATGCTGATGAGTATGTGGAGGGTGAGCTGAGCTCCCCAATTGAGTAGTTATTGTGTTTACAGGTCAGATGAGTCGAAAACTCCCCGTTGGAAAGTTCATTTTATGGCCGGACTCTGTCCGTTTGGTTTCTTGAATTTGGGCCCAAATGGGCCTTAGAGTTGGGTTAATGAACAGTTAGACTTACTACGGGCCTCGGGGGCTTTAGGCTGGCCCAGGTCCTAGTGCCGGTCCGGCCCATAGGTTGGGTCGTGACATCAACTAAGCCTTTATTCCAAAAATTTGGAGTCGACTATATAGATTTGCTTTCTTCACTCTAAATGATTTTAGGTTAAATCCTCAGAAATGTGTAATACTTATAGATTGTGTTGTACTATTCTCCTACAAGTCAATTTAGGTCTATCCCTTTTTTTATTTCTATCATCTAGCTTAATGTGCTCTACTTATCTAACTGGAGACTCCGTATGTTTACGCTTCATATAACCAAACTACCTCAAATCTCCTTTTCTCAACTTATCAGAATAAATTTTAATTATAGTAATTCATTTGAAGGTTTTTAAAAAATACAATTCATTTGAAAATAATACATAATTTAATTAAATTTTACAAATTTTATAAAATTCATTTTTTAAATAAATTATGTAATCGGATATTTGAATTTAATAAAGATACATGTTTTATTTAATTAACAAGAATCAAGCACATACAGAAGTCACAGAGAACATCATATTTTAGTGTAGATCTGTAAGGAGTATTAATTTTATTTTTTTTTATCTATTTTAAATATAATAAATATTTATATAGAAAATAATTAAACAAAAAAAAAGATAAAAATAAAGATGTAGTATAAGATAAAACAAATAATAATTCATTAAAGAAAAGGAAATACATTAAGTATATAATTATATATCTTTTTTAATAACATACATAATAATAAACAAACCCACAGACAAGCAAAAAAAAAAGAAAAAAAGCTCTTACAGATGATCAAGCTTTTTTTTTTCCCCACATAATCAAGCTTAATTAAAAACCAAATAACATATAAAACAAACGCAGCAAAATCACCACACATTTATCATCAACATTTTGATGCTTTTGCACAAAATACTGCTATTCCTCTGTCTTCGGATGATACCCAGGAATCTTCTCCTTGATCTTCTCTAAAATACCCTTCTTTTCCTTAGCATCTCCTTCATGAGAGGCTGCCTCTGCATGAGCATTCTCAGCTGGGGGTGGTGCAGGTAGGGTTTCCTCTTCAGCCTTCTTCTGCTGTCCTGGCAGTTTCTCTTTGATTTTCTCAAGGAAACCCTTCTTTTCCTCTGCTTCTTCGTCTTTCTCAACCTTCTCAATAGGAATAGTGGTATCCTCTTCCTTCTTTTCTTCCTTGTCTCCTGTTATCTTATTCTTGATCTTCTCCTTCAATCCCTTGTTTTTCTTCTTATTCTTCTCCACTCCCTCGCCTTCTTCCTCATCACTGGACTGCATTATATTAGGAACAGAAAAAATCCGAACTTAAATAATTTATCGCAAATGTGAATAATCCAATGGGCCAGAAGAAATCGCGACTCAACAAGGGTTTATACGATATTATATATACATACATATGATCAAAATTTATACTTACAGAGCTAGTGCTGCTATCTGATCGATGAAGCTTCTCCAAGAGACCATGCTTATTCTCCTCCTCCTTGGGTTCAGGGTCAGATACCTGAACCTTTTCTTCAAACTCTGTGACGATCACCTCTTCTTGAGGCTTCTCTTCCTCTTTCTTCCCCATGAAATCAAAAAGCCCACGATCCTTGGTCTCCACAGCTGCACCCCCACCAACGACAGGGGTCTCAGACTCATGGCTCTTGTGGTGATCCTGTTCCGCCATTCAGATCAAGAATCACAGAAAACTTAGGGGGAAAAAATAAAAACAAGTGAAAAGCTGGTTTAACGAAAGTAAGTTAAGAACTGAATAGCTTCTTCGAGCTCGTAAAAGCGTTGCTTGCTTTGTAACTGATGGTTTTGCTCACAGAGAGTGGTGGGTTTTATAGCGCTATCACTATCCCACGACACGGATCTAACGCGATTAATAAAATATGAAATAAAGCTTTTTAAGCTAGCCAATCAAGCTCTCCTCTGCTTCTGTAACCGACGTGAACGTAAAAACAAAGGGGGAATTCAGAAACGTACTCTTCGACGTTTGGTAAATTATACTCTACTCGGTTTCCCATCTGTGTGAGTAACAGCTGTCATCTCGAAAGAGCGCCTGCTACCATTTGAATACTCGAGCGATTGAGGAAAGTAACAGTCAAATGAGAAAAAGCAAAAAAAGGAAGAAAATTATGGAAAGACACGTTGTAATAGAACAGTGCATGCAACCAATAGGATTTTGACACGTTTAAGGAGAACGTGAAGGGTTTCCGTTAGGACCCGTAACTGACGGTACGAGAGGACTAATGTGAGAGGGCGGTGAAGGGCCCACACGAAAGAAAGTTTTTTTATCGGTATTAAATATTATTTATATATATAAATAATTAATTTCAAATTTATTAAATGTAATTTTATATAAATTTAATTTATATTAAATACAATTTAATTAAAAACGTACTTTTAGGACTTTTAATTGAAGTTTTAAATAATTTGATTATAATATTAAATTATGATATATATTTTTATATTTTAATAAAATTATTAAAATAATTTTCTTTAAAAATATTTAATTTATTTGATTAAAGAATATTTATCATTTATTTTTTTAAGTATTTAAAAATTAAAAAATATGAAAATTATTTTTTTAAAAAATATATTTTTTATAAAATAAATAAAAAATGTTAATTAAGTTTTTTTACATAAATTTTAATAATGTCACATGGCAGTTCGTCGGTAAGAAGAAAGCAGGAATAGTGCATTGAGATTTGACATAGGTAGTTTCCGTACATGTAATGCGTGGTGAGTCTGAGGGTGATGAATTAATTTAAAGTTGGATAATTGGACATCGATGTTGTCACCTCATAAATATACGATACTGTGGTGGACAGATGGTCGGTCGAGTCATCAGTGCTTGCTAAGTCCTGTTCCCGAAAATAAAATCTTCCGAATTTCTTACTAATCGATTTCTAAGTGCCATGTTACGTCGGACAAAAAGTGCCATGTTTTGCCATGTTACTTTAGCTTTATATGGGTTTGATTTAAAGGTTCTTTGACTAATTTTGTGGAAATTACTTTATACACATTGTGTTTAACACTAATTTAATTTTGATTAATTACTCTATAAATTTAATTAAAGTGTTTATAAAATATTAATAAATATTTATTTCGTTCACTTTATTTATATAGTTAATAAAATAATTAAATTATTTAAATTATAATAATATATTTTTTAATTTAATTAAATTATTCATTATCTCATTTGAGTAATTAAAATAAAAATATAGAAGTGATAAAATAGTTTAAGAAAATTATAAAAATAGTTACTCACTTTATTTATTTTTATCTGTGGTTTAAAGAATTTGTATTGTGATTAAAAAAATAACAAAATCATATAAATTTTAATAAAATTTTCTTTAATTTGATTAAATTATTTTTTTTAATTGAGAGAGGGAGATTATAGGATGAGTTATAAAAATTTGTAGAAATAATTATTATACTTAATAAAAAATTATAAAATTAAAAAAAATTAATTAATATATCCTAATTTTATTAAAATACCAAATAATTTTAGACAAAATAATTTTTAAAAAGTAACAGATAAAGTGGACAGATGTAGTTATATATTTAGTAGAAATAAGAATAAAATTGGAAAAAACTAATTAATAATTCTTAATCTTCTTAAAATAACATATAATTTGGGATAAAATAATTTCTAAAAAGTGATAGATAAAATTGTATAGTTAAAGTAATTAACATATAAAAAAATAACTTATAAATATATTTATTATTTAAATTATTATTTTTTTAAGCATTAAGTACGCTATATGATATAATTTTAAAAATTAATGTAATATGATAAAGTGTTTGGTTAAGTTAGCTTATAAAACAAAATATCAGCGCTGAAATAAAAAAAGTAATCTTCTTACTTTATTTTAAAAGAGAAAAGTTTATAAATTAAAAAATATTATAAACAAGCATGTAGATTATTTTTAAAGTTTATAAATTAATTTTATTTTTTTACAAATTAAAATAAACATCCTCATTGTTTTGAATGTAAAATTTTATAAGAATTCAATTCAATTGATTTTTTTAGCTAATTCTTAAATTTAGAATGAAATAATTTATTTTTTTTTAATTTTAAAATTTTTTCATTTTAAAATAAATAAAATTTATGCATAATTGTGTGAGATTTATTATTTTTTTTATAAATAATTTATTCAAAATGAACTCAATGTATTATGTTAAATAAAAATTATTATTTTTATACTTGTATACATTCTTATAACCAACGCCCCACTCCTCCGCTTCCCCGCGCACCACGACCACCCCCCCTCTCCAATAGCTATTGCTACAGTACATCAGTAGTTAGCATGATGGGGGACAGTGTCGATCACAACATTTGAGACCTCATGATTCATGATAGGGGTTAATTTCTCCACTTGAAGAGTTTCCAACACAAACATCATCAAAGCATAGGGTGGCCACCAATTTAATTCAAATAAAAATTAACAATTGTAATTAAAAAAATTTGAGATAAAATTATAGGGTCCCTCTCTCTCAATTGTAATTTTAATTAAAATTAATATTCGTTAATTAATTTTTTAAATGTTTACTTTAAAAAAATTGATTTTGATTTGAAATTAAATGAATCCATACTTAACTTATGAAAATTAGTTTAAGAACATTAGTTTGGGTTTATATACATTTAAAATTTTAACAAGTTTACGTGTTTGTTTGGAGCATTTATAAGTGACTGATAAGTAATTAACTTATTTGGTAAAAATTAGTTTACAAGCACATTTATGACTAAAATAATATTAAATGAAATTTATGATAACATTTTAAAAATAAAATGAGAATAATATAGTAAAATACTTAATTAAACTAATTTATAAGTATTAAAATAAAAAGTTGTCTCTCCGGCTTTTTTTTTTTTAGCTTATAAAATTAATTTATAAACTAAAAAATTATTATAAACAAATAAGTCAGCCTATATTTAGAGTATATAAGCTTATTTCATCAGCTTATAAGTTAAGACAAACATCCTTTTAATTCGTTTCAAAATCAATTTTAATAGTTTCAATTTTATTTAAATTTTAAATTAAATAATCTTGTTGCAAACAAAAGGGTTAGTATTTGACTGAATTCAACTACATTAGTTATTCCATGTCGGATAGCCTACATAGAATATTAAATTAATGGTAAACAAATATGTATATATGATGAGTCACAATAAAATTATAACTATCAGGTAGTTATAGTGGTGGCCATGGTCCAGTTTGGAATCGGAATCGAACCGAAACTGGACCGATCAAAACCGAAACCGTTATTAAACTGAACCTAAATCGTTCCTCCATAGTTTGGTTCAGGTTCAAGATATTATAAAACCGTTAAACTGTCGGTTTGATTCGAATTAAAACCGTCGGTTTAATTCGAATTAAAACTATCGGTTTGATTCGAATTAAAACTGTCTGTTTGAAATCGAATCGAACAGGTAGTTCGATTAAAATGTGCACAGTACACATTGCAACAGTGCAGCCCAGCCGCCTACCTACTCCTGCGCAGGCCCAGCACTCCACAGCAGCCTACCCCTGCAGCCTGCAAATGTCCATTTAAATGTCATTTCTTTTTTTTTTTGTTATTTATAATCATTTATTAAATTTCAAAATCAATTGTTTTTATTTTTTTAATCTCAAACGGTAAAAATATTTACTGTTACAGTTTTTTTTTATTTTAATTGTAAAATTACCCTTTAATCCTTAATAACAATAAAAAATAGTTACTTTTAGGAGATAATTTTAGAAATAAAAAATTTATAAAAACTCTATAAATACCCCAATTCATCCATTTAATTTATTCACACAACTCTTAAATTCTCTCCAATCTCTCAAATTCTCTACACAATTATTCTCAAATCTCTCTTTAATTCTCAATATTCTCTAAATTTTTATACTTTATTTTTTTTACACTCATAAAAATTTCTTATATCCCATTATTTTATTCAATAACTCTATTGTTATTTTTTTATACTGTCATTAAAATTTAATATTTTCTTTATTACGCTATTTTTTTATATACTCATAAAAATTTCCACTATCTCAACTTTTTAATTTAAAATTTTACACTATTTTTTTTGTTTGCAAATTTCTAATTTTTTTTTTGTCATCTTCTACACTTCTTTTTTCAAATTTCTAGTACCTTCTATTTTTTGTTATCTCTACACTATTTTTTTTTTCAAATTTTATCATAGTATCATAGCTTTTTGTTTTTGAGAAAATGGCAAATAGTGGATTTGGAAGTTCATCAAGTAGCAAGGGGAAAAGTAAGGTTGGTGAATCAACATATCCAAATCCAAATGAGCTTACTGCAATTGATTTAGACAACATAATGGAGCAAAATGGGGATGGTGATAATGATGTTGAAGTTCAAAAGTTATTCCACCACACTCAAGAAAGCCAAAATCAACAAGCCGATATTTTCAAAGTCCACTTTACAAAAAAACGAAGATCTGAAAATACATTTAACATAATTTGCAATTACTGTGGCAAAGTCTACAAGTTCAAAATGGGAGATGGATATGGCACATTCAAGAGGCATTTGGAGCAAAAGCATCCGACCAAATTTGGGTATGATAAGTCTCAAACTCAAATATCCGAGTACACAAATTCTAAATCTCAATCTTTATTTCAATATTCTGATCAAAAAAATAAAGAGGAATTAGCAAAAATGATTGTGTTGAGCATTTATCATTTAATTTTGGTGAAAAACTTAGTTTATTTAATTAAATCCTAATGCAAAACGTATTCCTATAAATACTTTGAAACGGAATGTTTTTTCTTTATTTAAAAAAGGAAAAAAAGAATTACAATAAATTTTTTTAAATATGAGTGCATAATTTTCTATTTGTAGTGATATTTAGAGTGATCATTGGCAAATGCATTCATTAATGGGCATAACATGTCATTGAATTAGTGATGATTGGATCATGCAAAAAAGAATAATTGCATTTCATGTTTTTGATGAGAGACATACTGCTGATAATATTTATAGGATGATTAAAAATATTTTAGAAGAATATAGATTAGTTTATAAAATTTTTTCAATTGGTTTTGATAATGCTGCTGCAAATTCTGCATCAATTAATGACCTTAAAAAAATTTGCCAACCCAATTTTGGGGGAAAATTTTTTCATATTAGGTGTGCATGTCATGTATTAAATTTGTGTGTGCAAGATGGTTTAAGAACCCTAGATGAATTTATTTCTCCCATCAAAAAAGCAATTTCATTTTTATGGGGACATCCCCAAATTATGAAAAGAATGGGCTAAATTTTATAAAATAAATAATAAAAGACCAAAAAGATTTCCAAGAGATGTTCATACTCGTTGGAATTCAACATATGAATTACTAAACGAGTCATTTGGATATAGAGATTTATTGTGCACATTTATTAGCAATAATGTGCCACAAGTTCAACTATATCCACAAAATTGGGACATTTGTACAAAACTTTTGGATATTTTAAAAGTTTTTAATGATGCTGCATACACATTGAGTGGTGTTTATTATCCTACATCTCATTTATTTATTATTGAATGTCTTAATATTATTGGTGCATTGCATTACCATGAAAATGATGTTAATTTAAAAGATTGCATTTATAACATGAAAAAAATGGTTGAATTATTTCAAAAATATTCCTCCACTTTATCTTGTTGTTTGTGTTTTTTATCCTATATGTAAATTAGATGGTTTAAATGATTATTTGTCTCTTTATTATTCATGTTTAAATCTTAATGATGAGATTGATTTTGATGTTCATGCAATAATTGTTGAAATTAGAAAATTAATTTTTGATTTATATAGTGAATTTTGTTCTTCTAGTCAACAATTAGTTTCTCAATCTCAGCCTTCTAGTCAAGTTCAGAATGAGCCAACCTCTAGAATAAGCATGGGTGATCGTGCCTTATTACAAAGGCAAAAAAGGCCTAAAGGATCCCTTGGTAATAATTATGAATTTGATATTTATTTAACCACTATTTTCGAGTTTGGTGATAGTAGTGCAGGTAAAGAAATTTCCAGTACTTGATTGGTGGCGTCAACATACAAATACTTTTCCCACCCTTGCACTAATTGCTAAACAAATTTTAGCAGCACCAGTCTCCACAGTTGTAGTTGGACAAGCTTTTAGTGCAGGGGGTAGTATATTAGATGAGACACGATCTAGTATGGTTCCTGAATCATTAGAAGCTCAAACATGTTTAGATGATTGGATTAAGGCAACCTTAAGGCAACAAGAGATCACACATGTCGCAAGGGGTTTTGCGGTCGCCTGGACGAACACTCACCGAAGTGGGAAAGAGTGAGGAGTCGCCACTTTAATTTTGAGGGAAATTAAAGAAAACCATTTGCAAAAATAAATTGAAATGAAACCACTTCAAAAATAGAGATTCTAGGTTCGGGGTTCGTGAACGGGTGGGGAAGGTGTTAGGCACCCTACCTCGTCCCTCAATGAGGGTAAGCAGATTTAACTTCAAGCTCTTTATAAACTAGAATTGATAGTTAGGAGGTTCGAACGGAGATGTTAATCCTCTTGGTAAAAGGGAATATTTGATTTTTCACCAATTCGGGTTACCCATATACATAAATAAATGAGTCGACCCTTAGTGAGTTATTGTTGCGTATTAGTTTTGTTTAAGGGGTCATTTTGCATATTTATTAGAATTTGATTCGAGAATCGGATAAGAACTCTCCTCCGATTTCTTTTAAATTAAAATTTCGATTGAAGATCGGATAAGAACTCTCCTCCGATCTCTTTTAGGTTAAAATTAGAGTTTTTGGATTGAGAATCGGATAAGAACTCTCTTCCGATCTCTTTTAAGTATTTATTAAAATTATGGATTGAGAATCGGATAAGAACTCTCCTCCGATCTCTTTTTGGTTAAAATTAGAATTTTTTTTTTATTGAGAATCGGATAAGAACTCTCTTCCGATCTCTTTTAATTATTTATTAAAATTATGGATTGAGGATCAGATAAGAACTCTCCTCCGATCTCTTTTAAATATTTGTTAAAATTATGGAATGAGAATCGGATAAGAACTCTCCTCCGATCTCTTTTAGTTAAATAGGAGTCGGATAAGGACTTTTCCGACCTCTCGAAATTTGATTACAGCTACACATCACAAGAGCCTAAAACTAAGGGTTCTGGCATTCAAAGATGCCGGGGATCGGAATAAGGCTCCTTTTAACTCATTGGTACCTTGTGACTAGACAGGGGATACTAAACTGAATTTTCCGACCTCCTATGTGGTTGCCTTATTAGTACCTTTTGATACCCGATCTATTCCATTTATTTATCTTAGATTTGGTTTTATTCCGCATTATGACGTTTTACCCAATTATCTTCTGTTTTAGTCTAGTTGTTCAACTTCATAACTTTCTAATTTATTATCCGAACGTCTATTAAAAAACTCTTATGTTAAGATACTGCTGCCGACAATTTATCAAGCTACCTATATGTTACTCGAGACCAAAACACCCACGTTTGAGGGTGATAAAGGCTAAAAAAAAAGTAAATGACATGAGCGGATGAATAAAAGGAAACTCAGGAAGATAGCCACCTTCGTGGGGGTTTTAACATAACATAAACTTAACGAAAATTACGAGCATGAAAACAAAGAAAATAAATGTAAAAGAAGTGCTTGGTAAAACGACGGTCCAGACACTTACCTGTAGGGAATTGGATTTATCGAACTAAATGTGGAGTCACAAATATAGCAGAGCTGTGTGCTAGTAGACTGAAGGACTAATGCTTGCCTTGTAATGAAGAGCGCCAAGTTAGAATGCAATTAAAACCAAAACGACAGTAGCCGGGCTTAAATGAGATTAAGCTTGTAAAATAAGAGTGAATATGAGGATGATGGAAATAGAATTGAAAACTAAGGGAGTATCGCAGAGCAATGAACAAACTGAAAATAAAGGGTTTCAGCGTCCAACACTCCTTCCAAGAAAATACTTTAGAAAACTGGTTTCTCAAGTATTCCTATTTCGAAAGCTTAAAAATAGCAGAGTAGCAAAGCTGAATCAATTTTCAGAGCCTTTCTACTATAATCACCACCCTTTTTTTCTCTCCCCTGCTACAGTTTTCATACAGGTATTTATAGGGACCGGGTGCTCCCAATGAAGGGTCAGGATTTTCTTTGAGGGAGATGGACGGTTTGGATTTTAAAGGACATGATCTGATGCTTGGGAATTAAAGAGAATCAAAATGAACGGCTGAGATCACTTTCAGAATATTTGTCCTTTTTCTCTTTTAATCTGACGGTCCCAAATTTTCTTGTCCAGGGCGATCCGAGGGCTGGGAATAAAAGACGCCGGTCTTGTCGTCTTCTCCTTTGATCCAAGGGCTCCGGGCTCGTCCTTACAAGCGAGATCAACGGTGGAGATTAGGATGTACAGGACTGTCATGACATACTCTGGCATCTGTCAGTAATGTGGGCGATTCTGAGGCGTGCGGTGGGGATCTCGTCTGCAACGCTTTAACTACCTTGACTCTGATTATAACGACAGTTAGCGGAAGTTGTCTTATTCTCTTTGCTATCCGACCTCCCCTCCTTTTCGATCTTCCTAACACGCTCCTTTTTCGATCTTTCATGCCGGCCTCCCCTCTTCCGATCTTTATCACTCCGGTCTTCCCCTTTATCGGGTCTGGTCCAGTCAAAGCATTTATTTCCCTCGATTCCTGAGCCGTCCGCTTCGTTTTCTGCTTAGCAATACATGCTCGGACCTCCTCTATATATACCTTCAACAGGAAAACCTTCTGCATTTGATTTTCTCCCCTTTCCTCCTCACTTTTCCTGTTCTAGCTACTCCGGCAACAGTCCCGGATATGATAACCGCTTTTGATCTTTTTCCGGTTGCCCTCTTTGTTCCTCGCCTGAAAATTTACGATCCTGGTGATCGGGGAATTATGATGACCTCATTTGATGACAGCGAGAGAACCGGACTAATTTACCGACCTAGATCGAGGACCTCGATCGTGTCAATCTCGAGTCGTTCTACCGATATAATCGGCGAACTGATTTCGGGCGAGAAGACTGCTAATATTCCCCTCAACATCGGTGACTGCCCCTTGACGTTCATCTGCCTCCTCACCACACTGGGTGTTCCGACAGCGGCTCGGTTTCGAGTGGTAACTTTGATGACGACCTTTCTCATTCTCATGAGAATCATAGTCCCCCCATATGAGCTGTACATCTATCCGATGTCGACGGCAGGTCTCCTGGTCAAACACATCTTTTGACTCAGCCACGAGATTAGGCTTTGACATAGGCCCTTTTAGATAGGATGTTCCACCGATCTCTAAAGATCACCCATATGATGTAATCAGACCTTTAATGTAATCTGATCTCTAGATATCGCCCAAATGATGTAATTCGACTTTTAATGTAATCCGATCTCTAGAGATCGGCCAAATGATGTAATCCGACCTTTTGGAAATAAAATTTTTATTTTGTCAATTATCATTTTATTATTGTTGTATTGGTTATTTTCCGATCTCTGAAGTATTTACCCGATCCAACTCTTAATTTAAATGACCCCTAACTGATCTGTGATTCAAAATATCTATCTCAAATTGCCGATCTCTAACAAGTCGATCTCCTTAGGGAATCTGTGGAATATTCGCGAGACGTGTCAGAAAAGGCTGGCGAATCCCGCTAACCGATGCGCCGCTTGGGACACCGTGAACATTAAATGCTCGGACGGGTATAAATAGGGGATGGGTCAGCCATTTGCTTCCTTATGTCATTTTCAGCCTCTCGCGAGCAATTCCGAAAATTCTCTCGTTTTTCAAGTTCTTCCGATACCGATCAGACTCCGGTAAGGATTTTGATCTTTCTTTCTGTTTAATTTTTCTCTTTTCTTTGAAATGAACGGCGCCGAGGGTCAGAGAGCTGCGAGCCCCCTTTCCGTTCACGTCTCGTGGTCGTCAGACGAAGTCGAGGTTGTCGGACCGATCGGGCGACCTGAACCTCCTACATCCTCCGTTCCAGCCCGTGGTCAAGCGGGACCCTCAAGACGAACGCATTCTTTAGGGAGAGAAAACCTCCCCATGGATGAGCTGCCCTCCATCCTTCAAGAAACTGACCTACAGTCGTTCAGTCAAGAGTATAACATTCGGCCCGATTCATACGAACTTATCCGGTGTCACGGCGATCACCGAGCCGATCACTTCTTCGAAGAGAATGATATGATCATGGTATACGAAGAACAATTAAAAGCCAGGCTGCGGTTCCCTCTTGACGACTTCTTTAAGGAAGTTCTAAAATTTCACCAAGTGTGTATAGCTCAAGTTCACCCGAACTCATGGCGGATCTTGGTAGCCTTCAGAGGCCTCTGCCGGGCTAAGGGACTCAATCCAACGGCGAAGGTATTCGCCGAACTACATAGGCTGACTCGCCTAAAGGACGACTAGTACTGGTTCTTTCAGGCGAAGCCACATTACGGGCTCTTTACCGATCTGCCCTCCTCCTTGAAGAATTGGAAGAATCGCTTCTTTATCCTGAGTAGCAAAATTCCGAACGGCTTTGAGGGTTTCCCACGTAGCTGGCTGCACCAGGGTCCCTTGCTTCCGAGGCACCTCGCCCTGAGTAGGGAAGAGGGTGCAATGGCGATGGAGTTGAAGGATCAGGCGTCCAGAGAGAAGTTCTCTTGTTTGGATGCAGTGACTGCCGAACTGCATCACTGGACAATGGAGTTGATCACTAGCGAAGATCGCGGGCTTCAGCTCTCTGACCTCGGCATCGGTATTTTCTATATCTCAGATCTTTGGACCTTAGCGATCTCACTGACCTCTTCTTTGTGCAGGTATGGCAAGCGGCGAAGCATCCAAGGAGAGCCGAAAGCGAAAGAGGGAGATCTCCCGAAAAGTGCGGGAGATGAAGCGTTCCGAGCTGCTTCAAACGCCCAGTCATGATCCCAGGGAGATGCAAGGAAGCTCGTCTCAACCCTCAGGACCGCCGATCATAGAAGTGGTCCGATCTCCTCCTCGCCAAGAAGAGCCGCCTCCACCTCCTCCAGTTGTTTCAAGTGCGGAAGGGGGTCCTTCCCAACCTGCTGTGAGGACCCTTTCCTGAGGCGCTCAAGTCCTAATCCATTCGCTGGAGAAGAACCGCACGGTTCGGGAGAATCCGGGCTTTGCTAAGGTCTTGGGGTCCTCCATCTGCCTTCGAGAAGATCGGGATAGGATGTCCCCGGACAATCTTGATGACATCCTGACCCGGTCTATGAGCCTGAACGTGGAGTGTTTGGTGAACCAGCATATTGTCCAGGAGAAGGCTCACCGCCTGGGTAAGGAGGTTGAGAAGATGGGTCATGAAGTGGCTTCCCTTCGATCCCAGCTCTCATTCGCTCAGAACTACATATCTGAGATTGAGGGGCGGATGAAGTTCTATGAGGATAAGCTGGCTGAGCAAGCTCAAGTTCTGGCCGAGCGAGATCATGTTCTTGAAGAAGTTCGGGCGCTCCGAGCCGGTGAAGTTGCTCACCTCACTGAGGAGCTCAGAGCAAAAGAAGAAGAGGCGGTGACCAGGGAGGCCGGTGCTTATGTAAACGCTCATAGGGATCTCTTAGCCGAGCTCAGGAAGCGATACCCCGAGGAGGACTTCTCTTGGATGGTAGATCTGGCTCCCCAGGACGAAGGTGAAGATAGTGAGGAGGAGGCTGAGGGTGAGAGGGGAAGCGAGCAAAATGTAGATCAGGCTGGGGGTGATCCTCCAGCCGAATGACTTGTACAAATTTTAAATGAAATGAAGGTTTCCCTTTTGTTTAATGAATGGATATGATTGAAAAATCTCTAAATTGCATAAGCACTTGATTGTCTGAGCATATTAAAACAACTACTAAAAGTGATTATTGATCTGAGTGTAAGAGGTCGGAAAACACAATAAGCATGAGATCGGCAGGGAACCAACGCTAAACGGGACTTGATTAAAATTTGGAAATTTGACTTGAACACTTAAGATCGGGATCATCATTAAACCGGATCGAAACCTTAACTTTATTATTCCCAAACTTTTAAATGAGAGATCGGTAATAAAACTGGTGGCATGAAGATCTGACGTTGGTTTGGTTTCATCAAACAAGAGATCGGAAATGTGATTGATTTGGCCAAAGAACTCGGTAATTGATTTGAGAGACCGATGAGGCTTTAACTGATATGGGGACTTAGTATGGATTTGATTCTTTTTGAAGAGAGATCGAAAATGTGATTGAACGACATGTGGATTCGGCGTTGGAGATCGATTTCCAAGTCCTTTTGATTTCAGGGATCGGCCAAAATATGGTGTCGACAACACATGAAGAAAATGAAGATTTATATGACATAGGAATCGATGGAACAACAACGAAATCGAGCGGTTGTAGAAGTGATTAGGGTAAGGGGGTTATCTAACTCTAAAATAGAAGGTAAGAGAACTAAATGGGTTTTGATTCCTCTAAACCCCAAGAGGATACGTAAGCAACTTAATTTTTACAAAATTAAGTTCAAGCCCTTCTTCATTTTTTTTTAACTAAAATTAATTTAATCTCTTTTCATTTCTATAATTTTTTTAAATTAACTCTACACATTTCTTATTAATTTTTATTACAAATACAAATAATATCATTTTCTTCTTTTCTTTTTTTTTGTTGAAATATTTATTTTATCAAATTTTTTTCTCCCATTTTTTGATCAAACTGTCCTAAACCATCCCCCTAACCGCCCTAAACCGCCTCTTGAACCGCTCCAAACCTCCCAACTCTAAACCGTCTATTAAACCGTTTTAAACCGGAGCTTGAACCGAAACCAGCGGTTCACGAACCACCCTTCAAACCATCTCTTAGCGATTCGGTTCAGGTTCAATATTTCTTTGAACCTAAACCGGCGGTTCAAGAACCGTAACCGGCGGTTCCTGAACCATGGCCACCCCTAGGTAGTTATTTTTCTTTTAAATTTTGATAATTATATTTGTATACTTATCAATATTCTATTACTCTATTATTTTAATAGTAAAATACTGATATAATGTTACTGTTTTAGTATATAATTTTTCGCTTGGAAGAAAGGCATAGAGGTATATGGGTCGTACAATTAAATGAGTCGAAAGCCAGCATTTTTGAAATAGAGGTAATAGGTCCACTCCACTTAACCTTCGGGGCTACAAAAGCTACTGGGTCCAGTCCATTTTGCATACGAATTGCGAGTTTTGAGCCCAGAATGGGTTTCTTCAGTCAAACCCGCCGGCGACCTTCTAAAATTGTTTTTATTTATTTACTATTTTTTTTTTTTAAATCAGTAAGAATGGCCAGAAAAAAAGAAAGGCGAGGAAAGAAAATTATACCGCCCAGCTATAGCAAATCTAACGTTCACCCTCTGTTCCTCTGCCTCTCCGTAGTTTGTGTTCTCTTGAGGTCCCCATACAGCAAGGAACAGGGATACAAGGGAGAGAAACTGAAATTGTGTTAGAGATGATAACGCGATCGAATCTGGCAGAGCAGTTGAGAGAGTATCAGATTCGATCCAAGCATGACTGGGCCTCTGTTTCCTTCTTCTCTTCCACTTCTAATCTAACTTCATCAAGGTATGCTTATTTTATACTTTACGCCTTTTTCAAAATCTGACTCCTTTTCTTTTTTATTGAATTTTAATTTCTTTATTTGTTGTTCTCATTTCTGGGAGATCCCTATTTTTCGAATTATATGATTCCGGACTAATTTAGTTTGAATTTTAGTAGATCAGCTAGGGTTTTCTGATTCGTTTTTTCGTGGGAATTGATTTTTTTGAAGCTAAAAGGATGGTAATTAGAGATATAGAGGATTGGTTGGTCAATCAAATCAGCTTTTAGGTTATTGATTCTATTTGGTTGAGAAAATCATTGCCTTTTTTTGCTTTTACGTTCTCATCTTTTGGTTCCTTGTCCCTTTTTATTGCTTGAGATTTCCTTTTTGCTAATAATAGTTTGAAACGTTATTAAACTCAATTACCGGAAGAAAGTACGGTAGAATTGAAAATTTAATTAACACTGAAACGTGAAATGAAGTTTCGTCGGTATGGAAGCTTAATTGCCAATTCACTTTTGGGTCTTCAAGCAAGCTAATATTCAAAGCTTTAATATATTTGTTATACCCTGAAGCGTGGTATGAATAAGACCCAATAATCATTTGCCCATTTGTGTGTCAATTTCATTACCTGGCTTTTGTAAGGGAGTAAAGCTCATGAATCCTTGAATTGCATAATGGCATGTGATGTTTCATCATGAAGGATGAATGTGGATGTTTATGATGTCAACTTCGTTAGAAGGGTTTATTTTTTAGTGTTTCCCATGATTTTCCGTTTTTTTATTTGTATCACTGTCTATTCTCCAAGTTTGGGTTCTAGAATCACTAGGTATATATTCCTTTACTTTGGTATTAGATATTAAGAAGTTAAATCATATGCAAGCCAATTAGCCCCAAAACAATATGGAGCTTTACAGCCAATCATTTGTTATTCATATGGAATTATGGATATTAATTTAAAGGGAAATTTGAGTATGTGAAAGACATTTATGTTGACCTTGAAAATAGCAACCTTAGAGACCACAATTGTCTTGTTTGATCTCTTTCGTTTCCTACGGTAAGTTTAAAAAGAGGAAAATCTCGTTGATCAATGTTAACTTGGATTTTAGTTTCTTTGGTTAGATCATAAGTGGTAATGACTTGTCCAAGTCAGGGACTTAGGGTTCACACTGCATGATAATTGTTGGGACAGTCATTTCTTGCATTTGGAGATGTGTTTCTTTCTCTCTTATTTCTGTATGGAGTTTTTGACTAACTGTAGAAGGAAACTAAATGAGAAAGTAATGAATAGGTAAAAGCCTCTCAAGAATTGTGTTTCTATCATTCTTTTCAATCTTATGAAATGAATAATTCTCTTTGTGCCAGTTGCTCATTTGAAAATCTTATGCTTATAGCAATTGATGTGCCTTTTTATCATAGTTATTAAAGGTGTGCCTCAGGCTCTAGGCTCACCATGCTTCAACTATAGCGCTTCTATAAGAGAAAGGCGGGCGATATTCACAAAGCCCTTGCCTTATGAGCCTAGGCGTGCGCCTTGATCTAGGCACAAGGCTCTGTAAAGGCGCGCCTTATTTATTTTCACCTTCAGCGAACACTTCCATTGACAAAAAGCACTACCATTCAACTTGAAATTTGTCGATCTAGAAGTTTTCAAAATTAGTATTGCTGGTGATAACTAGTTATCAAAATCTTATCAAACTACCATACTTAGGATCACAAACCTCCCATATTTCCATTTTCAATGCTACTACTTATCTTTTAAAAAAAATGTAAAATCTACACCTATTTTAAGATTTATGCCAATTTAACTCGAGAACAAAATAATACTTTAGTTCTTAAAGATGAAGAAGATGGTGAAGATATTGATTTTGAAGATGAGTATTAAGAGGATGAAGGTGTAGAAGAGGATGAAGAAGATTGTGATGCTACTCTTGATGAAGATTGAAGAGTAGTTATTTTATAGTTGCTTGACTTTAGTTTTGAAACATTACAAGAATACTCAAGTTTTAATATATTAGTACTTCAATACTTATTGGTTATTATTATTATTTTTAGTTTTATATTATTTAAAGTTTGATTGAATATTCACATTTATTTGACCTTGAACTTTTTTTTTTGCACCTCACTTTGCTTAGGCGTGTGCTTGTGCCTTGTGCCTAGGCTCCAGGACCCCTTGACACCTTAATGCACTTTGAGCCTTTAATAACTATGCTTTTTATCAGTGCTTCAAAATGCTTATAAATAATATATCTGTAACATCTTTGTGGAGGTTTATTTTCCATGAGCCATTCTCTTTCTACGTGTTGTCATTGATTCTGATTTTGTAAATGGCCTTTGTGCCTTTTTATGTTTGCAGGGTGGATGTTGTGGTATTTGTGATATGGGAACTCGTTATTCTAGCTTTCCTTGTTTTTTCAGCAGTTTCTCTATATTTTAGGCATATGCGACTCGCTTTTATCTTAGTATGTGCTACAATGCTATTGCTCTTATGCATGAGAATTACAAAGCAAGTGAGATTGGCAAGGAAAAAGAAACGAAGGATGCTTCTACCTTTATCCATGTAATTCTATGTGGGCAATGGAACTTCTTCTGAAAGTGACACAACATTGTTGTGTAAATTGTGAGAATTCTTGACCATTGCACTGGGGCCATTCTCTCTTGTTTGTTGGAGTGTGTAATCACAAATTCAACAAGTTGATTAAGGAAAAATATGATTTGAGGTGATCACTTCGAAAAATGCTTATTGAAGTGGAGGATTCTAAATATTCAAGGATAGAAAGCTGACATTTCTTCATTCAATGGGAGTAATGGTTATTGCACTGGGGTTTAGTAGGTGCAGGTGCTAATGATATAGTTTCTATCTCGCTACATGCTTGTAGCATGGACTTCTGCTTCAATGTGCCATGTCCAAAGTACAATTTGAAGAGAAAATGATGAGATTATTTGTTTTTTTTTTTTTTTGGGGATGATGTAATATGTAAACTGCATTCTAAGGTAAAGAAAAGGGTTATTCACTCTGATTTTGTGAATGCTGTAGCAGCTTATGCATACCGGGTAAATGGTTATGCAGAACATTTCTGTGGGAAAAATATGGCTGCGTGCCTGCCTGCCTACATGGTACCTACATGTAATGTATTAGGAAGAACAAAACAACTCTGATAATCCTGATTTGGTTTTATGAGAAATGAAAATCATATTTCTGCTCGAGTATTCCAATTAATTAGCTTAGAAGAAAATTCAGGGATTTGACAAATGCTTGGGGTCAATTTTTTTTCCCGGGTTATGAAAAGGGGATAAATGGGAGACCGAAAAATCATTGGCATTAAATCTATGGCTGGTGTAAATGGTCTATAGTAATGGCTCCAAGGATCAAATCGAGCTTATGAATGAGGCCTGAGAATGATTCTGGGGGATTGGATTACGTATATACTTGATAGAGACTTCAAAAACTAAAATATCAAGAACAAATTAATTAAAAAAGTGAGAGGAGGGATAAAACTAGGAATTAGAGCTCATTGCCCTTTCCAATTGGTTTTGTTTTGCAAAAAGAGTATATTATTAATAATCAGTTATGACACCTTCGCCAAATCTAGAGCAGTAAAATTGTACAGATACTGTTTACTGCGGGTTGAAGAAGTGAATCTCTATTCCCATTGTCACGATAGTCCATATTGCTCCAGTAGCCACCAGAAGGCTGAGTATCATCCCCAAGAGCCCTAGTATCGAGTTCAGGCACCAGATTGCACCAAATTTCTGGGGTTTCTTGATCATTATCCACATGAAACATGGATATGCTAAGGTAACAGGTAGTGCCATTCCTCCAATTAATCCGGCCAAGCTAGGCAAGAATGGAAATGCCACGGCTATAAAGAACGCCAAACATCCAAAGAACACCCTAAACCCAGAGCGTAGCCACCTTGGGCAGGGCTTATTCATTTTGCTAGTGTATCTAATCTCCAAATTGTCAAAAACTGGCATTGCATATATCTGAAATGAGCTGAGGCAGTTGATTACAACAAGCAAGCTTGTTATCCCAAGTAGCACCTTGGGTGTGTCATGTCCATGGTATTTGTATAAAGCATTTAACATCCCTCCATTTCCTGGTATCTGTCATCAAAGCATCAACTTAAATTTTTAGAAAGAAAGAGGTATCTTTAGAATTGAATTTCTCAACTCCTGCAATAAGCTATTCTTACCAAGTTTCCATAAGCCCAATAGCCACAGATTGAAAGGGGAAACAAACACATTGCTATAATTAAATATGCGAACTGTACTCCTCTCCACATAGGTAGACGAGATGGTTGCTTTGCATTTGAAGGCATAGTCCCCTTCAATAACATAAAATTAGTCCATTAGATTAGGATTCAAAGCACCTAATTTCTAACTTAATTATCTTAATTAAGGATGAAATCATAGAGTTACCTGTATTTCAAGCACAAGATTGTGACCTCTGAAAGCAAAGGCGATTATCCCAAGTGCATTGAGGATGCTACAAAGACTAGTCATAACAGATTTTGTCTCTGGAGGATCATAGGAGACGTTAATAGGCCTACCTTGAATAATGGACACTATCCATATCAGGGTACAGTAGCTAACGGCAGTGATTGCGCCGATTAGCGAAACTCCAGCTATGGAATTCAAGTTGGGAAGCTGAGCTAGAATAATGGCCGAGCAAGTAAATAACAAGTACCACTCTACTGTTGTCAATGGCTTCATGTTACAAGTGTCTCCACAGAAAATTTGGAATAGTATTTTCATTGTTCCACCTCCGATCATAATCAAGGTCACACACGTTCCTCCTGATAGGTACATAATTGGAAAGAGGGCCAGCAGTTTCCCTAGCTTCTCACCTGAAAATGCCATAAAACATTAGAAATTTCAAGTTTATAAACAAGCATGATCGATTAATGTAAAATTATGAATCCAGTACTTGACTTTATGGTTATTTACAAAGCAATACTAACTTTTGACATGTTTTGTGACTGTGGGGTTTCATAAAGCATCTAAGCAAAGCATTTTAGAAGCTCTGCATGTTCATTGACAATCATTATCCTTATAGTTTCAGAACTTGTATCATCTCCCTTTATTCATCCACGTGAATCCTTAATTAATTGCTGTAAAGTCTATTTCTTGAATGTTCATGGACTTTGCTGAATTTTTATAACAGAAAATGATCTTTTATATTAGAATTTGACAAAGAATGATCCATAGCAACGAAGAAACTGCAAATTTTTCTGTGAATATTTGAAATTTGCAGTAGGAAGCGCTTGTAACAGTCTTATCTTGCGGGACTTGGCTAATCATAGGATTAGGACATGAAATTTCTGAAACTTTAATCTGTTCAGTTTCTTTAATTAGAATCTAGGCAAATTGCATATTACACGCACACACGCACACGCATGATGCTCACCTAAAGCTGCCATTGATAGTCTTAGGTATCTGCTATAGCGCATCCCAGATTCGGATTCATGTAGCTGAATCAGCAACCATAAAGTGTATAGCTGCCACATAAAAATTAGAGACAAACATACAAGTCCCCAAGTCCTGCAGCCCAAGAAAAAGAACCAAAATCATTAGAACTAAGGAAGATACAAATTGTACATATATAAATGTATGCAGCAATTGATTGGAATATTAAAGAAGATCATAGCTAGTGCCTAGTTTTTTACCAGCCGAGGGTGGTGAAAGCTAGGGGAAGAACAAGGGCTTGCACTCCGATACCAGAGCTCAAAGTGTGAAATGCTGAGTAGTAAGCATTACCGCTTCTAGACTCGGTAATGGGAAGCCATGCTTCTTCTGGGTCAAGCTTGGTGAAGTGGCCAACTTCTTCCAAGCAACATTGCACGCTAGCAATTGCCTTCTTCATGGGGCTGGCTATGGGTGTCATTAGACGTGAAGGTAATGGGCTTTTGGGAGTTTTTGGAGCTACATCCAATAGTGGTGACATTGTCATTGAAAGGCAATGGAGTTGAGATGGAGGAGCAGAGATTGCTGGAAACTCTGGCTTGGGCGAGTACATTGCCACTGCCTCTCCCATATCACAGAAAGTGTTGTATTGCTTATTTCTTAAAGAATATGCTTATGTTGAGTGTGAATTTGTGTAAAATTAGATGGTGGATTCTTGAAAGGTTTGAGAGAGTATATATACAAGGTCTTGTGTGGGAAATAAGTGGAGATTAATTGATGATGCTGATGTGCGTGCTGAGGTGACAATGGAAAGGCTTGCATGGGGAAAAAATTTACCAATATTATAAAAATGGAATCATTCTGGCCCCAGTGTTTGTGGCTGCTATTATGCATGCTAATTGCTAAAGAGAGTCCAACCAATTAATGCAGCAGCCGCCATGGAGAGATTAGCCTCATTTTCGTCAGCATTATTTTCTTTTTATGCTTTAGCTAGGGACTGTTAAACTTCAATGGTCCCCATATCAGTAACAAAAACTCTACAGGTTTAAGAGCTATATAATGAGAATAATTCATATTCACTGTTTATAGGTTGAAACTTTTATCTATTTATATTTTGATGACGTGATTAATTAAATGGTTGATGATTGAGGAATGCGATGACGCTAGCAAGTTGATAGAGGCTTAGATCAGCTTTGCAACCTCAGACCAAACTTTCCTTTCTTATCATCATTTTGTTCAAATTCAAAGTGCTTTTTCTTCAATAATGTCAGAATTATTTTCTTTTTATGCTTTAGCTAGGGACTGTTAAACTTCAATGATCCCCATATCAGTAACAAAAACTCTACTGGTTTAAGAGCTATATAATGAGAATAATTCATATTCACTGTTTATAGGTTGAAACTTTTATCTATTTATATTTTGATGACGTGATTAATTAAATGGTTGATGATTGAGGAATGCGATGACGCTAGCAAGTTGATAGAGGCTTAGATCAGCTTTGCAACCTCAGACCAAACTTTCCTTTCTTATCATCATTTTGTTCAAATTCAAAGTGCTTTTGCTTCAATAATGTATTCCATTTTGTCAGCTGCTTAAGTTTTCATGGGAATGAATCCACGCATGCTTAAGATTTTGAGTGTTTATATATATATATATATATATGTATATAATTTCCTTTAAATTCTTCTGTTGTTACAAATCAAAGCAATATTTTTCTAAAATTGCATCGTCACCATTTTCTTTGAGTGAAAAAACTGTGCTTATTAAACATTGTATTTTTAAATTTTTTTACAAGTTTAAAATTGATATTATAGCCGTGAAAATAGATTTAGTTTTAGCTTCCATTTTTTTTTATATTTTTTAACGTTTGAAGTACTTAAAATAAGGATCAACTTTATGATCAAAGGAAAAATTAAATCAATTTTAAGGAAAATAACTTTTTTTTAAATAAAGAAGTTATTTTTTATTTTTTAAATTTTGATAATTTTATTAAAATATAAAATCACTTGTACATAAATAGTATAAATATATATTATTAATTTAATATTATAATTAAATAATAAAAAATATTTTTATAAAAAATATTTTTTTAAATACAAGCTAGTTTCCATGAAAGAAATGGAGCCATAATTTTTAAGAGCAATTCATATATATCATAAAACTTTTATAAATTCAGACTCAATCATTCTGAATGAAAAAAAAAAAGCTTTGTTTTATATTATCTTTACCTATAATTATGTTTGAAATTAGGGATTTAGGTATAATTCATAAAATAAAAGAAGGGAATAAAAAAAAAAAAAAAGCAAGGTTGCTTTCATATTTTGGTGGTGCCATAAAGAAAGCTATTTGTTTCCTTTTGTTAAAGTAGCTTCTTTTTTTTTTTCCTTCTGTCTCGATCCTTCTTTAGATTGCGAGGAGAAAAAAAAAATAAAAAGCATTATTCTAGCTGTTGTTAGAAAAAATTATTTAATTATTTTGAAGCTTTTTAATTAAATTTTAATATATTTAATTAATGTATTTAAAGAGTTAATTTTTTAATAATAATTTGAATAATAATATTAAATAAATTTATCATTAACTTATAAACTAAATTAAATAATAATTTACTCATTATTTTTTTATTTATAAATAAGTTTAATAGGCTGATTCTTCCATTTGGTGTATCCAGAGGCATACCATAATAAGGTCACTGCATTAATTATCACCAACAAGCTTCTTGTCGCTGGAACAGCCAGCGAAGAGTCCCCCCCATGGCAATGATAAATTGCTGTTAGCAATATTAAACTTGACCTGATTAATATAAATCTGATCATCGGACAAGTTCGGCCTCCTGTTGTTTAGTCTTACTCCGTCTATTGCGAGGGGAAACAAGCAGAGTGCGATGATGAGATATGCAGCAAACGTTTCCCCTCCACATTGGCACGAACGTGGGATGATTTTTTCTCACTTGAAGGCACTGTTGTTTGCAAAAGAAAAGTTCATGTTCAGTGAAAACTTTACAAATCATTTGTCAATCCTCTTTTTAATACCTTAAATCTATCATCATCTCTTAACTTTTTTGAATCAAAAAGCCGAAAACTTTGCAACATGTCTTAAAATATTTCAGAAAAGATGGGTGGTGGAGACTATTATATTCTTGGATTTTTATTAATCATTTAAGCTTTATGAATAGGAAACCTTGATGGGTTGCTCAAATAAAAGAAATCTTGTGGTTATCCATTGGAGTTTGAGATGAAGATTTATCTAATAGGACCAAGACCAGACCTAGAAGGAAATAAACCTTGAATATGGGCCTAATACTGGTTCACAGAAATGAGAAGTGGTGAGCCTTTTTTATTTTAATTACGGAGACTCCAACTCTAAATTTGCAAATGACTCTGGTGCATCTAATTAACTCATCAATCTACTGTTGAGCGTGAGATGATGATTATCTTATGCCCGAATTTTGAGCGCGAGATTATGGCTCTGAAAGCAAAAGCAATGAAATTATATTTCAGTTAAAAAAAAAAAAAAATAACGAAAGCAATGATCCTATATCATTAACAAAGAAGAAAGTCGACTAATGAGGTTTACATAGTAATTTGAAGTCATCTTTAATTTTATAAAATTTTGATTTGAGTTTTAATAAAAATAATTATTAAAAAAAAATTGAACTTTTCCTCTTTTATCTAACATAAGTGAACAAATTGAGAAATTAATCAAAGAACCAAAAACTAAAATGGGAAAGAAGTAAGGACTTCATTTCATTCAAAATTAAGATACCATCAATCGTCTGTAACTTCTCAATATATATAGAACTATTTACAGTTAATAAAAAACTTATTCAAGAAGCTTCTATGACAGCTGTAACAAATTGATAACAAACCAACAAATCTTTCCACACTAAATCACTCTGTTTTCCTTGCTAAGGATGTTTCACGTTTCAATCTTCTTCTGCGATGGTTCAATCTTCTCTACGGTGCATTTTACTTGACTTTATAAAACTTTTCTTTCAGCTTCAATTCGCACCGTTTCACTTTTGGTAGTGCTGCACATTTTTCTGTTGCTGTGATAACTTGCGGCACCTTTTCTTTGACCTAACTGTAGACATCATATTTTGGCCGACCTTCGAAGGTAAGGTTCTTTTAAAATTGAAACTTTATTATCCGTTCTTTACCGATGTCCCAATCACAGGTAGCTTTTTCGAACTCACCAATGGCTCGTCTCTGGAACAAATCGATCTCACGCTCAAGTTAGATTGCTTTCCGATCCCTTAGTCTTTATTAGATGAGTTCGAGTGAATATTGGATCTCCGGACCATCCAATCTTGCCTGCTGTTGTTCTCCGATCTCTCTATGTATAAATATCACAAAATTTCATTTGACTAATATTGTGATCGGGCTTCTCGCTCGAATTGCCCAGATATTCCTCAAAATGAAGTTTAGGTTTTTATCCGGTCTAATAATGGTTCCAACCTTAAAAGTTAAAGTCAATGTCAAATCTTTGCAATTCTAATATTCTAAAGTTCCATTCGATATTTGGTCATGGCTCCGTCTGATCTCATGTTTGCGTGTAACGTTTTTCCGATCTCTTGTAGTAATTTGATATCTTTTGACTAATAGTCGCTCTCAGGTTTAATGTTCAACTGAATTCAATCAATTAAGTACTCAGACAATTTGGTTTGGATGCTTTTCGATCTCATCAAGAAATTGAACATAAAAGACTTCAATTCATTTCAAAAATAAAAAATATATACAAGTCAATTAGCAAGGGGGGTCTTCTCCGCCTTGCAACCCAGTTACATTCCTCTCTCCCTCCTCACCCTTGTGCTCCTCATCGCTGTCCTTTTCGGTCGCTGGGATGAGCTTATCCATCCAGGAAAAGTCCTCCTCAGGATAACGCTTCTTTAGTTCGGACAGGAGGTCGTTATGGGCATTCACATATGCCCCAGCCTCTTTTGTAGTGCTCTCTTCCTCCTTTGCTTGGAGGTCCTCCTCCTTTGCTCGAAGTTCCTCAGAAAAACGAGCGAGATTGGCAGATCGACCAGCTCGGGAAACTTGTTCTCACTCCACTTCAGTTATCCTCTCTTCGCAATACTTCACCCGATCTTCCAGTTTGACGATGTAATCATTGGCAGTGATGCATCCTCGACCGCTTTAAGAATCTCCTTCCTTAAGATGTGGGCTTTTTCTCTAATCACGTGTTGGTTTGCAATAGCCTCCAAGCCCAAACTCATTGTCTGAGTTAGAATATTGTCAATACTCTCCCCAGCCAACCGGTTCTGATCTTCTTGGAAGTAGATGGAAGCGCCCATGACCTTGGCTAGACCAGGATTCCCTCGGGTAGAGCGATTTCTTTCCAGTGATTGGATAAGGAGTTGAGCTCCTCGGGAGAGCATTCTAACAATAGGGCCAGAAGACTCCCCTTCTACATTGGAAGAGATCGGAGGAGGCGGACATTCAATCTGCTGAGGTAGAGAGACGACGACCTCTACTTTCGAGGCTGGCTGCTCCTGAGGTCGAGGAGGGGAGCTCGGTACTTCTACCAAGTCTTGTTGAGGTGTCTGAGCAGCGGTGGCAGTAGCCTCTTTCATCGCTCGTACCTTTCGAGAGACAGCCCTCTTTTGCTTGCGGCTCTCTTTGGAAGGTCACAACCTGCCATACCTGCACAAAGAAGAAGTCAGTGAGTTCGCTAAGATTGAGAGACTAGAGATCTAGATTGTACCGGTAGCAGGACCGAGGTCAGAAAGCTGAAGCTCGTAATCTTCATAGGAGATCAGTCGCATCATCTACCATTTCAGTTCGGCCATGACCGCATCTAAGCACGAATATTTATGGGCGGCCACTTGAGTTTTTAATTCTTTCACTTTGGTGTCTTCGTCTTTATTCAAAATAAGCTTCTTAGGGACTTGGGGGACCAAATAATTTTAATTACGTGGGATCCCCTCAGAGCCATTTCGATCCTTGCTCCTAAGGATGAAAAACCGATCCTTCTAGTTCTTCAGCGAAGAAGGGAGATCGGTGAAAAACCTGTAGTTCGGCTTTGCCTGAAAAAACTAGAATTCGTCATTCTTTCTTCGGGCAAGCCTATGCAGCTCGGTAAAGACCCTAACCGTGGGCTCCAGTCTCTTGGCTCGGCAGAGACCTCTGAAGGCTACTAAAGTCCGCCAGGAGTTCGGATGCACTTGAGCTACCAAGACATGGTGGAATTTTAGGATGGCCTTGTAAAATCCATCCAAGGGAAAACAGAGCCCCGACTTCAGCTGCTCCACGTACACTATGATAAGATCGCCTTCTTCAAAGAAGTGATCAGCCCAAAGATTGCCATGGCATCTAATCAGTTCAAAAAAGTCAATTCGCAGATTGTATTCTTGACTTATGGATTGAAGATCAGTCTCTCTAAGGACTGATGGCAATTCATCAACTGGTAGGTTCTCCTTTCTTGAAGACGTTCCTCGCTTTGGTTTAGAAGCCGGACCAGTAACCAGAATGATGGCTGTGCTAAATCATCCGCTTGGTCTAATCGCGTTGCCTTCTTCTGAGGTTCACGAAATATGGACGGAAGGCGGGCTCGCAGCTCTTTGACCCTCGGTACCGCTCATTTTCACAAAATAAAAAGGAAAATTGATCGAAAAAAGATTAAAGCCCTTATCGGAGTGTGAATCGGTGCCTGAAAACTTTAGAAAGCAAGAGGAAGTGTTGAAATCGCTAGGGGAAGGTCTAAAAATGACATAAGGAAACAAATAACTAACATTTCCCCTGTTTATACCCGTCTGAGCATTAGATGCTCACGAAGTCCCAAGTGACGCATCGGTTAGCGGGATTGGGCCACCTCCTTGACACGTCACAAGAAGGTTCTAGAAACATAGTAAAAAAATCGGATAAATAAGATCGGTCGGTCATCGGATTGAACAAATTTTCAAACTCATGGATCGACGAATGACGATTTGTCTAGGGATCAAATCGAGTACACTTATCGGAGATCGGAAAAATAACCAATGGAATAACAAAACAAAAACATTCAAGTAAAAATTTCATTTCATTTTCAAAAGATCAGATTACATCATTTGGGCGATCTCAAAAGATTAGATTACATCATTTAGGCGATCTCTCAAAATCAGCACTACATTCTATCTAGCTTAAGACTAATTTGAAGCACAGAATGCTGGCCTATGTCAAAGCCTAGTCTTGTGGCTGAATCAACGGATGTGTTTGATCAGAAAGCCAATAATAAATACTGGGCAGATGTACAGCTCAGGTGGGGTAACTATGACTCTCATGATATTGAGCGGCGTCATTATTGATATCATCGATCAGAACCGAGCAACAATCGGGACCCTTGAGATGGTAAGGAACCAAGTGAACTTCAAGAGGCGGTCACTGATATTAAGATTGAAATTAGCGGTCCTCTTGTCAGAGATCGGTCTATGAGCCATGCCGATGGGCTGACTAGAGAACGGTGCGATAGTTAGTTTTGACCTTGATCGGTTAATTAGTCCAGTTCCCTCACCATCATCGGATGACACCCTCATGAACCTCTGATCACCAGAGTTGCTCATTTACAGGAAATGAACAAAGAAAGCATTCGAAAAAAGACTAAAGTGGTTGTCATGGGAAGTATTCTTGCCAGAAAAGCCAAAAACTGAAGAATGAAACATTGAAGGTTCACCGGAGAAAGTTGTGAATATGCAAAGGAAAATCCCTCGGCATATATATAGGGCCCCGGCATTTATTGCATATAGAACCCGAAGCGGACGAATCGATAACTGAAGAATTTATTGCTTTGACCAATACAAGTTAGATAGAGAGGAAAGATCAGGAATGAGAGAGATTGAGAAATAAGAAGGGACCCGATGCAAGAGATTGAGATCGGAATAATGACCCTAAAAGGGAACGGTCATAATGGGAAGATCAGAAAAG
Organism: Hevea brasiliensis; assembly: GCF_030052815.1. NCBI lineage: Eukaryota > Viridiplantae > Streptophyta > Magnoliopsida > Malpighiales > Euphorbiaceae > Hevea > Hevea brasiliensis. The sequence goes on along the minus strand of NC_079504.1, from coordinate 592,133 downwards.
CAAGGAATGACCCGTAAGATTGGATAACTCAGGGAGTTGAATAACTACCGATCATGGCCTTTAATTAGCTTCCCCCACTGTTAGATCTGAGTTAGTTAAAGCATTGCAGGCATAATCAGATCCTCACCACACATCTCATTCACAAGGACACCCTCATAGCCATTAGACGCCAAAACAGTTAAAGCAGTCCTGTACATCCTGATCTACACCATTGATTATAATTGTAAGGATAGATCGGAGCCCTCAGATCAAAAGCAGATGACAGATGCGGCGCCTTTTATTCTCAACCTTTGGATCCATTTCGTAAGGCAAGACCCTTGACCGTTGGATTAAGGGAAGAAAGGACAGATATTCTGAATGGAATCCTGACCTTCTATTTTGATTCTCTTTAATTCTCAGACATCAGATTATGTCCTTTTGAATCTAAGCCTTCCATCTCCCCCTGATAAGATCTTGACCCTTCATTTTGGACACCCATTCCTTATAAATACTTGCATGCAACACTGTAGGAGAAGAAGGTGGTGATTATTGTGGAAAGACTCTGAACTTTGATTCAGTCTTGCTGCTTGTCATTCGGAGCTTTCAAAGTGTTGAGAAACTTTAGAAACTAGTTTTCTGAAGTATTTCATCAAAAGGAGCTCTAAATCCTGAGATTTTCATTTTCAGTAACTGTGCACTACTCTGTGAAACCATCTTCACTCTGCCTCATTCCCACCACCCTAGTATCTGTGCATTACCCTCTGAGCTCAACTTCGTTCTGCTCTATTCCCATTACCTCGGGTAAACTCAAGTCCTTCGGCTGTCAGCTTTCACCTCTCCAAGATTTGTGGATACCGGAGTTAGCTCGCCTGTCTCCCCAACTTTGCACAGGTAAGTGTCTAAACTGTCATTTTGTTGAATATCCTTGGTCTGTTTTCTCTAGTTTTATTTTAAAGTTTCTTTTATATCCAATCACACTAAATCTCAGAATAAGTTATCTTAGCCCGTATTTATTTCCTGTGTCTTCTTTTTATTCATTCGTAAACTCTATTTATCGTCACCTAGTTCTCATTCCTTTCGAGAGTAGAGGTTTGAGTCATCGGTGACTCGTGAATACTCTAAAGAATATAGGCAAGAGTACTTTAACATGAGAATTTTTGGTTTGAATAAATGAAAAATGATAAAAGAAGATAGGTGTAGCAAAGGTCAAATAGGTTGGAAATAAGATTAGGTCAAACAAATAAGTTATGAGATCGGGCCTTGGAACAAACCCAGACGATAAGACAATAGATCGGGAATCAAGACAAGTTTAAATCTCGGGCGAGTGACTAAAAAGAGATCGGATGTCGCAAACCAGAGAGTTCTGATAAGGCGATCATGCAGAAGATCGGCAAGGAGTTCGGCCTATCGTCCGCCATCTAGTTATAAAGTCCCGTAGGCTAGGAAAAGCTTTACACAGGGGTTTCCTGTGTCTTTAGTATTTCATTCCCATAGAAAAGAGACCAAGAAAGACCCTTTACCTGAATTCCTAGTTCGAAGTTCTTATAAAACACCGTTCTTATTAATATATTAAGAGATTGGGGGAGAGTTCTTACCCGAACTCAGCCTAATTTTTTAACGCAATATATTAAGAGAACGGGGGAGAGTTCTTACTTGAACTTAGCCTAATTTTTTTTAACGAATATATTAAGAGATCGGGGGAGAATTCTTACCCGAACTCAGCCTAATTTTCAACGCAATATATTAAGAGATCGGGGGAGAGTTTTTACCCGAACTCAGCCTAATTTTTAATGCAATATATTAAGAGATCGAGGGAGAGTTCTTATTCGAACTCAGCCTAATTTTTAACGCAATATATTGAGAGATCGGGGGAGAGTTCTTATCCGACTTCTCAGCCAAAATCTTAATAAAATATGTGGAGATCGGGGGAGAGTTCTTACCCAAAATCCTCCGCTTAAATTTTAACAGAATACATTAAGAGATCGGGAGAGAGTTCTTACCCGAATTCTCTTAGCTTAAATTCAAATTAAAATATACTAAGAGATTAGGGGAGATTTCTTACTCGAGCTCTCGAATTAAATGCTTAATACACCAAGGGATCGGTGGGAGAGTTCTTCCTAAAGTATCCCGAATATTAGGTTGAGGCCCGATGGAGAGTCCTCCTCAAGGCACTCATGTTTATAGGACAAAAATTTCCCTGAGAATATCACAACTTTAGCATTCATATTAACCCCCTAAAATTTATTGCATAACACCTATTCACTGAAGGGTCATCTCATCTACTCGTGTTCTTGGGCAACCCAAAATAGTGAAATATCAAACATTCCTTTTTTCATACAAAGGATTAACATCATCATTCTAACCCCCAAATTATCGATTTCAATTTATAAAGAGTACAACATTAAATCTGCTTACCCTCTTTGAGGGACGAGGTGGGGTGCCTAACACCTTCCCCACCCGTATACGGATCCCGAGCCTAGAATCTCTATTTTCAAAGTGGTTTTTAATTTTTACAAATAGTTTTCTTTAATTTCCCTCAAAATTAAGGTAGTGACTCCTCACTTTTCCCACTTCGGTGAAAATTCGTCCGGTGACCGCAAAACCCTTGCGACAGCTTGGCTACTCCACTAGGGATTTATCCACCTTAACCCTGGTTTAGAAGTCCAAAAGCAGATTTAATTTTATGTTCATATAAAACCGTAATTAGGGGGCTTAACTTACAAAATTTGAAAGTCTTAATATATTGATTATTGTTATTCTCTCTAACCATTTTGCTTATTTTGATTATCTTATTTATTACAGCAATCTTCGTCTAAAACTCCCCCCGTACAGGGAAGAGGTAAATATGTCCCTTCACACACTGATTACTTACATGATGTCCTCACACACTTCAGCCCTATAGAGAATAAGAGGAAGTCATGTAGCGGTACCCGTGGGTTTTACCCCGTTAATATCCGTGAAGGCTTCTGCTCAGATTGGAACTTATTCCATCTACTGTAATACCCATGGAATTCTCCTGTTAGTATCATGGTGGTGGAATGAGGCCTTGCTGTATACAGTAGGGACAATTTGGGAACCTTTGAGCTCTTAGAACTCGAGCTAAACTATCACATTAGTTGAAAGCCATAGCAAACTACCTCGTAAGATAGAACTATCCGATTAAATAGTACTTACCTGGTATTAGGACTTTCCCTATTCGTAGGACAAAAGGGACATAATTGCTCTTACTCTACTCCCTCGTTTACTTTTTACTTTTTTTATGTAATTTAAAGGTAATTTTGAATTATGTTGATAAGATAAGCTGCACACCTTCCTACCTTGATAGGTGTAAAGATATCATCACCTTAATTCAAAATTACCTAAGTTTATTCTGCTGACTTACTTTCTACAGGTATTGTAAACTAGAGTCTGTAAAGGATAAACAAAAACTTTAAAATGACATCCTCGAGTCAGTCAACTGAAGGAGTTTCAAGGCAGGAACCGAATGCTAGACAATGGTCTAAAAGTCTCTATAGATTGATGACATAGGGGCAGACATTGGCCCATTACCTCCATTGGATCCAAGTAAGGCTGAGGTTAGAATGACTGGTCTTGAGGATTTATCCAGCAGTTGGAAATCACTTCCCGATTATGTCAAAGAAAAGTTTGAGAAAAAGTATGGGAGGATTACAACTTTGATACGGGTTAGAGTACAAGTTCCTGCATTAAAAGCCATGCTATCAACTTGGAATCCCAGGTATAGGGTGTTTTCCTTCAATGATATTGATACAATTCCCACTATAGAGGAATATCAGGCACTGCTAAAAATCCCTTATGTGGCGCAGAATCGGATTTATCTACACCTCGAACATAGGCAGACCTAGAAACGGTTAGCGCATATACTTAGAATCTCTGCAGAGGAAGCAAAGGCAAAGGAAACCGTCAAGGGAAGCACATATGGGTAGTATTGGACTTATATCAAAAAGCATTTGGATCTGCATATTCAGAGCAAACAATGGGAACAGGCTTCGTTGGCACTGGCTTTGGGAATTTACAGCCTGATCTTGTTTCCTGGGCCTTTGGGAGTTATAACTCACAGCGTCACGAAAATATTTTGGGTGGTAGATAAGCAAAATGTCAACCTAATACCTGCTATCCTCGTGGAGACCTTTTTGACTATAACGTATTGGCGACGACAGGGTAAGGGAACCATCAAGTGTTGTTCCCAATTGCTACATCTTTGGATCCTCAGCCATAACTATCCTCTGGAAACTAAGGGATTAACCTGGTATCCTGGCTAGCCTCTCATCGAATAGATGGCTAAATTGGCAATAAGTCCAAAGAATGAACTACAATGGTGAGTGCAGATTCTAAGCTTCAATAGTCATAACTATTGCTGGAGGAAGTTATGGACTATGGGCCAGCCTATTTTATTCAGTACAGGGGATAATCACTTGATACTTTTGATAGGACTGACCGGGTGCACATTTTAAAGAGTCTTCCTGAACCTAGGCAACAGCAAGAATGCTATGTATGAATAGATTGTTAATGAATTGTTTGAACTATGTTTAGCAAAATATGAATGAATAGTGTAACTTCCGTGAGAACTATCCTCGTCAGGGTTATATGAAAAGACGAATGCATCATATGGACAAATATCATAGACACGCATATAATCTCGTCATTCACTGTTGGACTATCGAGTGATGCTATGATAAAGTTGACACAATTCGCCTTCTGCAGACTCCATTTTGGCAGTTATTTGCTATCGTATCCTTTGTCTAGTTAGGATCTTTAACTCTAACAGAATTTAAAACTAATAAAAAACTTTCCACAGGAAATCAACATTGCTCCAAACAAAGCAAACCCGATCGAGCAAGCAGTTCAACCAAAAAGAGTGTACTTAACAAGGTCCCTAGCAAAGAAGATAATGGAAGACCAGGAACAAGTGCAGAACCTACAAGGGCAAGTTTCAAAATTGAGAGACCAGGTCTCAGAGTTGATGAAACTGATGAAGGAGATGTCTCAGAGTAAAGAAACCATTCGACCTACACCAGAACCAAATTTACTAGTACCTCCCCCACTCGCAACAACGGTTGATTCCCATCAAGCTTCAACCTCTTTCACCTTCCAGCCTCCTATTCCTAATTCGACAATCACTGTCAGTCCAACATTCCCAAATAATGACTTACCCATTTCTTATCATCCGGCTGTCTCGAACTCCGAATTTCACCCTTCCATGCCAATCCCTTCAGTTTACACTGCAAGTAATTTCCCAACCAGAGGCATGGCTTATGTAGCAGGGGGTGAAAATAAAGAAAAAGAAAATAAGAAGTTATTTGCTCTAGAGGAAAGACTAAGAGCTATAGAAGGTCTGAACATGTATGGCTCAGTTGATGTATCTTCACTGAAATTGGTACCGGATGTAGTGGTACCACCTAAGTTTAAAGTCTCGGACTTTGACAAGTATACCGGAAATTCAGACCCCCGCATCCATTTGGCCACTTACATAGCCAAAATGTCCTACCTCATGAAAGATGACAGACTTCTAGTCCATTTCTTTCATGAAAGCCTCTCCGGGGCAGCCTTACGATGGTGCATACAGCTGGATAGGAGTAAACTATGCTCCTGGAAAGATTTGGCTGATGCTTTCCTCAAGCAGTGCAAATTTAATTGCGATGTCGACCCAACATGAAGAGACCTTCAAAATCTAGTGCAGAAGCAGAAGGAGAGCTTTAAGGAATATGCACAGAGATGGAGAGAGAAGGCAGCTGAGGTATATCCTCCAATTACTGATAATGAGCTTTGCTCTCTATTCATCAAAATCCTGAAGGCCTCGTATTTAAATTTAATGATCGGAAATACATCCAATAGCTTTTCCGACATTATCCAGGCCAGCGAAAGAATTGAAGCTAACCTCAGGTTAGGAAGGTTGCAGGAATTGACTGGAGAAAACCCCACAAAGAAAACTGCTAGTTTCGGGAAAAAGAAGAAAGGTGATGTACACTCTATCACCAGACAAGCTCAACCACCACTCCCTCAAAATAACTTTTGACCATACCCTCCAATTTAAGGTCCAATAATAGCAAATGTTCCACCTCCTTTTTCAAATTATCCTCACCCTCGCCCACAATATCCACCTCAAGCTGCTTACCACCCCAAACTGCCTGCTCAACCTATTCAGTTAAGACCACTTGCTCCTCAAACCAACCCAAGACCACCAAGGAATCTTGATCCACCTCTCCCCCTTCCGCTCAGTGAAATCTACCGATACCTATTGGGTATAAATCAGATAGTGCCCATCACCCTTGACCCGGTTCAGCCACCATATCCTAGGTGGTATGATGCTAATGCCCGATGCGAATATCATGGTGGGGCAGTGGGGCATTCAACTGATAATTGTGGAGCTCTTCGGGGAAGAGTACAGGCTCTGATCAGAAACAGATGGTTAAAAATTAAGGGAAATGGCTCTCTTCCCAACGTCACTTTAAACCCGTTACCTAATCATGGTATAGGCAATGGCATGAATGTGATAGAACCTTGGGTTGAAAGATCAATCTTAGAGGTAAATCAACTGATTTCGCATTTCAAGGAGATTTTTGCAATTGCAGTAAGAGAGGGATATCTATGCCCTTAGGGATCCGGGTCAGGAAGTGATCAGCATAATTCAGGATGCCCCTACCACGGAGGAGCGGTTGATCATGAGTTGCACAACTATGATGAATTTAGGTAGGGAGTTCGGAGAATGCTATCACTTAGAATTTTGAGATGTCAGCGGAGGTCGAGGATAAAGGATGAAGTGAACACAGCCAGGTTTGGTCGAGATGCCTCTACCCCCAATCCAAGAATAGTCTTTTTTGCTCCCAACACACCAACACCACCAGTACCACCAATAATGATCATTCGAAGCCCACCTCAACTCCTAGTCACTAATACCCATGCAGTACCTTGGAACTACAACCTCCAAGTATTTATTCAGAGCGCATCCAGCAGCACTTCAATTCCTACCCTCAACCATACCTACACTCAGCCCATCACCTCTCCTAAGCCATGCTTCGCCCCACATGAGCATTTCAAGATGACTTATACAAGACCCTCCAACAATACTACTCCCCAACCAAAACCAAAGCCTGTCACAACTAGTAACTCGCTCCCATAAGATCAGGAAGTAGAGTTTATAACCAGGAGTGGGAGATGTTACGGAAATGATGAAGCAGAAAAGAAGAAGGGGAAAGTAAAAATGGGAGAGCCACAAGGAAATATGGAGGAAGGGGCTATAAGGGTTGAGAAAGGGGAACCTAGTGAAAAGAAAGAAGAAGAGGAACTGCTGCTACAGATCATGAAACAAAGTGAAATATGACGTCAGACACCCGCTCGAATTTCCTTGCTGTCATTGATTTTAAGCTCGGAAGTGCATCACCATGCCTTGCAAAAAGTTCTGGACCAGGCCTTTATGACCCCCAATATCACACCAGGGCAATTTGAGAAAATAGTTGGACAAATTCAGGTGTCCAATTTTGTCACTTTCTCGGAAGATGAAGTAGACCCGGCTGGCTTGAAACATACCAAAGCTCTGTATGTGACAGTCAAGTGTAAGGGGTGCATAGTCACTAAAGTTCTGATTGATAATGGATATGCCCTTAATGTCTTACCTAATGCCACCTTTGCAAAACTACCTATTGATCCATCAGCCGTACACCAAAGTGCCATGGTAGTAAGAGCCTTTGATGGTACAAAGAGAGAGGTACTGGGGGACATCGATTTACCACTTCAGATTCGGGCATGCACTTTTAACGTCACGTTCCAAGTAATGGATATTGAGCCAGCATACACCATGTTGTTGGGGAGACCCTGGATCTATTCGGCAAATACGGTACCTTCAACTTTGCATCAGAGGATCAAATACATCATGAGCGGCAAAATCATCACAGTAAGAGGGGAGGAAGCCATGCTAGTCACTAAGCCTCAATCGGTTCCTTATGTAGAAACAACCAAAAGATCCTTGGAAAGTTCTTTCCAAGCGCTGGAGTTACAAGGAACTACTCCGAAGGACGAAGGAGCTGTAGCAATGGTTGCAAAGGTGATGTTGAAGAGTGGCTATGAAAAAGGCAAGTATGAAGATTCTAGATTACAGGGGATTATCAAACCTGTACCAGCTATTCAGAAGATCGGTCGCTTCGGCTTGGGATATGAAGAAGATGCTTTAGTGGATGGAAGATTCTAGATAAGGAATATGCTTAGGGATCAAAGGTTTGACAGAACATTCAGGAAAGTGAAAGTTATCCTGAAAATCACAGATGTTTTCTCCAAACCAATCATCGAGAATCCAGAAGAAAGTGAAAAGTCTCCTTTAGAACCATCCATCGATGTCATATAGCTAGACTCCATGTCCCAGGCGCTAATTTCACCAATCGCTGAAGGGCAAAAGCTTGATAATTGGGAAGCAGAAGATATCGCAGTGCTTAATCTCGAGTAAAGTACATTTTGTTATCAACACTTGATCATTCTGTCCACGGTGACAAGTGTAATGCTGTAAATGGACCCCTTTTTTTATGATAGAAGTATTAATAAATTAATAGAGCATTTTGTGTCCAATTCTCTTTTCCTTTCGCCATTAAAATCCATTTTTTTAATATACTCCACTTTCATTTCTCCAGGACCATTGACCAATCCAGATCTAATAATTCAATTGACTCTGAAATTCCATATGTTAACTTTGAAACTCCCATAACTGCCATTGGTTTGAGTGATTCTGAGAAGAGTCTGTGGAAGAATAGGGCGAAAGAGATGAACCTTCCCTGGTGCCTTGTGGGGATGAAATGCACACCATAAATCTAGGGACTGAGGAAATGAAGAGAGAACTTAAGGTCGTGAATAACGGAGAATTAGAGAGTATGGTCAGTTTGCTCAAGGAATTCATTGATGTATTCTCGTGGAGCTATGATGACATAACAGGATTAGATCCTCAGATAGTAACGCATAAAATCCCTCTGATTCCTGGGACGATCCCAGTGAAATAGAAATTGAGAAGAATGAACCTCGACACGCTGCTCAAAGTTAGGGATGAAGTCAAAAAGCAGCATGATGCAGGATTCCTAGAAGTGGTGAAATACCCCTAGTGGATAGCTAATGTTGTCCCTGTAATGATGAAGGATGAAAGAGTAAGAGTATGTGTTGATTACAGGGATCTCAATAAGGCAAGCTTGAAGGATGATTTTTCTCTCCCACACATAGATGTGCTGGTAGACAATGCTGTAGGGCTGGGAAGATGTTCATGTATCGACGGTGCATCGGGGTGTAACCAAATCCCCATGGATGAGGGGACAAAGAAAAAACTGCTTTTATCACCCAGTGGGGGGTATTTTGCTATCGGGTGATGCCCTTTGGATTAAAGAATGCTAGAGCTACCTACCAATGCACCATGGTCACATTATTCCATGACATGATGCACAAGGAAGTAGAAGTATATGTGGATGATATGATCATCAAATCCAGAGGGGCAGAAAGTCATGTACAGGTGTTGAGAAAGGTGTTCGAAAGGCTCAGGAAGTATCAACTGAAGCTGAACTCGGCTAAGTGTGTGTTTGGGGCCAGGTTTGGTAAGCTATTGGGATTCTTAGTAAGCGAGAAGGGAATAGAAGTGGATCCAGACAAAGTTTGAGCCATTCAAGAAATGCCATCCCTAAAGACAGAAAGGGAGGTGCATAGTTTTCTGGGAAAACTGAACTACATTTTGAGATTCATCTCCAATCTCACTGCTAAAGCTGAGCCCATTTTTAAACTACTCAAAAAGAATAACACCGCCCAGTGGGAATAAGTTTGTCAAGAGGCTTTTGAAAAGATTAAACAGTACCTGTCAAATCCGCCAATATTGGTTCCTCCAGTGACGGGAAGGCCGTTGATTTTATACATGATAGTTCAACAAAGTTCGATGGGATGTGTGCTCGGACAACACGATGACACAGGGAGAAAGGAAAGAGCCATTTACTATTTACGCAAAAAATTCAACTAATACGAGTCGAGATACTCATTCCTAGAGAAAACTTGTTGCGCATTGGCATGGACAGCAAATCGACTCAAGCACTACAAGTTGAATCATAAAATGTGGCTCATCTCCAGAATGGACCCAATCAAGTATGTATTTGAAAGCCCGTTCGTGCCAGGGAGGATAGCAAAATGGCAGGTCATACTTTCTCAATATGATATTGTCTACATGACCAGAAAGGCAGTGAAAGGAAGAGTGATTGCTGATCTCCTAGCAGAAAACCCGATCTAGGATTATGAAGCCCTCAATTTCGAATTCCCCGATGAGTATATTAATGAAGTCAGCAGCGATGATAAAGAACCGAATGACGTATGGGAAATGTATTTCGACGGAGCAGTCAATTTGTCCGGTAATGGGATTGGGGCAGTTTTGATATCCCTAAATGGAAAACACTTCCCAATAGCTATCAAGCTAAGGTTCGACTGCACCAACAACGTTGCAGAGTATGAAGCCTGTGTGATGGGTTTACAAGCTGCCATCGAAATGAAGATCAAGAAATTAGAGGTGTACGAAGATTTGACCTTAATCATTTACCAAGTCAAAGGGGAATGGCAAACTAAAGACTGAAAATTGATCCCGTATCAAAAGTATCTCCTAGAATTGATAAAGAAATTTGAAGAGATTTCCTTCACGCACCTCAACCATGACAAGAACCAATTCACCGATGCCTTAGCCACTCTAGCTGTCATGACTCAGATGAAAGAGGGACAGACGACACAGGTGTTACAGATTAAAGCAAAGAGTGAGCCGGCGTACTGTTTCATGATCGAAGAAGAAACAGATGGTAAACTCTGGTATCATGATATCCAGGTCTATATCAAAACCAGGGAATACCCTCCTTGTGACACCCCTTACCCGACTACAGTGTAGCCGAGCAAGTTATGCCATTCAGTGTGCCGGAGCACTCTATTTTATCTGATTTCATTACAGTTCTTGATTTATTTATTCAAAAACTTTATTGAAGATTTAGGCTATTTTTACTTTTATTAAAATCTAACTAAATTGGAAATTTCAAAAATTTTAACGATAATCCGTCAAAGTGTCGGCTGTAATTTGGACTAACAGTTCTTCTGAACCTGCCAAAGACAATTTCAATATATACTCAATTTCTCAAACTTAATAGCCTCAAAAATTTTCAAACATAATGTATCTCAATACAGTATCCAGATTTCTCAGAAATCTCATTAGATTTTCAATATCTCAATATTCACAAGTATAATCTCATTATAACTCAAATTCAATTCACATACTAAAATACTTACTTTGAATAGCTTCCATAATTCATAGGTTAATTACATGAGTTTATTTTGTACAAGATATACAAATAATTTACAATGTGCTAGGAATGAACAATATACATAACATGTATAAAATGAGCCCTATCTACATGCATTCTTGAGGAGGTGACAATCTTGAACTCTTCCGACACTTCGCAGATCCGACTCCAAAAATCTCAATGATACCACTGGTTTTACCTTTCAGATACTGCGAGGAAGCAATTCCATCGCGCTAAGCATTTCTCGCTTAGTGGTGCAATAATATAACGAAATAATATATACAAGTAAAGAAAGAAATAAATGATAATTCAGATACTCAAGAATCAATTTAATTTGGTATGGTATTTCTAGTATCAACGATCTTATATACTAGTTTGTTCCTCTTTGGAAGTGCTTAGTTTATAACTTTTCAGATATCTTGGCGGTATATAATTTATTCTATCTGTATTGTATTTCAAGTCTATACGGTTCTGCAATTTATATTTTTGTTATGTTTCTTTTGCTAATCTCTTTTGCTTATTCATTCAATACTTAATTTAATTGTACTGGATTTTCATTATACTTAACTTAACTTAGTCTGAATTGAATAATACTTTAATTGATCGCCAAGTAACCTATACTAGACGATCGGATCGATAACGGTCGTTGGCACCGACACCGCGGTGCCTCGGGCCGTCATACCATGGGACGCAGAACGTCAACCACGTATGCAGTCAGTATGGCTAAAAAGCCATGATATCACATAATTGGCATAAAAGCCATGAATACGGGCATAAAAGCCATGGATACGGGCATAAAGCCATGAATACAGGCATAAAAGCCTTTCCTTTCGCAGTACTGCTAAAACAATACCCTATTGGCATGCCAAACTATCCAAACCAATCTTGTTAGGTATACTAGGGCATTTAATAATTTAAAATATTAATATATTGTGCTTTATGACTTCATTATTTCATGATAAATTTCAATCATAATTCATACATTCATTTGATCATTTATATGATCATAATTCACATCAATTATCCTTTTATACCATTGTATTCAAAATACTTCTCCTCTTTACAATAATGAGAACTAATGTCTCATTCATACATTAATACGGTTTATTTGTCCATTCATTATGTTATTCATATTGATCACAATTCTAAACAATGGTTCACATGTACCATTGTATTCAAATCATTTTTCCTTTCTCATTTATACATTTAAGAATCTACTTATGTAGTCACAAATTTTATATTTCAAGTTGAGTTATTAATATTTTATGAATTCCATTTGTGATGGGCATATAAGCCCTAACTATCTATTCACATCAATTAGGTGACTTATTTTTCATGTTTCAAGTAATCCATGAAAATTTCATGGATTTCAAATTTATGCTCTTAATTCCCTTTTTAACAATTTGGACTAAGATGCATAGTCCACATTTGTCATACAATTCTAAGCATTTAAGCTTAGAATTGGTTCTAGGTCTTCATCTTAATTCACTAATCATTTTGATTACTATTCACCATACTAGTCAACCAAAATGTTGACCTTTTTATACTTAATGGATATATAAATTCTAATTACACCAAGATCCCACATTTTGAGTTTTATATTTGCTAGTATTAATTGCCAATTGCAATTTAAAGTCCCCTAGATGCATTTCTAATTTCAAATTTTGAATTTCAAGTTTTGGTGTCACTATTCACCTCTTTGGTCAACAAAAACGTTGACTTTTGCATAGACAATATGTACATTGGTTTTAACACTCCCGATGTACCACATTTTGCATTTAAAACTTGTTGGAATCAATTACCAAATCCATTTCCAAGCTTATTTCAAGTTATCATGTCACTATTCACTTCATTAGTCAACTAAAATGTTGACTTTTGCATAGAAAATATGTACATTGACTTTGGCATTTCAAACATACTACATTTTTCATTTAAAACTTGTTGGTTTTGGTCACTTTCTCAAAGCTTAGGTCATTTTGGCAAAATTGCCAATTTTCGGTTTTGGTGCTCCGAAGTTGCACTGTTTCATTGGTCGATTTACTGTTGGAATTTGACAAAACTTCCTTCATAGAAAATGTTCCTTATTTTGTCTAGTTGAATTTCTTTTTTTGAATCACTCCATTTGGAGTTTTGTAGCTCAAGTTATGGCCAAAATAAGTTTACTGTTCACGTGCACTGTTCATGCTGCACTTTTGGGTTTTGGCAGATTTTGGTCCAACTTTGGTCAGTAATTTGACCAAGTTAAGTTCATAATTTGGTCTAACTTTCTTCATATGAAATGTTCTACTATGTCTTAGGTTTCCATCGGTTCAAGAATCGCCTAAATCCGAGTTTTCTAGAGAGAGTTATAGCCATCCAAACATGGCTGCTCAAATCAAAATCTGCAGAGTTGCAGGTTTGAACAGTGGCTGCCATTGCCATTTGGGTTAGGTTCTGGCAATAATTTGGGGTAGGTTCCTTCATGAAAGTTGTTTGTCTATGTCTTAACTTGTTGCTGTAAAAATTTCAGGTCAATTGACCAAATCTACAGTGAGTTATGGCCAAATGAACAGTTACTGTTTATTTGGTCAATTCTGCAGAGGGCTGTGCAGGGTGTCCGGATTGGGGCCAACTTTTGGTCCTCTTACTTTGGTCTTTTGGGCATGGTTTCTTCAGCAAAAATGTGCCATTGTAAGCCTAGTTTCATGTCCAATTGGCCAAACACCAATTGGACCAACACAGCCAAGGTTATGGCTGTGTAATTGGACTGAAATTTCAGTCCATTGCTGCACTCACAAGGCAGCCAACCATTTCAGTTTGTAACACTTTAATGTACCTCAAATTATGGTCAACATACCTCAAATGGTCACTAATTGACCATTAGAATGTTCTTTAATCATTCCATAAGCCAAATCAAATTTTTCACTCCCAAACCCTAGCTAAATTTCAAAGTTTTCACAATTACCCTTATTAACTCTTTCATTCTCTATATATATATAAGTATACACTTTAAACCTAAGCTCTAGTTCACTTTAAGTCCATCAAACACTCCATTTCTATTCCTTAACTAGGGCAGCCAAAATTCATATACTCATACACATGAGTTTTTGTTCAATTAAATTACAATTCTTACTAAGTTTCAAGTCACAAATCATGAAATTAAAGAGTTTTATGTATATAGTTGCACTAACCTTGAGTGGCAGATTTTTCCAAGCCTCTAAACCTCAATTTCCTTCCTCTTGTTGGCTGCCAAGAGCTTGTTTAAGATGTGGGATTAATTTTTGATGAAGGGACTTATGGGTTTTAGTGAGTGGATGAAGAGAAAATCAAGTTCAAAGCTTGATAAAAATGGTGGAGGGAGAGGGAAGAGGGAAACGGCTGAAATGGGGAAGGCATGGCTGCTCACGTTTTTGGTCTTCTTTTGGTCTTTATTTAGTCTTATTTATCTCTTTTATTTGTTGGTTAAATGGGTGCTTAAGTGTGATTGGTTGGAAATTACAAATGACATCACATTGATGTCATAAATTGCATTTTATTGCATTTTTCTTTTCTTTCCTCCACTACTCATTTTCAATTTAATTTCTAGCAATGTTTCTTCATATTTTATGTCATTTTAATTATTTACTTAACTGGACAAGTCGGCCAAAAATCGTCTCTGAAGGCGAAATGACCAAAATGCCCTCCGTTTGGCTTAACGGGTCAAAATTTGCTGTACCGATTGAAAAATTTTTCTAAATATTTTCTTGGCATTCTAATGCCATAGGACCGATTGAAAAATTTTTCTAAATATTTTCTTGGCATTCTAATGCCATAGGAACCTCAATAACCCTTCTCTGGAGTCTCAAAAATTATTTTATAATTTTTCCCCCAGGTCTAGGGCTCCTCGTTGCGAGAACCGCAACTTCCCTCCGGTTACCCATCGCTTGGGCACCGACTCGTTGAACTTGTTTGTATTTTATTTCTAAAATTTTTACTAAATTTTTCTCATTAATATTTGAGTTAATTATGGTCCCTCACTTAAGTTTAAATATTTTTCTGAACGTTCTAGCTGTCCGGACCGACACCGGTCACCGGAACAGTAGAATGTACGGAGTTGCTATGGGGAGGGTGTTACACTCCTGGGGCAAGCAGAAATGAAAGAAAAATGATCAGGAGATTAGCACTAGGATACTTCCCCAGTGGTGAAATTTTGTATAAAAGGAGCTCCAATGACGAATTGTTGAGGTGTGTGGATGCAAAAGAAGCAAGAAGGATCCTTTTTGAAACTCATGATGGGAATTGCGCTACTCACACCAATGGGCATATAATGGCCAAGCAAATCATAAGAAGGGGATATTTCTAGACTACTTTGGAAAAAGACTGCATTGACTACTTTCGGAAGTGTCATAAATGTCAAATTTAAGCCGATCCGATAAATGTCATAAATGTCATAATATATAAAGTTTCTTTTATATCCAATCACACTAAATCTTAGAATAGGTTATCTTAGCCCGTATTTATTTCCTGTGTCTTCTATTTATCGTCACCTAGTTTTCATTCCTTTCAAGAGTAGAGGTTCGAGTCATCAGCGACTTGTGAATACTCTAAAGAATATAGGTAGGAGTACTTTAATCAGTGACTCGTGAATACTCTAAAGAATATAGGTAGGAGTACTTTAACATGAGAATTTTTGATCTGAATAAATGAAAAATGATAAAGGAAGATAGGTGTAGCAAAGGTCGAATAGGTTGAAAACAAGATTAGGTCAAATAAATAAGTTATGAGATTGGGCCTTGGAATGAACCCAGACGATAAGACAATAGATCGGGAATCAAGATAAGTTCAGATCTTGGGCGAGCGACTAAAAAGGGATTGGATGTCGCAAACTAGAGAGTTCTGATAAGGCGATCATGCAGAAGATCGGCAAGGAGTTCGGCCTATCATCCGCCCATCTAGTTATAAAGTCCCGTAGGCTAGGAAAAGCTTTACACAGGGGTTTCCTGTGTCTTCAGCATTTCATTCTCGTATAAAAGGGACCAAGAAAGACCCTTTACCTGAATCCCTAGTTCGAAGTTCTTATAAAACACTGTTCTTATTAATATATTAAGAGATTGGGGGAGAGTTCTTACCCGAACTCAGCCTAATTTTTTAACGCAATATATTAAGAGATCAGGGGAGGGTTCTTACCCGAACTCAACCTAATTTTTTTAACGCAATATATTAAGAGATCGGGGGAGAGTTCTTACCCAAACTCAGCTTAATTTTCAATGCAATATATTAAGAGATCGGGGGAGAGTTCTTACCCGAACTCAGCCTAATTTTTAACGCAATATATTGAGAGATTAGGGGAGAGTTCTTACCCGACTTCTCGGCCAAAATCTTAATAAAATATGTGGAGATCGAGAGAGAGTTCTTACCCGAAATCCTCCACTTAAATTTTAACAGAATACATTAAGAAATCGGGAGAGAGTTTTTACCCGAATTCTCTTAGCTTAAATTCAAATTAAAATATACTAAGAGATTGGGAGAGATTTCTTATCCGAGCTCTCGAATTAAATGCTTAATACACCAAGGGATTGGCGGGAGAGTTCTTCCCTAAGTATCCCGAATATTAGGTTGGGGCCCGATGAAGAGTCCTCCTTAAGGCACTCATATTTATAGGACAAAAATTTCTCCGAGAATATCACAACTTCAATATTCATATTAACCCTCTAAAAATCTATTATATAACACCTATTCACTGAAGGGTCATCTCATCTACTCGTGTTCTTGGGCAACCTGAAATAGTGAAATATCAAACATTCTTTTTTTCGTACAAAGGATCGACATCATCATTCTGACCCCCAAATTATCGATTTCAATTTATAAAGAGCACAACATTAAATCTGCTTACCCTTGTTGAGGGACGAGGTGGGATGCCTAACACCTTTCCCACCCGTATACAGACCCCGAACCTAGAATCTCTGTTTTAAAGTGGTTTTTAATTTTTTACAAATGGTTTACTTTAATTTCCCTCAAAATTAAAGTGGCGACTCCTCACTTTTTCCACTTCAATGAGAATTCGTTCGGGGACTGCAAAACCCTTGCGACATTGACTGTAGCTTAAATTAATTGTTATATTCTTTCAATAAGATGCGCCATCAAGGCTTCCCTCGGTGAGAGATGGCAGCTCCAAGACTCCAACTACAGAGACCCCAGCAACGGAATTCAGGTTGGGAAGGCGCATGTAATTTAACTCCAAGTACCATTCAATTGTTAATGAAATTATTATTATTATTATTATTATTATTATTATATATGAAAAATTGTTATTTAGACTATAAACAACGTCTAAACAAGTTTATATATATACACACACAAAGATTATGGAAGACAGCATAAAAGGCATTACCATTGCTGGATTCAGTGATGGTGATCAGCCAAGCATCCTGAGGTTCAAACATGGTTAGTTTCATAGCGTTCCCTAATGAACTTCCCAAGGGTAACAACTAACAAGTAGTTATTTGGACTAATTCAAGGAATTTCTTTGTCGGATTAGCTCGATTTATATAATAAATTACAATAACTTACATATAGCGAATTGCATATTGGATGCAAGGCTTAATTAATTCAAACCCGACTTAATAACTGTTATTTTGGAGTACGTAGTATTATGAGAAGACCTTTAAGTGCCACTTTTTGGATAATTAGCAGGCTCTATTATTGAGAGTAGCAGTGGCTTTTTCCTGCCAAAGATGGTGATGAATTGTATTGGGTTTTCATAGCGGGAGCTGAAACAGGTAGTGGGATGGCATAATTTTTTTCAACGACGTCCCCCATTTCTCTCTATCTCTCTCTCTCTCTCTCTCTCTTTGCAAAAATAAAATATATACTTCAACTTTTTTGTTTTAAAACTTTAACCCACAAACACAGAAATGTAGTAGGTTTTTTTTTTTTTTTTTTTTAAAAAAAAGAAAATTAGATTTGGAATTACTTAAAAACAAAATTTTATAAAGGAAGAGTAGATTCTTTCTTTAATCTTTTCAAAAGGTTTTTTAGTTCGCGTGAAGTTATACAGAGGATGTATTTATATTAGGACAATTTTTCTTTTAATGATTTGACTAATCATAAATAATTAGCTATGGAAAATATGTAAATTGAAAATATAAAAGAAACACAAAAATCAAAATTATCAAGATGCAAGGATATTTTTATTATGAAGTGCTCTTTTAATATATGGAGTGAGATTGCGCAATCGAGTATTAACTTTCTAAATGAAAAAAAAAAAAAAAAAATTCAAATTCAAAATCTCTTATTTTTTGTATCTTAAAATTTAAAAAACAAAAAAATTAACCAGCCTATCACCAACTTACTTTTATTCTTTCTACTTTGTTGTCATGCTATTAAAATAATTGGAAGCTCTCTTTTACTCACTACTAGCAATATTCTCGTTTGACTTGATCTGAGTATTCCCCGATCTAATAGCTTATCTATAAAAGGGATTTTTTTTACTTAGATTCAATTTATTATAAATTTAAAATATAATATATATGATGAGATTTATTTATTAAATATATAAATTTATTATAATTATATTTTGATTGTATGATCAATCTAGTCAAGAATTTTCCTACAATAATAAGCTTGAAATATAATGATATCAACCATATTCAGTGTTTTTCCCAAGTAGAAGAAAAAAAAATAAAAAATAGAACTACGCATCAAATTGAAGTGGCTAGAGGTTTATACATTAAATATAATATAAATTAATTTCCTTCCTGTTATTTTGTTATTGTCATACCCGCATAGTTAAAAGAAAATTGTCTCACACACACATATATCAAATTTTTAAGTTATTCTTATTGAGAGGATTTTATTTGAGTATCAGTCTTAACTTAAGTGTGTATAAGTCTCATTCGCATATGTAGGTGAAAATACACGTGATTAATTAAAAAAAAAATTAGACACTATTTTTTTTTCCATATAGAAAAAAATATATATGTTTCAGGTGCTATTCTATCTCATTTCAAAGATAATTCTTCTAATTAATTAATTAGTTTTACATTTGTTGCTAAGTGAAAGATAACCCCGATTGAGTTTGCCTGATCAAGTTCGTACATATTGTTTTTTGCTATTCATATAGGAAATAAATAGAGCAAAAAATTTCTAAAACTGGTAAATTATTGAGTGTACTCGGTATATTAAAAAAATTATATTTTTCTAAAAAATATTTTTAAAAAATTTATATGAGTGGGTATTTTCACATGATAAATCAAATTTAAAATTAAAAATTATTGAATAAGCCAAATTATGATTGTTTATTTAATCAAATTTATAAAACATAAATCAAAATTCAGAAAATTTTTTATCTAGAGTTGGTATGCATAATTTAAAAACATGTCAAAAAATATAATCAACATGGGTTCCATCAATTTTGTATTAAAACTTCAATCATTATTATATATCAGTTCATATGAATTGAGCGTATTTGAGTGCAGGTAAGAATGACTCTCAAATATCTGCATAGAAACAAAATAATAGATGTAGCGGTAGCTAGCCCCAGGCTTACGTCTGACCAAGACGATGGTCTTCGACAAAGCCAAGAACTCAGATGCCAAGCAATGGAACGTGACAAAATTATTCAATTAAAATATTATTCAATGGAAGTTCTTAACTATATGTATCTCTCATTACTCATTGATTTAAGATAAAATATGTAAAATAAATGAAACTCATATATTGAATACATATTAATCAATTAATTAAGTTTTCTCATTATTCTAAAACTATTAATGTAATTACCAGAGGATCAGGCCAAGGACGTGAGCAATTCCTCCTCGAGCTCTTTAGAAAGAGAAATGCTTCTTTTAACCGACAGAACATACTCCATGAATGCCCCGTCACAAGGCAAAGTGATTGGACCATCCTTTGGTAGCCCGAACACTTCTTCTGACAATCTGAATAGCTCTCTGCAAATGTTGCTTCTCAAATATGCCAAAGGAACCACGAAACGTTTCCTATCTATGGAGTACACAACAAAATAACCCTTACTGGCCACCCTCCGGCAAAGCCTTGGTGGTGGGATGGATCTCCTTCCAATGGAAATGAGTTTCTTCAAGTTGATCATGGAGCTTCTAATGTACAAGTACTGGAGTTACAAAGAAGAAGCAATCATTTATAATTAGAGAAAGAAGCTGTTTTTTCGAATTTGATCAACCAAAAACCATGTGCTGATCACTATGAGTGATTGTTTAGGATGTGGATTTATTTTGGAATTTATTGAACATAATTTGGTGGCGACTGGGCTGCAATTATAATACAGACAATTTTGACAAAACATAAATGAAAAGTGAATAAAAGAGGATAAGCATTTATCATGATATAATTGACTGCTGATTTGTTTCTAACTTAATTTCAGGGCTTTATGGTTTCCATTGTGTTCCTTACATCATAAGGGAAATGGGTATTTCTTGGCTTTACCACCAGACTAATTAAAAAGGTAGAATCTTATTTTAATTTCGACCATGAATTTTATCATATTCCTTGCACTTACTCTTAATTTAATTTTTTCTAATCCCAGCAAATATACTTAATTGTCTGCTAAATTAACAATTAAAATAAAGCAATATATGTCTGGGATTTTTGGTAATGGGCGATGAATTCTTCCTTCTTCTTGTTTTTGTCAAATTGTTGTAGGCAGACGTAATTAATTTGTAGTGAATTTCTTGTATTAATAATTGGAATTTCTATTTCCTGTTAATGCCAAAATTTCTTCCTTGTTTGTTGCAAATCCTTCCAGTCCATATTGGGAATATAGTCTCCTCATTTCGATTAAATATTCCTTTTTTTTTTTTTAACTAAAATAAATATTGAATTAAAATGGGAAGCACAGCGGCTGGCACGTCCTCCCATGCAGCTATTGCAATTTCTATTAGCATAAATAAATCTGTTGAAATTTTAAATGACAAATTATAGAGTGCATTGGTGCACAAGTCACTAATAATAAAATAATTAATTTTTAAATTTAAAAATATAAGATTCACAACTTTATAAGTGAGCAATATATGTAATGAAAGTATAAAATAATTTATCATTTTAAATTGTGTAAATTTAGATCATAAAAAAACCTAATTATTTTAGTGATAATTACCTTATGTTCGAATCTCAAAATTTTTAAAATTTTCTTTATCCAATTAAAGTTATGAATTTAGATTAATTTTATAAATATGAACAGTATCTTATTTAAGTGTGAATTTAAAATATTTTGTAAAATAGTGTAATTAAAATTTCTTTTTTAATAATTAGTATCGATTCAAATTCAAATTTAAAACCGTGTAAGTTTGAAGATAATTTCAGTATTACTGTATTAAAACTCATTAAAAACTTAAAATTTATTTGGAAAAAAGTTTTTAAATAAATTAAATATTATTATTTAAAATTCACAATTTATTAATAATTTATAAAAAATAAAGTTTCATTAATCTTTAATTTTTAAAATTTAGTACAGAAAAAGATTAAGTGAAATTGGATAAATTGGCGAGTATGTGTGTGTGTATATATATATAATGCACTAATTATATTGTTTGTCTTTTAATAAGTTTTTAAATTTTAAAAAATATTTATCCTTTATTTTTTAAAATGGCACAATTTTTTTTAATCAATCATGAAAACTTATTAATTAATTTTTAAATGAGTCAAAATAAAAAAATTATAAAAAATTAAGAATCAAAATGAATTAAGGTTTTTTTTTTAATTTTACTTTTTTGAAGATCATGGTATTTGTTTTTGGTCAGATATATAGATTAAGATATTTAAATTTTAACTGAAAAGTTTTGATGACACAATTAATTTATATTGTAACATATTTTATTTTATGTTTATATTTTTAAAATCAATAAATTATTAAAATTAAATAAAATTTTAATTCATTATCATAAATATCTTAATATAATAAAAAAATTGACAACAATTTTTTTCAATACTTTAATTCATTTGCATTATATTTCTTATATATATCTCATATTTTTAAATAATAATTCTTACCCTTTAGCACAGTTAAAAAGACCGTGTTAATATAATTTTTTATTTGTCTTTATATGCTTTTATCAATACGAGAATTAATTAAATAAATTCATATTTAATAAATATAACAATGAAAATTAAGATATTTATTAGATTAAAATTAAAATTTAAAGTGTCACTAAAAATTTAAAAAAAATTATTTTTTTAACTCAATTATTGTTTTTTAGAGCGAATTAGCTCACATTGATCTTAAACAAGTCGAAAGCCGTTATGCATAAAAATAAATAAGACGCTTGAATTTGATCATGTTTTTTGAAAAATAATTTATATATATATAAAATAATTTTTATAAAAAATATTTTTTAAATATTTTTTATTATTTAATTATAATATTAAATTAATAATATTTATTTATTTTATGTATATATATAAATATTTATAATTTAATTACAAAATATTTTTTATTAAATAATTTTTTAAATATTTTAAATATTTAAAAATATTAAAAATATTTTATAGGAAAATAATTTCCGTGAATACATCATTATATTATTGTGTTGTACAGCTGTTGTCTTGTGTTTAATGGATGAATACATCATTATATTATTTGTTTTTATTTGTTGACGTATTATGCAAAACTTTTCTCAATAATACTAAAATTATATTTAAGGCAGTAAAATCAAATAAAAAAAAAAAAAGACTGAAAATCTGGAATATACAAAGTGAGGCAAATTTCACCAAAGATTAGCTTGCCCACAGGGCAGAGGCCAGAGGCCAGATCTCGTCAACTTGCGGCTTCATTGGTGCGCATAACTTGACTATTGACTAACCACTGACACTTATACTACAATTTTGTCTTGGCTTATTCATCGTAGCTTATCTTCGTAATCGTCTAGTCTAGTTTCCTTAATTCTCGTTTCTTATCACATTTACATATTTTTTTATTATTTAAAATAGCAACCACAACGTAAAAAAAAAAAAAAATCATACTTTTATTTTCCATTGACAACGTATTATCTTGATTTTACATCTCTTTTCTTGATCTTATTTCTTAATTGTTACATGATGTTTGCCTCGTTAATTCTTATGTTATGAATGATTAAGTATAGTCTAATATCAACTTATGATTTCTTTATTATTATAAAAAAAATATTAAAATTTAAAACTAAATATCTTCTATTTGTCCAACTCTAGTTAAAATTAATATTCAAAATTTCATAGTTTTGGGACAATTTTAGTGTATCTAAATACATTATGAAAAGTAACTGTTTTCATTATTTTATACATATACGAATACATCATTAGCTTCTTTAATATAAAAAATGTTAAAATACAATCATTACATGACAAAGATTATATTATAACTATTGGTTATGATAAATCTGATGTGTGTTTGAATTCTTATGTTTCATAATTAACGATTGTAACAGTACAGGTATATACAAATTCTTGAATTATATATGGAGATGAATAAATTTCTATATTACCAATAAAAGATTGCAACGAGGTACAGATACAGAAATTGCTGATGAAACTGCTGACAAACCAAAATATGTAGCAGCTCGTCACCTTGACCAACCCCAAATTGGAGTGCGCCCTCCATTTATGTTACATGTTACGAACCCTAACAAAGATTGATTTCAGAAGCTAGGAAGAAGAATCGTTGGCTGCTGTGATAACATGGATTGAAAGAACATCGATGAGCAACCATGGTGATAAATGACTCCTCTGAAGCATGTTGTTTCACCAAAGAAATAACATATTCCATGAAAACGGCATCGCATGGCAATATAATAGGGCCTGTGCCTGGCAATCCAAATTCTTCCTCTGACATTTTGAAGAGTTCTTTGAAGATTTGATGGTTAAGATAGTGCAAAGGCACCACAAAACGCTTCTTATCAATGCTGTACACAACAAAATGGCCTTTCTGGACTACTTGAACCTTGCACATGTGCTCGTTGCTGATCCTCCTCTTCGGAGAGGCCACATTTTGCCATTTACTTGCAATCTCAATGACCTTTTTGGGGCTTATCATGGTTTTTCTTTCTTTCTATATCTCTGGTTCTTTTGCATGCAAAGTAAAGGGAGATGGGTGCTTATATATATATGGTTGTGAATTACCAAGAAATTCGATTATATGGCCATTTTATGAAGCAAAACCATGTGATATTTTGTACGGGGAGGACGTTTTGGACATGGCATGTCTGATATTATCATGCAATCGTAGGCCACACCTCAATTGCTCACCACAACCTGGAACTCTTGCTCTTTTATGCTCCCACTTAATTCCCAAGTCACCAGTAAGTGCACATCAAACATATTGCTGATACTGTTATCTAACTAACAGTTGCTTGTTTTAGAACCCTCAGAAGATGCTCTGTTTAATATTTCAATGGCTTATCTACAAAGCTAGTGGTCCAAAGCCTCACTGGCAAAAACCCAGATCCGGAGGCATGAAAAGATTTTCGCTTGCACTTTGCAGAAAGTAAAAACTGAAAACCCCAGCATGCATGTGTGCCAGACAGCGAGACCAAGTATAGATGTGCCTTGTGGGTAAGCTCATCCTCTGAGGTAATTTACACGAGCCACAAATTAGCACGTTTTGAGAAAATTTAAATTGACAGTCCCTTATGACCTTTTCTCTGTTTTATGGACCAGCCTTGCACATGACATTAGTGGTAGACTGGATTAGAGAGGACAGATATTGTTGTCCTGTTAATTTGTAAGTTATCCTGGAACTTGGAGAATTTAGAAATATCAAAGCAGAGCATGTTTCTGAAAATTTCATGGGAATCTTCATTTTTAATGGGTTGTTCACCAAACAACAAAACAAACAATGTAAGGTTTGATTATAATGAATCCATTGCAAGCACAAGCATATTATAAGAGTAATTTTTCTTCATTCTCTTTGAGATATGATTTGCACACAACTCCTTTTCCTTTCCCCGTTTTAATCTTTTCTGCTAGATTTATTTTTCTGCAATGTGTTTGGTTAATTAGATGAAGGGACACAATTTCCTCTGATGAGAGTGGTATTTTGTACGCGTGCGTGGATACAAGGCCATGTGATGGCCATGCTAGAAACAGCAAAGAAGAAGGAGGTGGACATGTTTCATTATTTCTGCAATGTATCAGAATTTCTCCAAATATCAGTAACAGGACCTCCAAGAGATATGTAAGAGATATATAATTATAGATATAATTTAATCCTAGATATAATTTAATCCTTTCCTTACCGACAAAGGCCGGGTAATTCCATTTTTTATTTTTATTCAATCCGTGGATATTGATTAGACATTGTTGTTTTCTTTAATTAACTTAAGTAAGGAGTATTATTGAGAGACATTAACTCAATTATTAGGTATTCGGCGGGACGGAATCAGGGGGTGCGCTAACGGGGCATTGAATTTTTTGAAATTTTAAAAATTTTTAAGGATTTAATAGTAATTTTAAATTTTTTTTATTTTTATAATAAATTTTGATGAATATGAAATTTCGAGGGTTTTAAAAATTTTAACACTATATTTAGATATGTTTGGATAAAAAAAATAAAAGAGAAAAGAAAATTTGAGAGTAAAATAATTTTATTTTTCATCATTTTGTGTTTGGATTGATAGAAAATAAAAAAAAATAAAAAAAAATAAAAGTTTGTTTTGTTCATTTCTACTTTTTCTCTAAAATGGAGAGAAAATGAGAAAAAAATATAAAAAATTATAAATATATTTTTATATTATATAAATTTTTATTTCTTAATTTAGATGTAAAATTATAATTTTATTATTTTTAAAATAATTTTTCCTTTTATATTTTTTTCCTCTAGAAAATATATTTTTTCTTCATTATTATTAATTTTTTTATTTTTCTTCTCTTATTTTTTTCTCTTATCTAAATATAATGTAAATGAATTTAATAATAATTTTATATGAAATTTATTTTATAATTATAAAATTATTATTATCATTAATCATTTAATTTTAATAATTAATAATTAAATAAATAATTTATTAATAAATTATATATTTTAATTAGGCCTAAACTAAAATTCTGAGCTTTGTCTGAGTGTTACAAATATCAGCGCCGATTCTTTAAATATCAGTATGTCACGTGATAGGATGCAATAAAAAAATTCCAATATGTATAAAATAGGTGAATAGTCATTATCACTAGCCTACCTGCTTGTGGGCAAAATTATGCTTAGTGATTTGATGTGATATGAAATTACAAATTCAAAAAAAAATTAATATATAAATAATTATAATTTTTATTCTATAAAAAATTTGTTAAAATTTACTATTAATTAATTATTATTTATCCTAAAAAAGATAAATTTTATTATAAAATATGGTGAATTGTACTATTATATTATCACTATAAAATATAATTTTTTTAATTTTTAATTAATTGAATATATAAAATAATTTATACGATATAGTGCAACATTTTCTTTTTATAAGACCTACTTATATTTACATGTATTTTTTAAATTGGTTTGTCCTTTTATAGGCTACTATCTATGTAATCACTGTATTGTTATATAATTTCTCCTCTTAACCATCCAAAACAAAAAATTATCGCAAGTTAAAAAAAAAAAGGGATTATACCTCCGTTGCAAGGAGCACAAAGACCTGATGATCAACGTTCATTGATCTTCCATCCACCACCTCCTACAAGCTCCCTCAATCCATAGACGAGTTCCGAGACAAAAGAAATGATCTTTTCTTTCAATTTTTAAATACACATAGCTTTTCCCATCCCTTTTCCTTGTCATTGAACGGTCATCCCACATTATCAAAACCCATTCTCTCCATACCTCACCGATCTGCTGGCATCTCACCTCACATCAATTAGCTTTTTTTACAAGCCATTCCAATTGTCTGCCTAAAATCATATTCATAATCAACCACAACATAAACTCCAATGCAAGAACACAGCAATCTGTCACTCTCAAACACACTAAACATCTACAAGTAATAAAACCCAGTTTTTATTTATTTATTTACTTTTTTTTTTTTGCACATGAAGAGTTCTTTAAGGTACTAATCGATATCATTCGGAAATGGATCAAGGGAAAGAGGCGCCATTATGCTATTTATCCCAAGGAAGGCATGAGGTTCGTTGTGCCTTGTACTACTTGACTCACCCCATCTTCAAGTTCTGCTGGAAATGGCTGCGGAGGAGTTCTGAACCACGGCTCATGATGGACCACTGCAAGTGCCTTGCGGGGAAGAATTCATGGAATACATTTTCACTCTGTTATGAAGAATCCCAAATATGTTGATATACAAGACTAAGAAGCCGTACTATGGCTCAAAAAAGGTAATGGACATGGATATTCTAGTAGTCCAATATTTTCAGAACATTTGTTACTCCAAAACCCAAACCATTCATAGTTTTGAGGTTGCAAGCTTTATCAGATCCTTCCTAAGAATCTTGCCCGATGGATTCTTGGGTATGGCTCCAATAAAAGAAACTCTACGGATTCTCTTGTATGGGGCCACCTGCATATATATAGCAGCTTAGTACATCAGAAAACAATGCAACGGTAGAAGAGTTGAATTGTGCTAAAATCATTTTGTTGGAACTCTGATAATTTTTATGCTTAATACTTCAGACACACCTGTCTTGCCACAAAATCCATTACAGCACTCTCAGATAAATGACTTCCATCCTTTCTTACAACATATGCCATGGGAACCTGCCCAGCCTCCTTGTCAGGAAACCTGAAATAACCTCACAATCAGTCTCATATATTTCTGAAGGAAAACCAGGACAAAGCAAAGTAAATTGCTATTCAAAGCATATGATTTGCAGGGATTTCAGTAATCACAATACAAATGAGGTTCCATTTGTGGAAAAAGGATGCCTTGTACATGCATAGAAAGAATTTCCAAGCCCTACACCATATACAACATGGAAGAATGCTTACGGTATTACAGCAGCATCAGCAATTTCCGTATGAGTAAGCAACAAGGCCTCTAGCTCCGCAGGAGGGACCTAATGAGTAAAAAGACTATAGCATAAGTGTATGTTCAATAAATCATAGTTTTCATCATTTCATGAGACAATGGGTGGAATTTAGCAAAACTTGTATTTGCAAATTATTTGACTACAGCATTATGTACCGGACTAAAACAAAGTAATTTCACAAAGGAGGCCAAATTGAAACAACTAAGAAATCACTGAACTGTTCACCTGATATCCCTTGTATTTGATCAATTCCTTCAATCGATCAACAACAAAAATAAACCCGTCATCATCAATGTAGCATACATCTCCAGTTCTTAACCATCCCTCTGAATTGAGAGTTGATGATGTAGCTTCAGGATTAAAAAAGTAACCTGAAAAATCAACTCCAACAGATTATGTCGTAATAAATGGATTAACTATAACTGTATGGCATACTAATAATTATATCATAGAAAGATGTGGCCAGTCATCAATCATGTAAGACCGTGAGATAGTCAAAATTAGTTGTTGGAGTAAGATAAAGGAAAATTTACCTCGCAGTCAAATAGTCTAGGAATCTTTTTTAGTTGGTCACCAATTCAATTGTTTTTGATATGCCAATAAATAGGGATGAACCAAATCTCGGTGGAAGCAAAAGAAAATGCAATGCAGAGCAAAAGCTCAAAATTGCTTTTAGGACAATTCAAAAAAAAAAAAATCATATTGTAATTTCACACTTTATCACCTAAGAGATAAAAATTTGTTTTTCATCAAACCAATGACATGATTTTGGCCATTACTTCATCACTTACCTCCACTAATGCAGTTAATCATCCACAATTAAATCAAGAGGATGCCCCATCAGCATATTATTACAGGAGGTGGAACATAATAACGACACAAGACCATAAAGTAACCATTTGATGAAAAATAAGTTTATCCCTTAAATGACAAAATGCAAAACCACATGATATTTTTTAAAAATTAACCCATATCATAACAGTAAACTTTTATAGATACCCTGTACGCTAGAATAACTGATGCTAGTTATATATGACTAGATCATATGAAAACAGAATAGCTAAAGCAGTTCATGTGCATTTTAGGCACTAACCAATCGAAGCAATAACTCTCTTTTCAAAACCTATTTTTGGGCGCACCCAAGAAGTTGAGCACTAACAAAGGAAGGATTTGACGTTGTGCAATAACTCTCTTTTGAAAACCTATTTTTGGGTGCACCCAAGAAGTTGAGCACAAACAAAAGGAAGGATTTGACATTGTGGTAAGTACCATGCACTGAAAAGTGGCACAAAAGTTAGCACCGACCACATTTAGCTATTCATTCCTTTTTTCCACCTGAAATCTAATAGTAATGTATCAAATACCAACATGACTTTCCTTCTTGCAACACAATCATTTTTCTAATTTTCTTGGTGAGGACTCTAAGCTTAGTGCAAAACACGTACAAATTTACTTCACACTCTTCGTCTACTCTTTGTTGTTAACCCTATTACCATAAACTCAGGGGCCAATATGACTTCATAACATCCAGCAAAGGCTCTTCTAAAGAAGTCTGTCTTGGGAAAGATTTAATGGATGGGTTTTCAGTGAAATTGGTTTTCTATAGACAAATCAATTAAGGGACCTATTAATACATGGAAAGTGATGAGATTGAGAACATTATTAGATTTTCTGCTTATTATCTTTCAGAGGTTGATATCCAGGTCTCCATCTTGCCCATGTCCACTAGTAGTTTTTTGCTTTTCATTGTGCTTGTGAGTGTGTTGAAAAAAAAAAAAGAGCTTTTTAGAAATATTCCAGCCCCTTCAATTGGCTGAATTACGATGTATAATCTGATTCTTAGTTACACTCACAGAAACATAAACAGTCCAGCACCGGTGTTAAAATAAGTGTAGGATGTTAACCCTTTAACCCCTGCTATTAGTGTTAATATTCTATAACAGACGACGAATCCTACATAGATATTCTCTTTAGTTTAATGTTCCATTGCAGATAAGGCTAATCGGTAATGGTTCCCACATAGATAAGGCAAATTATTTTCTGTCCGCTACCCAGGAAAAAGACAGCCAATTATATTTATTCTCGCACAACAAAAAGGGGAAGTAACTTTGTACAATTACCTTTCATAATTGAGGGACCTCTAAGCCAAAGCTCACCGGTCTGGTTCACCGGCAAAGCTTTTCCGCTCTCTGGGTCCACAATCTTTGCCTCCATGCTCGGCGACAGCAGCCCCGCTGTACCGTATCTCCTACTTTCCTCTAGCGTATCTGTTGACGCACCAATCCCTGTCGATTCAGTCAACCCGTACCCCTGAAGAATTCTTACCGTTTGATATTTCTCCACGAACCCCTCTATCACCTCCTTGCTCAGTGGCGCCCCTCCTGATAAAACTGTTTTTAGAGAACTCAAATCGTACTTGGACATTATCTGATCGGCGCCGTTGATCATTGCTACTAGTATTGGTGGCACCAGAGGGAGATCCGTGGCACGGTACCTCTCGATCGTGGATAGCATCTCGTGAATCTCGAACTTCGAGAGCACTATGATCGTCGACCCTGATGCAAGTAATCCTGTCGCGAACGCTGCTAGACCGTAGATGTGAAACATAGGGACGGTGCAAATAAACTTGTGCTCTCTATCTTCGTTGAAGCGTCCAACGATGGTTTGAACCATCGCGATTAGGCTTCGATGCGAGGAAACCACGCCCTTGCTTGCTCCGGTTGTGCCTGACGAATAGAGCAGAGTAGCTGTGTCGTCTATGTTGACTCGCTCCCTGAATCGGCTCTCACTAGGCTCCTTCCTCATCATCTGGCTTAAAGTTGTAACGATTTTGGCTTGAATATTATTGGTGGAATTCTGATCGTCTATGAGGATGATGGGGAGATTAGAGTTCGACTCGGCGAGTTTTGGGACGAGCTGGGGAGTAGTGAAGGCGAATAGGGGTTTGGAGTCGGCGATTTGCTTGGCGATTTCACGTGGAGTATTGAGAGGGTTGGTAGTGGTAATAATGGCTCCAAGGGACATAACAGAAAGGCAAACAACAGGAAAGAAGATGGAGTTTGGGGAAAGGAGAAGGATGACGTGGCCCTTGCGGACACCCATGTGAGATAGAGAGGTGGCGACGGAATCGACGGCTTTCCATAGGTCGAAGAAGGTGAGGTGGTGACCAGTGGTGGCGTCGATGAAGGCAGTCTTGCCACGGTGAGCTTGGGACGAAATAAAGGTGGTGATGTCAATGGAGTAATTGGGTGGGAGAGGAATTGGTTTGCGTTTGCTGTAGAAAATAGAATTGGATCTGCAAAAGCCGCTTCTTGGGTCGATCTCGAAGCTGCTATTGTGTGCCATTATCTTCTCTGTTATTGTTTCTGGACTCTCTAGCTGCTGCTTCTCTTTATGGGAACTGTAACCTGTTGGAAATTTACTTGTAGAGGGTAGACCTTTCGTCTGAAATGAGAAATAAGAAATTTTGCAATGGTTTGAGCCTGGTCAGATTTGTGAAAGCCGCTAGATAGGCTTGAAAGAAATCGTGTGGATGTGATCAGCCCAGGTACTATTTTGTCTGAAATAAGAAATAAGATTATTTTTTTTTCCATAAGAGAGTAATTGTGACTATTCAGATTCAAACAGTGTCAATTTTGGGAGTAATTATATAGTAAGACAGCGAATGATAAATCACCAATAAGTTAATATGTAAATAAATTTAATTATAATAAATTTCTTTTTTATTTATAAAATTTTTATTTATATATTTAAATTTTATTTATTTATTATTTTATTATATAATTTATTCAATTTTAGATATTATTTTATTTTTGTATGTATGAATTGTATCCAATGCCAATTGAGCGCATTTAAAAACGTGGTTGTCACAGTGAGAAGTATTTCCTTGACCAATGTTTGGACTTTGAAATCAATTTTGTTTTATTCAAAAAATAAATTCATGAATCATGAAAGTGGCAAAAACTCTTGATAAAAAAAAAAGCAAAAACAAAACGTGGCATTTTATATTTTTTATATTTGTTTATGTAATACTTAGAAAAATAATATTTGTTTTTATTTTAAAAGTACTTTTATTATTGAAGTTTCGACTTTGTAGAATGCATTGATATTAAAATTTTATTCAAAACAAAAACTTTTGTCATTCTAATTATAATTTTAAAATCAATTTTTAAATAAATTATATAAGTATTCACGAAACACCTTAAATTAAATAATATTTTAATTTTTTTACATTATTTTAAGAATTTCAGAAAGATTTGTGATATTTATTATTTTCCTAAAAAAGATGAATGATCAGTGTATAAAATTCTAAAAAGTCAAAGTATTTATAAGATTTCTAATTTAAGCCATATTTAGAATTAAATAAACTAAAAAATAAATTTATTCAGATTTGGTCTTCTTAGAAAATATTTTATAATTATTTATTTCTAAAATATTATTTGCTATAATTAAAAAAATAATAAAACAATTATTATTCACTTATATTTTAAAATTATATCATATTAATTTAAAAATATTTGTTTTATATATTAAATATTACATTATAAAATTATTATTTTATAAAATATTATTTTACTCTTAAATTTATATTAACGCAGCGGTTCAGAACAAGACACTGCAACGGATTGATTCTAAAATTGATCAAGTTTTTACGAGAACCAGCATATTGATTAAAAGGTGGATTCTTTTACTGCATTTGTCCATGATACGTACAGAGAATTATAAGGGAAAGATTGTGCAGCTTGACAAGGATCTTAAGTCCTTGATACAACAAAGGATATTTGGTATGGAGTTTACCCAAAAGGAAGCTGAGATCAGAAAACTAAATAAGCAATTGGCTCAGGTTGAAGCAGATCTTCACAGGCCAACCGAAGCACCTGCTTCTTACAGCCCTTTCTCTACCCCAAGATCACAAAATCCTTTCCTTGCAACACCTGAACCTGCCTACTCTCCTTTTGGTCCTTTCAACTACCCTTATAATCCTACTCTTGTAACTTATAACCCATCTTCCTTGTTCCATAGACCAATACCTCCTCCAGCACCTTCCAAATATGAGCCTAGTAGTTTATCCTCTTCTGATGAATCCCAAGCCACTAAAAGAAAAATTGACAAGGGCAAAGAAAATATGCATCCTGAACCACCACCTCAGCACATGATATCTGTTCCTTTTGACTCAGAAGATGATTCTTCCCATAATGAAGATGATTTTTCCAGTGATGATAGTGAATCTGGAAAAATGGATGTTATAACTCTACTCATGACTAATCCTCCACAGCAACCAACCTCATCTCAAACTGGTCCTTCTTCGACCACGGATACAGGCCCTACAGGGCCTCCCCAGGCCCAAGATCCATATGTAGAAATACCTGAGGATGATCCAATATTAGATTTTGGTCTCCCAAATGCCCAGCAGCAGTCTAAGCCCAGCTCAGGGCCATGGTTCACTTTGGATGACATGCCTCCATCCAAATAGAGAAATCGTCTTGTAGAATTCAAAGCCTAGCTAGATGTCCAAATGCTTCGAGAAGGCGTTGATTCCCATGTTGTTCTCAGGGAATTTATTTCTCGAGCCATTGATACTCTTAAAGATTGGTTTGCCTCCCTTGGAGAATATCACAAAGCTCAATTCTGCCATTTAACTATCCTGCAAGCAATCAATGCCATCTTCGCTGAATTTCTTGGAGATGCCTCTTTATATAACAAGCAACTACGTCAAGAATTCTTTGACATGCGTTGTTGTTCCTTAAAAAGAGCAGATATAGAAAAACATTGCTAGTGTATGGTCCAGCGCTACTATCTACTGAATGGCTACAACGATATAAACCTGCGGCACACTTATATTGCTTCTCTCCCATAAGCATTACAACCAGAGCTACATCATAGCATTCTTGTCACCCGCAGGGCTATGAATGCCATAACCATTGGAGAAATACACCAGATGACACTGGCTTGTTTGGAAAAAATATGCGAGCAACAAAAATTGTTTAAGGACATTGTTGGCAACAGTAAGACACTGAAGAATGTCTGCCAAAAGTCCCACCTTGCCATCAAGTGCAAAGAAAAGAATTGTGAATGTAAGCCTAAGAAGAAGGGCCATTATAAAAGGTATTCCAGTTCTTTGGGATCCAAGCTTCCTTTCCAACATCGAAAGGGAAAGAAGCCAGTTCGATATTTCAGGAAAAGAAAAATGGGCACAAAGAAATCAGATCGCTGTTATATTTGTGGAAATCATGGGCATTATGCAAAAAATTATCCCAAAAATCCAAACAAAACTGTTAAGCTTCTACAGCACATTCAACAAGTTTCTCATATCTCTCTGAAGCATGATGACGTTGAATCCTTGTTTTCAGAACAAGATGAACCTGACACAGAAACTATCTTCGCCCTTGGAGAAGATGTTACTGATTTTGACCAAACTCAGTCTCCATCCTCAGAAAGCTCAGAATCTGACTCTGAAGCCCATTACCCATTTTACCTGGCCCAAAACATCCAGTCCTCTCGTCCTACCTATAGCCCAAACACTATCCCTGTCCCTTTAGTCCCATTGCATGTCCTGCCCAGTAAATATGAGCGGCCTGTAAATGTCATTGGATTTCTTGACACTGGAGCCCATAAGAGTATGATGAATCCAGCCATACTCCCTTTAGAATATTAGGTCCCGCACACAGAGTATTTCAAAGTAGTTGATGGAAACATTTTCAAAACTAGCTTGATTACCAAACAACCCATTGGTATTCAGTTCTTTCCCACCTGCATCTTTTGGACCAAGATCAATGGATCAGACCTCCATGATAAAGACTTGCTGATTGAGTTTGATTTGTACCAGCAAGCAAAACACTTGAAGATTCTGTCAAATGGATTGAAATACAAAAGACACTTCCAACATTTCACTTTTGTTCCTAAACTGTATTCCTTAGCGGATGCCTCAATAGAGTTTCAAGAACACAAAGAACTTCTCTTGAAGTCTTGTGTAGATTCTTATGCACAATTCTATCATCACCACCCTTTATAGAGAAACCCGGAGTTCTTTGTCCATCTACCATTTAAATTGAATGAAGACATAAATCCCACCAAGGCATTACACCCGGGAATGAATCTAATAGATCTGGCTTTGGCTCAAGAGGAATGTAGACAGTTACTTCAATAAGGCCTAATAGAACCCACATCCTTTCCATGGGCTTGCCAAGCCTTTTATGTAGAAAAACGATCTGAAAAATTGAGGGGCAAGAAGAGGCTTGTAATTAACTATAAGCCTCTTAACCATTTCTTACAAGATGACAAATTTCCATTATCCAAGCTTGAAGCCCTATTCACCCAACTTCATGAAGCCCACATCTTTTCAAAGTTTGATCTCAAAGCTTATTTTTGGCAACTGGGTATTGAACCCACGGACAGGCCCAATACTGCATTCTGCATTCCCACAACTCAATACCAATGGACTATTCTCCCTTTTAGCCTAAAGACAGCACCTTCTGTTTTCCAAAAAGCCATGACAAAAATATTTGAGCCCATACTCCACAATGCCCTTATATACATTGATGACATCCTACTATTCTCAAAAGATGTCACGGCTCATAAAGCACTCCTGACCACTTTTCAATCTATAGTGGACTCTTATGGCATAATGTTGTCTGAAAAAAAAAAGTTCATTGGCACAATCTGATATTGATTTCCTTAGAATGCGATTCAAAGATGGAAAGTACCAACCAGGGCCACACATTGCAGAAAAATTGTTAAAGTTTCCTGACAAAGACTTGTCGATAAAATAGATACAGTAATTCCTAGGCATTGTTAATTACATCAGAAAGTTTATTCCTCATGTCGCCACTCACACCTGTAAGTTTTCAAAGATGCTCAAGAAGACTACACCTCCTTGGGGAAAGGAACAAACAGAGGCAGTCAAGGCTCTTAAAGCAGTGGCTTCAAATCTGCCACCACTTAAAATTCCCAGTACAGGACATTGCATGCTCCAAACTGATGCCAGTGACACTCACTGGGGTGCTGTCCTTATTGAAGAAATTCAAGGAGAAAAATACATCTGTGGACATGCTAGTGGTGAATTCCTGGACTCCCAAAAGCATTATCACTCGGTGTGTAAAAGAAATCATGGCTGTTAAGAATGGTATCAAAAAGTTCGAGTTTCATCTCATTGGACACCATTTCACTGTAATCATGGACAGCTCATCCTTCCCAAAGATTCTATACTTCAATAATAAGTCAATTCTAGAACCACAACTGTTAAGGCTAAAGGACTGGTTCGCCATATATAAATTCACAGTCCAGTACATAAAGGGAAAGCACAATTTAATCCCAGACCTCCTGTCTAGACCCAGAGAACTTCACCTCATCAGATCACATTTTATATTCCCCTCAATCTTAATGGCTTCTTCATCCTCTCCAGATACCCCTGTTTTTCTCATCCCCACACCAGACAGTTTCCCTCTAGGTTGCTCTCCCAATCAACCCATCCCAAAAATAGCACAATTTGCAAAAGACCATTTGTTTCATTACTTGAGCGCTAGAAATACCTTGAGAGGATTGCTCCCCTCTTCCTCTCTCTTCATCCCTAACAATCCTCTTTTAACTTGCTTCAGCATTCATCCTGACAAATACCTTATTCTCGAAGAACTATGGCTCCTATGGTGTATGGTCACTTTGTACTCTACGGGTATAGAGTTTCCTCTCTTGGCACTTCATCAATATACGCTCAATAACACAAACATGACCCTCTTGTTTAGGTTTCTTGAATGGTTTAAGCCCATCTCTGCATGGCAATACAGCCTGGAACGACTCATAGAGGTCCATGGAATTGAAGAAAGGCCCATCAGAACTCAGCCCACTATCAGGACCATGTTTATCATGCACATGCCATTTTCTAGAAGGCCTGATGGACTCCTTTGGTCTCAAAATTCTGAATATGAGTGGAGAACATATGATGACTCGATTTTAGAAAAAGTTACTATGGGACCACTAAGGAGACAGCTGGCTGAGCATCTCTGTGAGATAAATAATTACCAGCCCTTGGCTCTCCCTCATGTGAACTGTACGTCCCTTGGACCCATCCGAGCACTTGAAGATGAACCCATAGATTAGTCTAATCCAATCTGGCAAGATTTCCAAAACCCAATGGACATTGAAGCCCGTGAAGCCATCGAGAATGCTGACACACCTTCCCCAACAGAACATGGACAATGGCCTAAGGACTTTTTTGGAATCGATGACTCAGATGACTCTGACTACCAGACCCTCAACCTGTCAACAACTCCATAATTAAAGTGTCAGCCTGTCAGCCATATTATGTAATAAGTGTATCTTTTACTTTGAGTGTGTATCTTTTGCTTTTAAGTGTCGGTAGCAGGTTGTACCTGATTGCCTGTAAAAGTTAGAGTCTCCAAGTCTATATAAGGAGACTCTCAGTTCAGTTGTAATCAAGTTTTTCCAAGCTTTCTCTGAAATAAAAACCTCTCAGTTTTCATCTATGGCTTTCTAATTCTTCCTTCTTTCTCCTGAAAACCCTAGAAGGTGTTATAATTATGTAATCAGAGATACGTATGCTCTACACTTGCCTCGTTAGAGGATCCTGTGTATCAGAAATATCTTTGTTGTGATATTAGATGCGACGGTCCCGTTATCATACATATAATGTTACAAAAGAGCACAGCCAGGAAGTACCTATGGAAGGGAAGAGGCATAGCATGAGTAAGTTATACGTATGGTAAGGGCTCCCGGCCTATCTTGGTATCAGAGCCTGGTTATACAAGTATTATACATACTTTAAAGGTAAAGTAAGGAGATTTTGTCTCAAATATGTCTTGTCAAACTCCTACTCCTTCTACCTAAATAGTTATACAACACCTAACTCCTTCTGAAATTGTGAACCTTACTTCTTCTCTTTCTTTCTCTTCTCCTCTTAGAAGAACTCTTTCTTCTCGCATTGATAACCTTGTAGAAATAGCCACTTTACCTGAAGATGCCTAGGTTGGGGAATCTCTTCTTCCTCTTCTCAGTCCCTATAATATCTACAGACGTTATGGTTCTCTCACCATAAGCATCAGATCTCTCATTTTTTCCAAAAGATCTCTCTCTAAAGAATATGTCCAAGCTTCCCGGATGGACCAATGTTCCCTCCAAAGCTCCTCTGCTGAACAATATGTTACTCTGGAAATCCCTTCTCCGTTGATTCCCAAATGGAGGCAAGAAGGGTGTTCTCATTTACACTTTGGGGCAGTAAAACTTATCCTCAGTCTTTATGGAAGACGTGGACTCCCAGTAACTGTTAGAGTGTCACTCCTTGACACTAGATTCCTCCAGTATGAACATGCAGTCATTGGAACGTGTCTTACCACTCTCCATGCTGGAAGTGTGGTATTGACATTTTTTCTCAATTATAATCTATCCCTGCGAGATCCTCATCTCTGCACCGCTCTAAAGGTACAAGTCCAGATCACGGGAGCAGAACAAGTGACATCATCAATGATGGCCACTTTGCATCATCAAATTATTTACAGGCTATAAGATCATACAGTAAATCTGTCACAGCCTTTTGTTTCAAATGATGCCTTACTGGTACTAACAGACACTGAGACTACTCCAACAATAGTTCAAATACCTAGGCAGCTACCTAAAGGTGAGCTTAAGCAGCTCATTCTAAAGACCTGGCTAACCAACTATGAAAAACTCCATGCAACCTCCCAACCAATTCAAATCACTGAGTGTTCCTTCAGAAGAAATACCGATGGAACGGTACAAACTACCTTCCAGCCAGCCAGGCACTCCTCAGGTTCCTTACCTGTGTTTCAGACCATGATGGTCCAACCATTAAAGAAGGAGCAAAAGCATTATTCTATCAGGGCAGTAACACCTGACAACCACTACGTTTATCCCATGAGGATAGATAGACATTATTCCTGGGATCTTCCAGGATCTGGCATGTGTGACCCAGATTGTGACTGTTGTGACAATTATTGGGAAAATGAGTATGACCATCCTCTGTCAAACAAAAATTGGAAGAAACTTACCAAGCACTCCAGAGCTTCTTGTAAATCTCCTCAAATTCTCAAAGAAGATTATCCTGACAATAGTCCATGGATAGGCATCCATGAAGAAACTAAGCAAAAGAATCCTCTCCCAATTTATGAAATTGCCCTGGAGATTATCAGAAAAGAAGGACGACCTTGTCCTCCTCCTCCTGCTCCACCTCTTGTATTGCCTTTAGTGCAACCATGCATGATGTTTTACCCTATCTTATATGAAGCAGATTTTCCCCCGCTAGCCCAGCAGATGGATCAGCAGACCAAGATATCCAAAAGACCCTTTATCCACTCAACCAAAGTTGACACTGAAAGTCAGACAACCCCAATCACCCAAGCTGAGGAAGTACCTATGGAAGGGAAGAGGCATAGCATGAGTAAGTTATATGTATGATAAGAGCTAAATTTTAGTTATTTTACAAATAATTTAATTGATTTATTACTTATTGATATAGCAATGATTCATTAATTTTGTGCAGTGTTTGGCTAGTTTTTATAAGGCTATAGATATTTAAAATTTTTAATAATTACGCATTTAATTAAAATACTTGCAAATTGTTATAAGTAAATAAGACCGTTGATAAAAATAATTTATAAATATATTTATTATTAAAATTATTAAAAAATATTAAATGAAATATATAATAAAATTTTAAATATTAAATGAGTGAAATATAATAAAATATTTAATTAAATTAAATAAATCTTATAAATATCAAAATAAAAAAATAGTCCCAACTCAATTTTTTTTTTTTTTATAGTTTGTAAACTTAAAAAATATTATAAATAAAATTATTAAGCTGATCTTAAAACACGTGAGAGTCAGGTTTTCCAATTTTTTTAGATCGCGGATCCAAAGGTGAGGCCACTGGCCCAATCACAGTGGCCCAGGCTTTAATCATTTGAAAACTACCGGTGCTTGGCCCAGTTTTGG
Organism: Hevea brasiliensis; assembly: GCF_030052815.1. NCBI lineage: Eukaryota > Viridiplantae > Streptophyta > Magnoliopsida > Malpighiales > Euphorbiaceae > Hevea > Hevea brasiliensis. Next base: position 551,964 of record NC_079504.1, on the reverse strand, counting down.
AGCAAGGACGGGATCAGCTGCGGTACGTAGAGAAATTACTCCGTCGAAACAAAGAGCTTACCTCATAGGCCGTTCGATCATTTTTGTATTGGGTTTTCGCGTAGAGGGATGGCAGGAGGACATGGAGAGGGCTACACTTACAAGGGCTTGACTTTGCATCAGCCAAAGCGATGGCATACTGTTACAGGGAAGGGCTTGTGTGCTGTCATGTGGTGAGTTCTTAACCATCATATCTCTCCCTCTCCAACACCTAACGATTCATCAATCTGTATTATCTATCATTTGGGCGCTCTATGTTTGGTTCCTGATCTGATTGATTTACCTCGTTGAGTTTGGTATGAGCTATTTTGTTGAATTAATGGTCTCTATCACTAAACTTCCGTATCAGGTTCACAAAAAAATGAAACATAACTTTTGAACATCCAAGCAACGCTAAAATTAATTTACACCTCTAGCTAGAAATTTGTGCTAGTTTGTAATCTTCTATTTATTTCCTAGAAAATGTGTGCTTCTCCTCTTGTCGAGAAAAGAAAATGTAGAGATTGAAAGGACTTGTTTAGGGGTGAAATTAACCAGTTAGAATGGGAAATTTAATTGAAACAGTGATTATAGCTCTATTAAATTCAAGAAAAACATTAGAAATTCAAGTAACTTACCCAGCAGGTGCGTGGTGCTAAATGAATGTGTTAAAATTGAAATTGGATTCCAAAGGGCCTCTAGGCATATTAACTTCATCCCAGCAGTAGCTTTGTACATCTTTATTCTCCATTTAACTTAATATGCATAATTTCTCATGTTGCTAATGAACTTAACGAAACTTGTCTTGATCTTTTGTTTCAGGTTTTGGGTCCTGTACAGGGCTAAGCAAGATGGTCCTGTAGTATTGGTGAGAATTGATTATGTAGTCGAGCCTTTTAATAATTGATTTGCTTTCTACACTAAAATTCACATGTGTGCTCTGTTTTCTAGGGCTGGAGGCATCCTTGGGAAGGCCATGATGACCATGGCCATGAACACTAGGTACTTTTTCTTGCTACTATTAGATAAATGACATCATGCATAACTGTAGCTACTTTTTTTAATAGATGTGAGTGTGGTGTAGTTCAAAGAATGAGGCTGGAATTGGATGAGCTAGTTGGGTCTTTCCAAACATATTTTTGTGATATATATTTTTTAGGTCATACATGTTAATCATGATTCAATATATAGGTAAAATTGTAATTTGTCTAAAATGCAAAATATTTTTATATGTGGAGAAGGGACTTTAATCACTGTATTTGGGTTTATTCCCATCATAGAAAATTGTCTTCCAAGTCCATTTGCAAATCTAAGATTTGGCATTGATGGTAAAATGCTCTACTTATTGGGTTGATTTAATGAGGTTGTTTAAGCCTCCTTAAACATGCTTTTAGATGGTGAGGGTTAGTGTTTGTATGATATTGATCAGAGAAGAAAGCCTTCTCATAGGCTTTTTCAAATATTGTCATTGTCCTGATGTCATATTCTGTTCAAGCCTTAGCTGAGGACTTGCATTATAAATTCCCGGCGATCTGACTTGGTTTGTTGGCCAACAGTTATCCTTTTTCATGGCTTTTTCTTGTTGGTGTGTGACAATGAACGGCTATGAGTTTGTGAAAGAATGTTCCAGCATCATCAACTTAGAGTTTTGTTTCAACAATTTGTTTTGAATGAAAAATGTAATGGAGTTATCAGGCGTTTATTTTTATGATTGCAGAAATTGCATGGAGAGCCACAGATGAAAGCATAAATGTTTTGCTGGTTGGTCATAGGCACTGAATGTTATTTGGACAGCTTTGGTTAGTTCTTCTATTCAATAAAGTGCTTGTCAACGAGACATTGTCATAGGTTTAATGTGATGAATAAAACAACATTCGAATGTGTTAGATTGTCAGAATGGGTTTTTCCAGGGTGTGGTGGGGGGGTGGGGAGGGAAAGGGGAGGGGTGTGGGGGGCCAGGGTGAATGGAGGTCATATTTTAAAATTAATTAATTCATGCAGTTTGTGTTTGATCAATAGATTACGGAAATCTAACGTAGAATAATTATATATTAGTCTAAAAGGATGACATGTCTGTATTAACTTGAATCACGCGGACATGGGGATTGCCTTTGTTTTGCTTTTGTTCTCGAACCTATCTGGTTTTAATTGGTTCAAGTTGGGCTATAGCATTATGATTGTTGGGAATCCAATTAGCACAATTGGCTGGTTGGATTAGAGTTTTCTTTTAAAAATCTTTGTGTGAAGAAATACATTCAAGTAAACACCTGCACAAGATTAGGGATGTCAATAGTAAAGTTTTCGCGAGTATTCAATTCGATTGAGATTCGATTGAATTTTAATAGAACAGATTTGATTTTAATGGTATGTAATTGGATTTGAGATGAGTTTAGGTTTAAAGAATAATACTCATGACGAGTTTGAATTTTATATGTAGAATATCTGTTACTTGAAATAGTTTATATAAATATTTAATTAAATATAAAATATATTTTTTTATAATAATTCTTATAAATTTTATTTTAAATAAAAATAAATTTAGATATATTATAGAATTATTAATTTTTTATAATAAAAGCAATTTTTATGTAAATTATTAATTTAAATGAATAAAATTAAACAGATTTTAAAAATATTAATCGGATTTAAATTTAAATAATGTGATTACTTTAACTCTACCCCTCTCCGTTGCCGTGCTTACACAAGATTCTTGTCTTGAGATGAAAGGAATACTGCTGCGAGAAATTTTATGTTAGAGTTGATACGAAGCTTCTTTCTCCAGCAGCTCGACCCCAAAAACCATTCCCTTGAAACAATAAACAAGAATAATGAAAACAAGCGGGAAAAAATGCAACGAAAAATCCTTGGGGTATAATTAGATGTGCTCTCTTATTTAGAAATCTTAAGCTTTTAATATATAGGAAGCTTAAGCTTTTAAATTTTATTATACATTAGAAACACCTACTAGATTTGAATTAAGTAATAATATATGGAAAATTCTTATTTAAATCTGATTTTCTTATACAATGACATATCATGAAAAATGAAAATATCAATTTCTGACTGAATTTTTTTTAGGGGAGATTTTTTTTTATTGATTTTCATGACATTTGCATATTAAATTGATTTCCTCAAAATCATCAGGATGATATATTCGATTTATAATGCATTTATTGCCATAAATTTTTAAAAGTAATGGCATATACTAACACACACGCAGTGAATTTTCTAATAAATCAATACTTTTGGGCAATTTTCCCCTTGATAATTAGAGGTAAGTTACATAATGCTTCGAGAATTAATAAACACAAATGATACCTTGATATTTTATTAGAAATAATAAATACAATAAAATTGGCTAAACATGATAAAAATTAAATTAATGAGAATGAAAAGTTATGTCAAATTAACTTAATTAATTTTTAGGGAGCAGTGAGTGATCACCCTTGGCAAAGCAATGCCTTGTAATAATGAAAACATATATTTTATTAGAAAGAATAAATACAATATCAGTCTAAGTTATGGAGATTCGAACTCATGAATTTGATTAAGCTCTACAGTACTATTGAACTAAAGTTGATTGATGAAAACTTAGGCTTTTTATATCCTAATTGGTAAGTATATTAAGAAGCGAAGACCTAGTCTGGATCAAACGTCTAAAGATGCAATCTAATTCCGCTTCAAGATCCTCAATCGCAATCTCCACTGCCTCTAGTCTCTTCTTTGCACTTTGAAGTGCGGTTTCGTCACAAATTTCATAGAGCTTCCTGCCACCTGAGCTAAAGAACTTGGACCTGAAAGACCCTTTTGTCGATTTCTGATCCAACCATGGTATGGAAATGAGAGACAATAAGGACTCAACAGTGGAGATGGTGATCACTAGCACTTCTTTAAGTACTTCCACAACAACAGTGAGTTTGTGATCCGTGGTTGAGATATCTGAAGTTACAACTGGTGATTTGTTCTTCATTCCCTTCAGTGACCGAAGACATTTCAATGTCGCTTTTTTTAGCTTCTTTCTATAGTGATTATAGGCAGCAATCTTGGCATTAATATTTAGCTGGTGGCTAAAAATTTTCCTGCGCAAAGTGAATTGTACGTCTAGAAGATGTTCTTTGACGAGCAAAAGAACATCCTTAGAAATGCTACAGACGTCCAACATTGTTAGAGATGCCTCGGAGACTTGATGAACCCAAATTTCTTGCTTTTGGTGGACAAGAACTTGTTGAATTTCTGGGGAGTGGAGGAGGTCGTTAGCAGAGTTGTGCAAATTTCTGAGAGCGTTGAAATTAGGGAATGACATTCTTTTTTGGGTTGAAGAATTCTGAAGAACTAGGGTCTTATTTAGGAGGGGTACGTAATAGGCAGTAGAGGCTAGGACTAACTAGTGGATTTTATAGAAGAAAGGAAAAACGATTATGTACACATGAAACGTACAAAACTTATAGAAAATTATCAGACAGCTTATCCTGATTCAGATCTCAGATCTTTTTCTGTAGGGATTTGGGACTTGTAACAGAGTAGCTATGGGACCAAATTAACATGTCCCAAGGAAGCTTCCATTTGAAGAGGAGGCAATGAAGTTGTTAACAAGTAAAGATATTGCTGTTGACAATTTAGACTGATATTGTAAGGAATGCATAAATGCACGAGCGGTGGAGGTGCCAGCCAGCTGCCTGTGTTTAATTAATTGCTAAATTCCCGACAAAATGCGGAGAAGTAGAACCTTATATACATATAAAACAACATTTTTTTTCTGCAAGGTATGTAATGTAGGATGGTTAACAACTGGAGATGCTTGTATTTTCTCTGGACACAACAAGAGATTTCAGACTAATTTCTGGTGTGGAACTTGCAAGAAATTCCTGTGAAGGTTCCTAGATATTAGTATCACTGAGTATGCTTGCTATAAGGGGAATGCAGGATCTTAATTAAAACACCTATGGTAATTTAAACTCATAAAATTCTCATTTAACAAGTTAATACCAAATTCAACATAGCTCGGTTCAAAAAAAAAAAAAAAAAAAAAAGTGGACACATATATATAGCTCCTTGTGTTTGAATTTCTTGGTGCTAAAGAAATAAAGACAAAAAATACAAGGTCTTACAACTGGCAGAAAGATGGAGAAAAAAAAAATGGTTTTACCACGCGCGTACGCTTGACCACCGTCCTGATTTTCGGACCGTAATTGACATAATCCTGAATTAGATTTCTGAATCTCGATTTTTAATAATTTTGATTCTTAACGATTTAGATTATAAATTATTTATTATTATTTGATCTAAATTCTTATTAAAAATAAAGGAATCGTAATATTTATATGATCAGTTTAAATTAATTAATCAATGGAGCATGAAAATGTACTTATTCTTTTATTGAAATTTAATTGTCTAAACTCTTTTGTGATTGTTTATATTTATATTTTTTTTATAAAAAATTTTTGTCATACTTAAAGAATAAATTGCTATTTTAAAAAAAAAAATAAATTTAAATAGGTAATTTAATTTAAGTGTAAATCAAACCTTAGCCGGGACTACTATAAAGTAATTGTGTCATTACAGAGTTCTACTTTGGTTACCCCACCAATTAAATGCACCAAGCAATCATTGCATGCTTATCACTTCATTGCTGCCCCCTTTGAAATTTTGCAACTTGTGAGAAGGTGGTGATTGTTTGCAACGTTTTGCTGGCTTCCAAAGAAACACCCATACTGTGTTGAAAACCTCCACCAAACTGTCGAACTATCGCTAAGATGAGAGGTGATACTAAGGGACAGGATACCCTATAATTTTAAGTAAGAGGCAAGAGGTGAGATGATGACTTTTTAAAGTGAGGCATCATAACTTATATATATATATATATATATATATATATATATATATATATATATATATAACATAAAATATCATTCTTTTAATTATTTTAATGAATAATTTATAAAAAAAAAAAAATTAGTTTAATAAGTAAAAAAGTATATTGTATTACCCTCATAACCCATTTTAAAAAAAAGATTAACTTAATTTTTTTATATCTATTAATTATTAAGATTATTTTTAGGTCAATTTAAGTGTATTAAAACTAAAATTTCTCCACAGATAATTTTTAAGTGATACTGTCCATAAATTAATATGATGTATTAAAGATTTTTTAAATAATTTTAAAATATTTAAAATAAAATTAAATCTTAACTAATAAAATAAATCTCACATTTTTATTAACTTAGTTACTTCTATTGAGTTAATTTAATAATATATATCAATTTTGAATTTTTTTTATAAATAAAAAAATTTAAAGAAAAGGTTTCTCTAAAAGTCAAGTCCACGCCTTTTTTAAGGAGCTTAAAAATAGCAGGCGCCTACCCATGACCTTGGCCTACTTCGACGGTCAACGAAACGTACTTCATGCACCAGGTTGCGGATGATTTGTCATTTTGGGCAATCATCGCATGAAACCACCCGCCTAAAATGCACACAAATTTTTCCACTTAAATTCAATTTATTACAAATTTAAAATATAAAATATATAATATTATTTATTTATTAAATAAATAAATCGTATATATATACCCTTTAAATCCATAATAAATTGAAATTAAACAAAAACTTTTCCACATCCACACATAAAAAAGATAAAGAGACATTTACGCTACATTAATCAAACTCCTTACCCAAGACATGGTTCAGAGCTGATTTAGAATCAAAACTAAAAATCAATTAAAGTTGAATTTTATATATAATATTAAATTAAATTAAAATTAATTGATTTAATTTTAGATTAAATCAATTGTTGATAAAAAAATTTTTAAATTTAACTATTAAATTTAATTAAAGTTTGAATCAAATCAAATTAAAATTAAAATAAAATTGAGGGAAATTATAAAGAGCGGATTTTGATCCCAAAATCTCTAAACGAAAACTATCAGTAGAGACTCAGATTCGGCCTTTGCCACCCCTACAGCATTTTTTCCTTGAGGACGTACACGTTGTGGATCAAAACCAAGTTCAAGCTTCAAACTTCCAACTAATAAAGGAAAAAGTAATATAATATATAGTAAGGGAAAGAAGGCAAGCCAAATTAGTTTAACTTCTGCTTGCTTCAAGTAACCAAAGCAGCATCTAACTTCTCCACGTGGTTCACATTTCTTCGCTATTCTCACTATAGGAAACAAGCTTGGATGGATCAACTTGGAGACCAAAAGACCGCCTACTGCTCGTCTTTGATCGTGCTTTTGTCCGTGATTGCCAGGTTGCACTTCTGCGTTCTCTTCAGATTGTTGATCGATCTTCTTTTTGGAGACGATATTAATTCTCATTTTCTAGGCTGAATTCCAGAATGTTTCTTCTACGGAGCGATGATTCAATATATTGCATACAACAATTCGCCTGAGAAAAGGCATCCCTGGTGGTGCTTCAGATATCCAACAATCTGAGAAATGTATCCCCGATTCCTTCTGCAAAGTTTTCATTCTGTTCGCGAGAGACCTTTTTGAGCAAGTCAGATTGGAAGCAGAGCATCTACAGACTCGTACAAGCCCTTTAGACCAGTCAATATTGCGGAATATGTTGCTTCCGAGTCTCTCAATTTACACAATTCGTGCAGGTCTATCTTGCAAGAATAGTGATCTCTAATAATGAATATACAAAATGTACATGCATGCTACTGCTGCTTTCCATGTCCCGCACCCAACTATGAAATGATAATTAAAATTATAGTAGATTAATAATGGTTCAATGAGTTTAGCTCGATGTATTTGGTTTCTAATAATTGTCCAAATCTCAATAATTGATCATTATTGAGAACAAGTGAAATTGTTAAAATAACCAAACAGATCTAAACATAGTTTAGGAAAAAAGAAAAAACACAAAATTTATCGTAGTTCAAAGCAAAGTACACATTTATAAGTAAGCACAAGTAAAAGTATTAAATTATAATAATTTTAATCCCAATAAGTCTATTCTCACACTCTACCATGTTTATATTGATCCATTTTGTAAAGGTGTTAGTCCATCCTTCCATTACTATAGAAAATATTTCATTTAGATTGCACCAAAATTTTTTGAAATGAATCATAATTTGAGCCCAATTAAAAACATATGTAAATACAAGCTATATCATAAAAGAAATCATAATTTAATAGTCTTGGTAGCATTAAGCTGTTAATTGATCCCTCTTGTTTTAACGTGGGATTATGAAGCCACCATTGAATACAACTCCGTATCTTGATATATTATAATGTTTATGGCAAGTGGAAACTTGGCATTCTGGTACTCAAATTAAAAACTGATGCTGGCGGTAAGAATGCACAGCAGTATCTATTTTTAACTATCCTCTACAATTCCCACATGTTAGTTGAATAATTTTTACATTTAATCTTGAATCCGAAAAAATCTTAGATTTAATCTTGTAAAAGTAGAATCTATCGCAAGATACCTAATGTGAAATTGGAATACTGGTCCTGATAAAGTTCTCGCAAAAAAGAGGACTTAGGAGATCATCCTTTGTGGAGTATTAGAATTCCAAGACAAAGGAAGTCTACGAGAGAGAGAGACACACACACATACACAATGAAATTTGATTTGAGGCCAAAGTTTTTGTTTTGCGTTATATTCTTTTTGATTGATAATGTGTATGTACATCCATATATATTTACAACCACAGAAAATTTGTGATGTGTACAAACTTATAGATGCTAATGGACCAAAGAGGAGAGGGATTTAGTAGTTGGACATGTTGAGGAGAGAAACTCTGCTTTTCAATAATCGCCTATAAATGCACTCCAATTCCTCCTCTGTTTGCTGAATAGTAGAATCCAGTGCTTCTAGTCCCTTCAACACATTTTGCATTTCTACAAGGCTGGTGGACGTCTTGCCAATCAGATTAAGCAATTCTACATCCATATTCTCAACTTCACTGGCATAAGCTTGAGCTTGGCATGGAATTTGCCTGGATAGCAGTAATTTTGACACTATTGACCATCCAGCATATCTTGATCTTGCCTTAGATAGGGAAACAAAAGATAGAAGGGATTGAAACACCATGAGGCTGATTTCTTCAACCTCTTTTAGCATGCTAACCACAACAACCAAGTCTGAGTCCTTATTCAAGGACAATGCTATGCACTTCTTTTCCATTCTCTTCAAATTTCCACTACACTTGGAAATCACTTTACTCAATCTCTTCCTAGAGTTCGTATATGCTTGAACTTCATTTTCAATGCTGGATTCTGCAGCCCTTTTCCTCCTGAGGGAAGATTCAAGCTCCTGCACGCATTCCTTCATTTGAGAGAAAACATCCCTGGTGGTGCCACACACATCCAGGAGCCTAAGAGATCCATCAAGCATTTCCTCTAAACATTTATCTTGATGCTCATGGGAGAGAGCCTGTTGGGTGACGGGTAATTGAAACAAATCATCAACCCTCTCATACAAATCCTTGAGGGCACCTAATTTGTTGAATATTGATCCTGATGGTGCTTTCAACCTGGTCAACTGCTCCTCAACACTTGCAGCTAGAGGATGACTTTTGGAGGGTAAACTGCCGGAACGAAGATGGCAAGCGGCAGCCATTTTTTGTTTTAGCAAAATAGATCAGTTCTGAAGTGAAACAACTTGTTATTTGATGAAGCTATTCTGCTTAAACTCAATTAGACCTTGCATTTATATAGCAAAGGAATCGAGACACAGAATTCCACCCTACTCTATAACTTGCAATTATTTATCATTTCATGAGTTGGCAGCTCTTACAATGTTTCAATATGGTCGGATCTCAAAAATAGGTACACCATTAAAAAAATCCTAGTGGAAAAGAATATGAACATGCACGAGCGGAATGCCACCCAGAGACTACCCCCTACCATATAACTTGATCTGAATTGATAATGCAGATAGGTAAGTGGAATCTTGACAGCCTATCTTTCAATTTAAAACTCATACTGGCAGTGTGGTTTGATATTTGATTTAAAAAAAAAACAAGGGGTAATTAGCAACTTCAACTTTCACAATATTCCCAACGCCATTTGTATTAAGATTTGTTAGTACACGAGTTCATATTTCTTTTGGCGCTGCCAATAGAAGCAGAACCACTATTTGGTGTTTTTGCAGTCAAAGCCAGCTGGGCATAATTCAGGTCACCGGATTTGTCAAACTATGTGCCCTTTTGATTTGGCAGTTGGAAAGTCAAGTAGGATTTTCCTAGTTAACATGCGTTCATCTTCCTGGCACAAAGAAGCAATTAAACATAATGTTTATTTTCCTACTTAACATGTGTATTCTGTAAGCAACTGTTATTGATATATGCCCAGTGGGTGGAAGCCAGCAGAAACTTGGCAGCCTTTATGTTTTTTCAATCCATGGATTAGTTTGTCTAGCTTTGAACCCAAAAAAAAAAAAGAAAAAGAAGTTTGAACATTTTTTTTTGTTTCCATGTGAAGCTCAGAATTAATGAAATCAAAATTTTTATTAATCAATTGATGCAAGTGATGATTTGATGCCTGTTAGCCATTGTTGAAGCAAGATCCACCAACAAGGCTGAAGATGAAGGTGAATAAACATGTTAATTTTAATGAATAAGCAACATCTTTTTTATTTATTATTTTTTTTGATAAGCTGCTGATTTTATCAAGGAAAAGCAAAGAAAGGAAGAAGTTGAACCCAGACATAGACACTTACCGACAGGCAAATCCCCGCACACCATTCCTATTAAGAGCACCAACTTTCTCTCCAGTTGTTCATGCATCTACATCGACGGTGATAGGATTTTAGTCCTAAGAAATATGAAGACGAAAAAAGCCCACATTAAATTGAGTTTGATCCTAAGAAATATAGCTATTCCAATGTCCAATGCCTCACGCGCAGAAATGTTGCTTACATGCGTGGAGCAATCACAAAATCTGTGAAATTTCAGGCTTTCAGCTCGCAACAGTGGTGCAAACTGTGGAGAATACACAATGGGCTTGAAATTGCGACCACAGGCCTACAAAAAGGCTTATAGATTTTGGGCCACTTCTCTTCAGCTTTATCTTCATAGCCCAAGCCACGGCAGTTCAGGGGCTTACAGATACTGGTCTGACCTAACACTGGGCTAATCTCTGTCGGCTCTTGAAAAATGGATAAATTTGGGCCTTAGGCTTAGCTAATTTTCAAGAGGCTTCAAATTTAGCTATAGCTCTAGAAACTTCCCCAGTCGCATATTTTCCAATTTAAAAAAAAAAAAAATGGGAAAAAGGGTTCCCCTTGATCTGATTTATATGGTCAATTTGTAGCATAAAAATTCAAATGGAGATTTTAAATGATTGGAGGCTGCATTGTACACGTCCAAGCAACCCAAGCAACATCAACTTTATGGCGCGTGTGAAGACCAACTTATCTCTCAAATCAAAGTAAGCTTTTGCAGCACTTCCTTGTTACTGTTCACACCCCTCATGTAGCATACAACAAAAATAATACCGCATTGTGGCTTTCCTATCTCCACGTCAGCAATCCAACATTCCAGGGTTGGACCGTTGGAGCCCCAGAGCCGCAACCCAAAATTTCAAGGGATAATATATTAATATTTGGGAACCACTGAAGAAACAAAGAGCCAACCATGGCTTCAATCAGCAAGCCCTTACTTTCTTCAAACTTCTTTGGTTCTAAAATCCTTCTTTCTCCCCCAACTCCTAAAGCCGCTAAGTTATCATTTCCTTTCCCCTTCTTCTCTACAAGAATGTCTCAAATTGCTCAAGCTATCCTCAATAGAAAACAGCCCCTTTCAGATTCTTTGAAATCGATCCCTTCACAGGCCACTTTGGCTGCTTTGCTCTTATCTTCGCTAACACCACAAGCCTTGGCCTTAGACAACGCTACTCCACCCGCGCCACCACCTGTAATCGAATCCCAACCCACCAACACCCCTTCAAATACCTCTCCTTTCTCCCAAAACCTTCTCCTTACCGCCCCAAAACCTCAATCCCAATCCACCTCTGACCTCCCTGAAGGCAGTCAATGGCGATACAGCGAGTTCCTCAACGCGGTCAAGAAGGGCAAAGTCGAGAGAGTTCGTTTCAGCAAAGATGGTTCTGCCCTCCAGCTCACAGCTGTAGATGGCCGCCGAGCTACCGTCATTGTTCCTAATGACCCTGATCTTATCGACATTCTAGCTATGAATGGTGTGGATATCTCCGTCTCCGAGGGAGATTCCGGTAACGGGCTTTTCAATTTTATTGGAAATCTTTTATTCCCATTCCTCGCTTTCGCAGGATTGTTCCTTCTCTTCCGCCGGGCACAGGGAGGCCCTGGAGGACCCGGAGGATTAGGCGGGCCCATGGATTTCGGAAGATCGAAATCGAAATTCCAAGAAGTGCCGGAGACTGGTGTAACATTTGCGGATGTGGCAGGAGCAGACCAAGCAAAATTGGAACTTCAAGAGGTTGTAGATTTCTTGAAGAACCCAGATAAGTACACAGCTTTAGGAGCTAAAATTCCCAAAGGGTGTTTATTAGTTGGGCCACCTGGAACAGGGAAGACCCTGTTGGCTAGAGCAGTTGCTGGAGAGGCAGGAGTGCCATTTTTCTCTTGCGCGGCATCGGAGTTTGTGGAGTTGTTCGTGGGAGTTGGGGCATCAAGAGTGAGAGATTTGTTTGAGAAAGCCAAGGCGAAGGCTCCGTGCATTGTATTTATTGATGAGATTGATGCCGTGGGAAGGCAGAGAGGAGCGGGGCTTGGAGGTGGAAATGATGAGAGAGAGCAAACAATTAATCAGTTGTTGACTGAAATGGATGGGTTTTCGGGCAATTCGGGTGTTATAGTGTTAGCTGCCACTAATAGACCTGATGTTCTTGATTCGGCTTTGTTAAGACCTGGGAGGTTTGATAGACAGGTTACCGTGGACAGGCCTGATGTTGCTGGTAGAGTGAAGATACTTCAGGTTTGCACCTCTTTACAACCCTTTCTTCATTTTCTTTCATTTTCTTTATTTGTTTCTGTTCGATGAAAGTACCAAGTTGGATTAATTGACGCAACTAAATTATCAAATGCTAGTATAGAAGGTAATGACTAATGAGTCTGCCGCCTTAGAAAGGAAAACGAGAGGAGTTATAAGCAGAATTGTATCGTTCAAGTTAATGTTTGTGTCTCAATGTGATTTTACACCCCCATCATGTTACTGTGGTCACAGTTTGTAAGGTACAGAGTAGATAGCTTATCCTCATATTTCTATAACCCCTGCCGGCTGCTGCATGTCAATATTCATCATGTTTGATCTGATTTTGTGCTTGGCCCCTGATAATTAGCAGTTAAAAGGCTGCATTTGACACGTCTGTTTTTGGAGAAAACTGCTTTATGTTTTGAATTAATAGAGTTGGATGTGTTTTAGAAATCTTGCTTTTATTTGACCTTTGCTTGTTCAACTTGTAACATTTGTAAATGACAGGTTCACTCTAGAGGAAAGGCTCTTGCAAAAGATGTGGACTTTGAAAAGATTGCCCGGAGAACCCCAGGATTCACTGGAGCTGATTTGCAGAATCTGATGAATGAAGCTGCCATACTCGCAGCTAGGCGTGACCTTAAAGAAATAAGCAAAGATGAGATATCTGATGCTCTAGAGAGGATCATTGCTGGGCCAGAGAAGAAAAATGCTGTTGTCTCAGACGAGAAGAAAAAATTAGTTGCCTATCATGGTATACAAATATGAATGTTTTGTTTTCCTTCAGTTGCTTGCTATTTTATATATTTTCAAGAAGCTAATTGTGTTTGTTGCTCTCCGATCTGCAGAGGCTGGGCATGCTTTGGTTGGTGCACTGATGCCTGAATATGATCCTGTAGCCAAGATATCCATCATTCCTCGTGGTCAAGCTGGTGGTCTTACATTTTTTGCTCCTAGTGAGGAGAGGCTTGAGTCTGGATTGTACAGCAGAAGCTACTTGGAGAATCAGATGGCTGTTGCATTAGGTGGAAGGTTGGTTACGGAAACCTATCTTGTCTAATGCCTAGGAAAACATTGCAGGGCTTATTTGTATATTTACTGATATCCAAGTTGAAGTTTTTCTTGAAGAGTTCACAAAACCTTGTCAAATTCTCTTTTGGTATTTGCCTGTAATTTAACGGGCTTTCTTGCTTGAGCTGTCCAAATGCAGGGTTGCTGAGGAGGTGATCTTTGGTCAGGAAAATGTGACAACAGGAGCTTCAAATGACTTCATGCAAGTTTCACGGGTTGCAAGGCAGATGGTTGAGAGATTTGGTTTCAGCAAAAAGATTGGACAAGTTGCCATTGGTGGACCTGGTGGAAATCCTTTCTTGGGTCAACAGGTAGGAATTGTGTTTGGATCACGGCAGTTGCCTTTTCAATTCACTAGCCCTTGCTTATATCTTCAATTCTACATTATCTGTGAAGTAATTAAGACCTAACTTGTATGTATTTGATCAGATGTCATCCCAAAAGGACTACTCTATGGCCACTGCAGATGTAGTGGATGCAGAGGTAAGGGAACTGGTGGAGAAGGCATATTCAAGGGCCAAGCATGTCATCACAACTCACATTGACATTCTTCACAAGCTTGCTCAGCTGCTTATAGAGAAAGAAACTGTTGATGGAGAAGAGTTCATGAGTCTCTTCATTGATGGAAAAGCAGAATTATATGTCGCCTAATTTCACTTCTAGGCATCCATACGTTGTTGTATTATATCCTTCGCACCATCAAACACATAGCCTAACTAGTTAGTTACTTGTTGACCCAAGAAATGCTAGGGCTCAAGGAGGCATATGTATAGGCAAGATTCTAATACAAAACTTATGAATTTTTGGTCTTCTTATCAGGCTAAGACTTCCCATGTTAGTGGAGGATCAACATTTTGCCAAAAACCTATACCAAGGAATTTCATTTTTAAATATAATTATTTAAATAAAAAATTCTATTGAATAATCTAATTATGCAATTAAAAAATACATTTTAATTCTAAAATATCATAAAATATTAATTATGTGAATATATTAATTATCAAAATCTTGATCGTATAAGCTATTGGTTTCTTATCATATGATTAAACTAAGAAGATCATTTTTTTCTCATCCATTTGGGAATGGCAACAGGACGGGTCGGGGCAAGAATCGATCTTTCGATTTTCGTCTTACTCGAGTTTGAGGATGGGGCGGGTTATTTCTCGTCGGGATGCAGTAAGAATTTTTTTTTTTTTTTTACTTTTTTCATTTTAATTTATTAATATATAACATAAGTTTATTTATTAAAAAATAAAATATAATTAGAAATGTATGTTTTATAAATTATTTTAATAATATATTTATATATTTTGTTAAAATTATAATATTTAAATATATAAAAATAAAATAATTTTTAATAAATATAATAATATGTCACTATACGAAACGAGTTATGGGATTTCAAGGCGTTAAGAAGATCTTTTTATCTCCGTTCCACATAAATCGAGATCAGAACGGGGTCAAAAAAAATTGATTTGGTTAAAGACAATTCAGGTCGAATAGGGGTGAGCACTATTCAGTTTAAACTGAAAAATCGAACCGAACCACCTTAATTCTGTTTAATTTTTAATATAATTCAATTCAGTTCAATTTGGTTTATATTTCAAAAATTTATGTTATTTCGGTTCGGTTCAGTTCAATTTTAGAGAACAAATTCGGTTTGAACCGAACATAATAATATTTTTTATTTTTAAATTAATTTATTTTTATGTAGAATTTATGAATTTTATATATATATATATATATTGTTTAATTTCATTAATTAATGGATATTAGGTTCAAACTAAGGTTAAAATCAAACTAAATAACTTAAAAATCAAATTTAAATTAAAAAATAAGTAAAATTTAAAACCGATCGATTTGAACTGAACCAAATTGAAATAGAGCAATTCGATTCGATTTAATTTTTCATTTATTTTAATTTAATTCAATTCTAAAATATATTAATTTATTTTTAATAATTTAATTTAATTCAATTTAATTCAATTTATTTTAAATCAAATGCCCACCCTATGGTCGAATTCAAAAACTGTTGCCATCCCTCCTTCCATTTTTGCACACAAAGCATACCAAAAGGGACTAGCGCCCTCAGCCCTTTACCATATACTCTACTGCAACAGATTAGATAGGCATTGACCATGATTATTTTATTTAAAGTAAAATTATTTTATTTTAAAAATTATAATTTCAATAAATAAAAAATATATAGCTTTCACACAAATTTTATATAATTATATTTATTTTTTAGAAATCATTTAGTATCTGAAATTTTTTGGATGCTTCCTTTCAAATTTTAAAAATATTTTTTATTTAGAACTTAAACTCGAGACTATTGATTAAGGAAGAAGGAGCCTTTTCATCATATCTCATCTATGGAGTTATAATTATATTTTTTTATAAAATAATATAATAAAATAAATATTTTTAAATTATTAATAATGAGTTAAATTATTACATTCAATTATAAAAATATAAACAATACTATTTATTATATTAAATTATTACATTCAATTATAAAAATATAAACAATAAATATTTTATTATATTATTTTATGAAAAATATTATATTTATTTTTTAAAATGTTATTATTTTACATTAATTTAATTTTTATTAACAGTTATTTTGTAAAATAAAATATTAATTTAGACAATTTATAAAATAATATATAGAAATTTTAAAATCTTTACAAAATAAAATAATAATTATACAACTAATCTGTAAAAATTTTGACTTGAAAAGTGGAGAAGTAAAGAATAATAAAAAAAATTCTCCATTAATTACATGGACCTCCAAAATAATCTAGTCAATCTGCCTGCCTCATCAAATTAGGCGCCTTATAGTGTCGAAATTTATAGGTCTCTTCTTCTTTTTTTTTCTCCTTTTTTTCCATATTTGTCTCAAATCTCGGTATCAGTTGAAAAAAAACAAAAAAAAAACAAATCTCAGCCTTCCATTTAAAGTTTAGAATCGTAATTCCTAACCGTCGGATCAAGGTGTATAAAGATATTTATCCCAATCATGTTTCTCATCTCTGTAACCCTAATTAGTAAATACTCGACATTTCTTCTAAAAAAAAAAAAAATAGACGTTTCTTTCTTCAACGATACGCCACTTGCTCTGTCTTCAGGTTCCTCTTTTTGTCTCCTTTTTCCTTACCTCTGACACCCTAGCCCCGAACACCACATAACAGCCGCTACTCCAGCTTCACCTATCGCTTCAATGCCTGGTCTTTGGAGTTCCCATCTCCCTCAAGCTCTTCATTTAGGGTTCTTACGAGATTCTGATTCAATGTTTTCACACTTGTCGCAGAATCTCGTCAGAAACCTAATGGAGAGCTTCACCTACATTCTCTTTACTTTGTTTCTGTCTTTGATTCTCTGATTAAGGATACTAAGAAGAAGAATCGTTTTTCTCCTCTCTGATATGAATGTCCACTACAACTGTTTCTGATCAATCTCTGGTATTTCTTTATTCATTTCTGATTTAAAATTGATTTTATATTTTTGTGTAACATTTGTTTTTCTTGTTATGGGTTTTGCTGGTTTTTAATTTGTGTGTTAATTATTTTCCTATGTTTAATGGCTCAACTGAACTGATATATCGTATATGGCTTCGTTGCGTGATTAATTTTAGAAAGTGAGGTCACCCAATCTACTAATAAAAATAAATTATAATCTTCAGGTTCTGTGATTAGGATACAGATTTGCTTTGTAAACAGTTAAGTGTTCAAGTTTGGCATCTCTTAAATTGTTCAACTGAACTGGTATATGGCTGTTGCGTGTTAATTTTAGATAAAGCAAGCAGATCGCTCAATCTGTTAGTAAAAAATAAAATACAGAAACCAATGTATTATGTGCGACTCACCTCTACTCAGTGAATTTTGATTTCTTTTTACTCGCTCACTTTTTTTTTCTTTCTACCCTTGTCTCGCTCTTTGTGTCTCAGTTATTTTTTATAATGACTATAAAAACAAACAAAAGCTTTAGTCTCAGTTATGACCCTGATTGCCTCTATTTGCTTTTTAATTTTTAAGCTTAAATTAAATGCTTGTTCTTCTGGTTTGAACTTCTGCTTTGTAGCTCTTTGATTTGGATTCCGCTAAAACATAGTGAGTTTTCTACCCTCCCTTATTTTATTTTGTTATTTTCTGATTTTTTTTTTTTTTTTGGGTTTACAAGCATAGTTTGGCATTTTATCATTCTGTGGTTGGTCTGCGTAAAGTAATTTTTTGAATAATTGGATCCAAATGATTTTCTTATTTCATTCATTATTAAATGGGTATGTTTGGGATATTTCAATTAATAAGAGTTAGGCAAATACTAGTTGAGACTTGAAATAAATATAAAAATAGGTGAATTAGCTTATGGAATTACTTTATGGTGCCTATTCAGGCGAATTCTTGCTTTTTCTTGTTTGTCTTCTATTTTGTTTTCCAATTTTTTTTTTTTTTTTTAATCTTCAGGAGGACATGAAACTTCCAGGAGAATAGTTCCAAAATAACTGGCAATAACAAAATTAGTTATCGTACTTTTATTTCATTTATCTATTCCTGCGATTGTCAAATACTCTAATTTTTTTTTCAATGCTAAACCCTAAAGCCTTCTTTTTCAAAAAAAAAAAAGAGTAAAAAAACTTGATATGATTCAATTATTTTTATGAACAAAAAAATTTGTGTTGTTTTTAAGTGATGAATTTGCATTATTTGTTTTTATTGGGCATATTTAATTGGTTCTCCATGTTATTGTGAATATCATTTTCCTTCATCAAATTTTGTTATTTCCAAAAACTTTTTGCATTTGGTTTAACTATGATGCCTAATTATATGATTGATATGTATTTTGCCTTTTCACAACTTATCTATTTGTATGGGGGGAACAAAAATCTCTTCCTATCCCCTCGACTTCTTACTGTACATGATATAATTTCAGCCCAAAAAAAAAGGAAAAAAAAAAAATCAACAAGAAGCTCCATCTTTAATTGTATTTTTATCAGTTGTATCCTTGCTGAAAGTTGATCAAATTATTGAAAATTTACGATTTTGGCATTTGTTTGAGCAATTGAATTTTATGTGCTTACAGTGGTCTCTTTGAATTTGGGTGGGCTTTTTTTTTACTATTTTTTAGGGTTTTAATTGTTACTCTCATTGGATAGGTTCTTTAAGAGAGTAAGAGAAATGCAACATGCTATTGGGGTTGATATCTATTTTTAGATTATTTAATATTTTAGTCTAATATAATTTCTGGATAATGTTGACTTGGGAAGCTTCTGCGGTCGAGAACGACTTGGTAGATTGAAGAATATTTAAACTTAATTTCCCCTCTCTCTAGCCCCCAATGTTAATTATTTTTAGCTGGTTATTTACTTATGACTATAGAACATTTACGTAGCAATATTTTTGTCTTTTAATTTCATCTGTGATATTTTCGCAAGTTTATCAGTGAATTTTTCCCCCCATTTTATGCTCGACTTCATTTTGAATTTTTATAGTGGCAAAGATGAAAAGGTGAAAGATTAAAACTCTGTGAATTTTGAAGTTCTTTTCGATTACATGTGTTCTTCATGGTTAAATTTATTAAATGTTGTGTAATAATTAACTTACTCACTCTTTTTATATTTAATATTTCTGTTGCCTGTAGCATTACCTGGCTAATTTGCAAGTTTCTTATTAATGCTACTACTAAATTTTTAGCGTCTGTGTTGAGAGAACAGAGGGAACAAGATCTATTATTGGCTTTTTGAATAATGTGATTAGACCATCTGGACTTGTCGCTTTCTATGTGATTTGAATGTTCTGAAAATACGAATTCCTTCTCACTTCTCGTCCATACACATTTGTAATGTTCTCATAGCAGATCATTTAAATGAAATTTAAAAAATGTTAAACTACAAAAGAATTCTAATTGATGTTTCAAGGTGATGCTAATCATAAAACTATTATATGTAGCTGCCTTTGATTCTTTTTAATGTTTAAAGAAAATGAAGTTCAAGTCCAAACTGGAATTGCCCTCACTGGCCAGTTCTAGAACCGCCGGTACGAAAGCAAACGGAATGCCTAGTCTTATTGTCGCCTAATCGAAAAAACAGGTGGGTAGACAGATTTTTAAAAAAAATGGAATGCGTAATTTAGGCTTCACGTGTGTCAATGGAAAGCCCAATGGAATGCATTTTGGGCCTTATAGAACCATTTCAATACCCAGTAACTTTTCGGCCTCGATTGACTCAAAGCGAACGAAATGGGTTCTGGGCTTTACCTGGCCCTCTTCAAAACTCGGTAGAATGTGTTTTGGTCCTTTCGTGGCCCATTTTGAAAGCACGGTGAAGAATTATTGGGCCTCACGTGGTCCACTTTGCGGCGGAATAAAATGTGTTTTGGGCCTCTAATGGCCCTCAGGAAAAGTACAGTTGCATTTTCAGCCTGTGGTCCGTTTTGATAGCTCAATAAAAAGATTATTGGGCCTTGCATGGCTCACTTTAGAGCCCAATGGTCCTCACGAGGCCCATTACGAAGACCCACGAAGGCATTTTGGGCTCCATTGGTCCACTTTAAAAGCTTAAGGAAAGAATTATTGGGCCATGAACGGCCCACATCAAGCTATTGGTATACAAAAAGCTTAATTCAAAGGCCCAATAAAATGAGTTGGCTGTTCTGTGGTCCATTTTGGAAGCCCAATAAGACGATTAGTGGTCTTCAATGGACCACTTTATATGCTTTTGGGCCTCCGATGCAATCTTGAATGGAACCTATCTAGAATATTTGGGCCTCACGCAGCCCACTTAAATACACAATGGGGCGTGCCCGTGACCTTTTATTGTCCATCGAGCAAGCCCTGTAAAGTGCTTTTCTTGCCTGACCCTCCTTGCAGCCCAACAGAATTTTTTTTTTCTTTGTTAGATCCGGATTGAGAGCCTAATCAAAGGGTTTTGGGGCCTGAGCAGCCCAGCACGATCCTTGCTTTCCTCAAATTGGAAGTAATGTTTTCTCTACAAGCCATGTGAAATCAATTTTTTCATCCAATTTAAGAGGGGGTTTAAAAAAAAAGAAAAAGAAGACAACAGCTAATAAAGAACCGCCCCTCTCCCTCTCCCTCTCCCACTATATGACATATTGGATGGAAACCAGATTTCCAATGCACATGACACTAACCCCACATTTTTGTTACAATAATATCACAACAATCGACCACATGCAAATACAAAAGAATATTTACAGAAGTCCCCTCTCAAGATCCTTTGCCTCCGCGTTGCCTTTTTTCTTCCAGCATAGCAGCCTCATTCAACATGTCAGCTGCATCGTTGTGCATGTCCAGCTTGGCAAGGGCCACAGCTTGCATGTAAAACGCTGTAGACCATTCAGGGTATACACATTGTGCTTGCATTGCATCTCGGAGGGCAGCATCTGGTTGATCACATAGAAGATGACATAGACTTCGCCGTGCATAAACAGTTGGAGAAATCATGGTTCCCACATCTATAAACTGCATCAACAGGAATGATGTCAAGTCAAATAAAGCACGTCCTTTGAAAAATCAAATTAATTTACCATATTACCAACAAACTGTCATTTTACAACCAGGAGGTCCAGGACTGTCTTAAGGTGAGTTAATTGTCCAGCACCAACCACAGGAAGATTATAAGGACTCGTACATGAGGTAATAAAATTCCTGGTTGTGATCTCAGAATTGCAACTTGACAACTTTATTTTTCAGCAAGGTCAACCCTAAGGCCTAAACCAATCATACAGCCAGCTTTATTACATCTTTGCCTGTTAAATTCACAGGAATTATAAAGCAGAGAGCACAAAGTGATGAATGTCAACAACTAAGTATCCTATCTATTACATCCCCACAAGAAAATAAATATATATATATATATATATATATATATATATATATATATATATACTTTTTCATTTCTTGTATGATGATGTCATTTTTGCATCCAAACAAGAAAAATACGCACCTGAGAATAACATTCTATAGCTGTTTTAAAGTCTTTGTCGCGAAATGCTACATCTCCACGCTTTCTGGCCTCCAACATATCTTTCATCTGTTGGGTCCACTCTTGGAAGGATAACTGCACATCCATAAATAAATTTTTGGGCACAGGAATAGAAATAGGCATTAGGAACAATGCATTTATACAATTCAATTACCTCATTAGTTCCTTCATCATCCTTGTAGTGTGTCATTACCAAAATCTGATGTATAGCTGTGAGATCCATCCGTGAACAGGCATCACCCATTGGAGAAAGAGGGTGTTGTGGAGTAGGTGATGCTTCCTCATGCTTTGGTATTCCAAGCATCACATAAGATGGAACCTGAAAAAGTAAAAGATTAATTATCCACAAATTGAATGAATCATAGGAAGACAAGGAAAATTGCTATTTAACATGATGAAGTTGCATGAATGATTTTAAGTGATAACAGACCAAAATGATTTTTAATTGATTAGTTTGAAAGTGGTTTATTTATTGTCAATCACCACTTCCCAAGTGATTAATCAAAAGCCCTCTCTCTCCCTTTCTTTTTCCCCCCTACTTTTAACTTATTAAATTTCTATACACCAATCTGAATTCTGAAACCCAACCATCCACCCAAGCAATTAAGTCTGGCTAAATATAAACTGACTGCACAGAGTAATTACTTTATTAATGTTCAGATCTGAATTAGATATGCAGTGATGCAATCTAGCAGGTCAAGAATTTTAAATTGTATCTCCACCTCATTTTAACACCAAATTTGCACTACAAGATAATCATATGTGAACCAAAGGCAAAATACTTACATCAGGTTTATTTTGCAGCGGTGCAAGGGTAGCAACAAGATCCTTTGTATTTGGCCTCTCTCTAGGTTCATACTGTAAACATTCTGAAGCTAGATCAAAGACCACAGTTGCTTCTTCAGTTGAAAAGTTTCCCTCCAAATGTGAATCCATTAAGAGAAGGATGTTTTTTCCCCGTATCATATCAAGGGCCTGCAAGAAAAATAAAAATGCTATAAAAATTGGTAAAAATCATATTTCCAATAAACAGCCACTATATCAGAGTCGGCATATGGCTATGACCAATAACATTCATTATGCGAGGATACAACTATTTCAAATACGAAAAATTAGTGTGATTTATTTTTATCAGAAACCATCATTAGCTGCTAATTTACCCATTCTGCCATTCTGTCAAGCATTAACAATTAGTCTTATAACATCAAAAAGCAAAGGGTAAAATGTAATGAAGATCACATAAGACCACTGGAATATCACGTGTGTGAAATCAGATGACTTCTTACCCTTCTAGTCAGCTATCATCCAGAAAATTTGTTGGTATATATCTAATTAAGTAACATCATTCTCACATCCGCTACCTAGTTGGGAAAACAAAGTATACCGGCAAGCCCCATTTAAATCCTATAAAGTCCCTACCTAATCCAGACAAACCAAAGTGCTCCAATGGCAAATTAAAGCTATCAGCCAGATATCATTTGATATCATTACAGGAAAAATATCTATAAAAAAGCAAATGATTTAATGAATTAGGCCTGATACTCAATTGAGTCTCCGACTTTAACCTAAAGATAATTTCCCCTTGGTATTTTGATTTTCATCAATCAAGCCTCTTATTACCTGAAATTATAAAATTTAGTCCTGACGAAAGCATGTGAATCACGTGATAAAAACCACTGCTATCTTGGCGTTAAATTCATGCGAACCAAATCTGAGAACAAGTGAATCAACGTACTAGAAGGACAAGAAGATTGCGAGCCAAAATACTAAAAGCCAATCTCAGCACTTACCAATCACAAGCACATAAAGGCAGAAATAAATTTAGCGAAGAAAAACTTCACAATTCAAAATTTTCTCTACCAAAGCATATCATAAGAAAGAGTCTCAACTATGAGTGCTGAGATCATTGGCATGTTAGGGATGCATGCAAATTTGGGATTTTCTGAAAATTTTAAATGAAAAAAAAATTCATAAAAATTTAGAAAGATCAATTAAAAAACAATTCACGTGTTTACCGATAGAAATATAAAACCCAGAATCAAAATGGAATAAATCAACAAAGTCAAAACGCCATTACCCAAATTTTGGCACCCAACTGCCCATTTGATGATTTGAACCCAAACCAGAGGATCATTTAGCAATCCAAAATCTTCAAAATTGGTTTCCCTAGTAAGATCTAACCTGCATTCCTCTCAAATTTTAAATGGTTGGGATTTTGTAGTATTTATAGCAACTTTGGCACTTGTTGTGCAGGAAAATATATTTTCTTTGTCATGGGAAAGTAATGAAAAAATAATGTATTTTTGATAAGTGAAGTATCTGGATTCTTGAAATTGTGAGCAAATACAGAAAGATTTTGTAGAAATAGTTGATGTCAATTTTGACCTTGTTAAAAGAAAAGATAAAGAAAGAAAAAAAGGATAATTTTGTAAATTTAATAATCAACACTGATAAAAACTTGCAATTTATGGCATGTGTAATACATGCTCTAACACCATTTCTGATTAGAGTAAATTGCCCAATTTTGAATAATAAAAGGGTTTAATTCACGAAATTAAAGTACAAGGGGGGAACTTATCTTTGGATTATAGTTGAAGGGCTTAATTCAGCGTTAGGACAACAAACTAAATAGAACAAACAATAGTTTGGCAATTTTTACAACCCAATTTACAATTTAATGAATCAAATAAATGAGACTAAGCCGTCTCTTTTAATAGGGAGGAAAACATGCAAATTAAGTTCCAAGACATAATACCCATTTGTAACAAATCATATAGCAGACTGAAATTCATAGGGAGAATTCAGCTTCAATTGATTTCAAAATTAACTTTCATATTTTGACTAAATTTTAAAGAGAGAATATTCAATTAAATTTTACTGTTCATAATGAATGAAAAATGAATTAAATCAATTTAGTTTCCTGTATTACCCTTATTTACAGGGGAATGAAAGTCACATACAGGACTTCATTGGTCCTTGATAGTGAGCCCCACATTTTTTTTCCTAATAACAGAATTGAGTTCTTGAGTAATCCATGCTCCTTAGGTCAAAATTCAGTTTTATATTCCTCATTTTGTATAACATGTAAATTAAATTCTAAAAATGAAAAGGCTACACACATTAGGGAGAAAAATAAAAATTCAGGGTACTATATAGGTAAAAGGAATTACATATAGAAAGGAAATCACCATTGTCATGCATGGAATGGCTGGTTTTCAACTGTGTGGAAAGAACTATTCTCATACAGAAAAGATAAAATCAACCTTTATTTTCAAAATTTTGGAAAAAACCACAAATCACAAACTCCAAGAATAGGTTAAAGAAAAGTCGGGACAAAACATTCAGCACTATTTGAATAGGCCAGCAGCCAGCCACTTAATTAGACATGCATAAAGCTTTGCAGTAAGAAGAACCATCATATGACATTTCCATTAGCGCTGCTCATAAGGAAAAGTCCATTTGGTTGAACCACTGAATAGTATCTACGAGTTCACCTGTCTTTTACAGTTTATTACTGACCAGAGTTGGGATTTGAAATACTTACATGACTAGGAGGGATGTGCTTTCCACTGAGAAGATCCAAGAGGACAGTCCCAAAGCTGAAGATAACACTTTCAGGAGTGACTCTTCCTACAACAGACATAATTTAGTAACATTGCAAAATATACAAGTCAAATAGTAGTCAATCAAACAAACATGTCAAGAATATACAGCAGTGAAAATGGGAATTATTCTGAATATAAATCAATTACGAAGCTATATCTTGAGAAACAAAACCAATAAATGGTATATGACAAGATATTTAATATCTAGCTGAGTACAAAACACTATCTTAGCTCATAATTTTCATTCTTTGTTATCTCATCAAATGCAACTTTAGCTCAATATATCTATCCCATAGTTTTGGTCAACAACTTAAAATTTCAACATCAAAAAGATGATCCTTTATCAACACAAAACACAATGCCTCAAATACATGAATTCCATAATCCTAGCATTTTTATTATATGGGTCACTGAATGAATAAGACAAAAGATTGGAGGTGTCAATTAGACATAGCACATAACCATTATAATGTTAAGTACTTCCTCATCTTAATCGCTAGTATTACAATTGGAATTCAGAAATTTGAATGCACAATATTTTCATTAAACTATATCTTTATGATATTATGAATTTAATAGCTCAGATGCTAAATCCCCTATTCAGACATTGTTAACTACTAGATCTTTCAATCTGCATGAAAGCACTCCTCACCAGCATTTAAAGTAGTATGATTCTTTCAAGCCAAAGTACATATAACCACACTGCTGACCCTAAACATAAATACCAAGCTCCATGACATTGGAAGACCATTCAATGAAAGGGGAATCCACACATGTCAATAAGATCTGTAATAAAATAAAAGAAATACCATTTCTTAGATATTCGGGGGGTGTATAAGCAAGATTTGTGCTGTAACTTTTTCCATCCCTACTATTTTTCATCAAGCCAAAACATGAAAGCCGAGGGTCTCCATTCTGCCAAAACCGTCCACTAAGTTACCACTTTGCTCTTATAGAAACTAACAGATCCTCCAGATGAAAATAGCTTAACAAAACCAGATATTTTCAACTAATAAAAAACAGAATGAAAAACTTCGGTCACTGAATTACCAACTTTTATATAGACTAGGCAAAATGAATCTTAGAGGTCAAGAAAAAGAGATAAGTTGCACTACCTCGTCAAAAAGAACCCTATAAGCATTTAAATCGTGGTACAGTGGACAACCTCCAGAACTACAATAATCTAAAGCTTCAGCAATGTACAAAGCAACTCTTAATCGCAGGGCCCACTCAATGGTTTGATTCTCCCCTGTCAAGGAAGTGAAATGAAATCATAATCGGAGACACAAGATCAGAAAATGGAAATGAAATAGTAAACAAATTTGCTGACAACTTTCAAATAATTATTCAATTGAACATGAGAAATACAACAACATAGCAGCAGACATCATTATACCCTTGAAGATTCTCCCTCGTAAGCTGCAGCTCAAACGCATCTAATAATATTAAACATACTTTCTAAAATTGTTCTATTTACCTCCTTATGTAAGTAAATTGAAGTAGCTAATAAGAATCTTCAACTCTAATTTAGGTTAATTTTTCAAGTAACACAGTACCCTTTAAAACTGAGTCAAGAAAGCTGCATAGAAATGAAAGATGAATAGAAATTAGACTTAGAATCCCTAGAATGCGAGACATACAGTGAAATAGATGTTTCGCAAGGGTATCATTGGGCATGTATTCCGCCACCAGTAACCTCTCGTCCCCATCACAGCAGTACCCTATCAAATTAGCTAGCCTCTTGTGTTTAAATTTCCCAACACCCAACGCCTCAACCTTGAAGAAATTATTCAGGAGAAGAACATCAATAAAAAAAAAAAAAAAGTTCTGAAAGAAAGACCTAGAAATTGATTTAAAAAAATTTAATAAAAAAAATCCAAAATCTGTAATTACAGCGAATTGTTGGGGATCGGGCCAGGCAAGCTTCGTGAATTTCTTGACAGCGATCCAAGTGCGATTATCTTGGTTCTGTAGACGGCCTTTATAGACGACATTGGGAGCCTTCTCACCGCTTTCTGAAACGATGAACTCGGGGCTAAAGCTATTGGTGGCAGCTTTTAGGTCAGCGAGGGAAAACTCGGTGAAACCACAAAAACCTCCGGAAGCAGCGGAGGCAGGGTCGATACCGTTGGCCGGGTGAGAAGGGTGGTGATTCTGCGACTGATGAAGATAGTTGTTGTCGTTAGAGGCATTTTCTTGGGAGACGGATACTCTCAAGAAGGAAGATTGGCAACAACCCATAACTCGCCCGAGTTAAGTGAGTCGCCGGCCCCCTCCACTTAACTCCGTCTCAGAAAGAAACCATAAGAGGCGAACAGAAAGAGGGAGAAAGAGAAATCGCTCTTATTTATTATACTTTATTTTATTAATTTAGTTTTTCCACACTGACTTAGCGCCCGTGTGGGTGTGAGAGGAGAAAGATAGAGATCTACTGAGTGATGCAGCTTTCTTTTTCTTTCCATTTGCGCGTTTTCAACTGTCCTTTCTCTCTCTATGTCTCTGTTCCCTTCCTTCATTTTCTCTCCTATTGAGTTGTCCTTTTAACGTGATGAAGGGTACTTCTCCTCACAAGTTTTAACTATCAGCTCACTAGACATCTTTCTTGCTTTTTCTCCTAATTTTATCCTTTTTATTTATATATGTGCATAAACCACCTCTGCCTCTCTCTATATATATATATATATATATATATATATATATATATACACACATTAAAAAATTTCCACGAGATATTATTTTTAAAAAATTTATTATATATTATTTTTGCAAATATTTTTTTACATGAATTATTATTTAATTTTTTTATTTTTTATAATAAAATTTAAAATTTTATTTTTTATTAAAATTTAATTTTTAACAATTAAGATTTTTTTAATTAAATATAATATTTAAAAATTATTTATATTATTTTATAAATATTAATTATTATTTAATTTTTTATTTATCTTTTAATTATCATTATTATTTATAATATTATTTATTATTTATAATATTATCTTAATATTATAATTTACATTATTATTTTTTAAAAAATTCAAATTTTAAAAAATTAAAATCTTTTATGATTAAATATAATATTTAAAAATTATTTATATTATTTTTTTAAAAAATTTATTTATGTAAAAAATTAATTATTAATTTATAACATCATAATCAATCATAAAAACTCTCTTTAATATTTATTATTATTTAATTTTTTATTTCTCTTTTAATTACTATTATTATTTATAATACGAGTTTAATATTTATGATTTAAATTATTATTTTTTAAAATTTAATTTTTAAAAATTAAAATATTTTGTAATTAAATATAATATTTAAAAATTATTTTTATTATTTATAAATACTAATCATTATTTAATTTTTTATTTATCTTTTAATTATTATTATTATTTATAATACTATCTCAATATTTATGATTTAAATTATTATTTTCTTTAACATTTAATTTTTTTAAAAATTATGACTTTTTATGATCAAATATAATATTTAAAAATTATTTATATTATTTTTTTTATAAATAATTTATGTAAAAATGTTAATGTTAATAATAACAATAATAGTAATAGTAGTTTAAAATAAAAAATAATTTACAATATGATAATAATAATAATAATAATAATAATAATAATAATAATAATAATAATAGGTTATCAATGTCATTAGTTTAAAGAAAATTGGTCATTAATTTATAATTTCGTAATCAATTATTATATAATTTAATAATATTAAAATATTTAATATATATTTTTATTATATTTTTTATATTTTTTATTATAAAATTTTTATTAAAAATTTAGAGAGATAAAAAATGTAGTTTACATAAAAAGTTATAAAAATAAAATATATAGATTTGACTTATTTATACTTAGTATGTATTATTTTTTATATTAATAATTTAATATTTTTTATTTTAATTTTTTAAGATTAATTAATACTTATTATTATTATTATAATTATGACCAACTTATAATAATTTAATTGAAATGACCATAGAAAATATTTTACTATTATAAAAATTGAATTTGAATTTTGTTATTGCTTTTTAATTAAATAATATTTAATTATAAATTAAATTTTATTTAAATAATTTTCTTTCGTTTTATCGATATATAGTATGACATATGAGATATTTAATACACATTAAATACTTTTTTCTCACTAAATATTTTCATGTTATCTAAATACTCTTAAATTTTTTATTATTTGTACTATTTTTTTATTATTATTTTAAAGTTATTAGTTATAATTTTCAAATTTTACTTATTTAATATATTTAATTAGTATTTATTTAATTATTAAATTTTTATAAATTTATTATTTAATATTTCTTAAATTTTTGAATATTTTTTTTATTACAATTATATATTAAGTAACTAGCATTTTGATTATCCATATTTTATTATCATTAAATTTCAAAAGAATTATTTTTAAATTTTAATTAAATATTTATATTTTTATGCATAAATTACATCTTTACTATATTTTTATATAGAAGTAGAATGTCAAATATAAATTGTAAATATAATTGTATCGAAAATTTAACTATAAATAATGATGATTAAAAATAATTAAAATTACAATATTAAAATTATGAAATCTATTTTTTAAAAATAATATGTATTTTTAATATTTATTATATTAATAAAAAATAAAGATATTTTAAATTTTTTTATATTATAAATTTATATAAAGTGATAGTAATTTTTATTAACGAATTATTTTATAAAAATATGTGAGATTAATAAAAAAATTTTATTTTTAAAAAATAATATAATAAAATGTTATTTTTAATTAATAATAATATTTTATTTTTTCATCATTATTAAAATTAAATAATTTAATTCTTTATTAGTAATTTAATTTTTTATTATATTAATAACCAAAAATATTATATTTATATAATTTTAAAATAATATTATTTTTTTATTTTTAGTAATTTATAAAAAATATTAATTTACATAAATTATGAAAAAAATATAAAAATTTCATAAAAATTATATTTTGTTTTGAATAAAATATTTTTATTATATAAAATGAAATAATCATGAAAATTACTGTTAATATATGTATAAAAAGAATTAAATATATATTTTAATTAATTATTTTATAAATTAATTACAAATTTATTATTATAACTAATAAAAATTTATTTAAATTAAATTAAATAAAAAAAATTTTAATTTAAAATTGATTCAATAATAATAATTTATTTTATTTAAAATATAATTAAAAATTAAATTTAAATATAAAAAATTATAAATTATTTATGTATAACATTAACATTTTACTAGTTTAACAATACTGTTTTTTTTTTTCCGAAAACGAAAAAATCAATTATTTATAAAAATAAATATCAAAAAATCAAGTTTTATTAAAAATTATTATTTAAGAAACAATGTCTATGCACCCACTCAAGTCCATGGATTGATATTGATGTGTCATCTGTCTCGTCAGCTGCCGTGAGCTACAGGAAAAATCACACAAAAAATCCTCAAATAAAATAGAATTCATGTTGTTATTACTAAAAAAACAAAAAGAAAATAATTATAATATAAATAATTGCTGGTTTGGATGGAGTCAAGGGATGCCCACAATAGCGTTGCGTAAGCGTAACCTCGCTAACTACGACCTGGTGTTCAAGTTATCATGCAATTGTAATAGAGCGTTAAAAACGGCTAAGTTACTCCCACGCGTAGGTTAAGGGTTTTTGTCTTTTCTTTCTTTGGTCTTTGGGATTTTCACTTTGATGTTTGGGCTCTTCAACAACAATTAGTTAAAGAGTAATTAAATTATTTAATCATTTTGCCAAAAAAAAAATTATTTATTTATTTATATTTTTATTTTATAATATAATTTTATTATAGTTAAATATAAATAATTTTTAATTTAAATAATCATAAAAAATTCTTAATTTTATAGCTTCCTATGAAATTATTGATCTTGGGCTGTCGACCCGTTGGTCCAAGGTCTCTGAAGCTTAAAACGTGTCGAATCATCGTTTGAGCTAAATTTCCCATGTCATCGAGTATCAACAAGCATCAATTCTTTTTCAAATTTTCTTATTAATATTCACTTTCAGTTAATTATTAATTATGAGGAATCTTGATAATATTCAAGATAATATTCATGAATTAATATATACATACATCAACAATTGATGTGGGAATTAAAAGGCTTAGCTTCAATTGATATGCCCACTAATTCACAGATTTTATTAAATTAGAATCATATTAAAAATTAAGTCTCACCTTTTAGAATTTATTTTATTCTTTCAAAAATACACATCCACAAAAATATAAAATTTATTATACCAATACTTGCTCATTGACAATTGCTTATCAGGAGATTTGTGATACAGAGTATTTGAAAGGAAAGAAGACTCTAAAAAAATTGTGTTATTTAACCACTAATTTTTCCGAAATAGAAAGAAATAGCAAAAAGAAAATAAACGAAAAATCTATAATAATTAGAATTAGCTAACTAAATTCAAAAATTAGCTAATTAATTAAATTATAATCAGCTTAAATCTGCAAATGATTCAAGTTTTATTCCCTTAAATTCTTTTCTATCAGTTTCCCCAACAGAAAGTTTAAAAATAGATGGCATTTCATTACCTTAGATTTTTTTTTTTTCAAAGTAAAGTTTAGGGATAGAGGGTATCTCATTCCAAAGTAAGAAACCTTACATTTATTAAAGTTTACAGCAGAGTGTACTAATCACCCACTCACCCACTTATAAAGAACTCCAACAATATTTAGTGAATTTAAACTTAAAATTGAGTATATTAAGAATTGAATTCTTAGTTATTTGGCCTATTCTTCATGGGCTCATTACCTTATAATTTTAACGGATGTTTAGAAGTTTTCCAGGTAAATGTAAATATTTAAAATAGATATATATCTTGAATGAGACCAACGCTTTCTCCAACCATATGGTTAAAAAGAATTATATATATTTTCTGTTTGCATTAAAAAAAATAACAATAAGAAAAACAACTATCACGTATGATCATATAATTCCTTGGTACATATGAGCTAACTGGAACACTAATTTAAATAATCCAATGAGAAAGCTGAAAATTCCGGTGAGAGTGATATATACCTGACAAATTACGGGCAGCTGATGACAAATCTGCAAACCATCGAAATGTCAAAAGGAAATTGGAATGAAGCATACCCCAGTGGCCGTGTGCTTTCTTTCACTTGCATTTCCTCATTCAATAAAACACTCCAAAAGTAGGAGGTTTTCTGATTTTGAACCCCTCATTTCATTTCTTCTCTCCCAATAACCTTGGCAACTCTAAAACAGCTCATGATTACCAGGATGTTTTGCACGTCTGCAGCTCTGCTTCATATTATTACAGACAGTAAAACTCGCAAAAGATGGGGACTATTAATGGAAAAAAGAAAAAAAAAAAAAAAAACTGAGCCTCGTGTTGCTGCATCAGCTAAGAATTGCTTCAGGAAAATCCTTGTTAAATCATGCTCATACGAGTACCCAAATGCACAATTTTAAGGATCTTCTGGCTTCCCTCCTCGAGTAAGACTGCATTCTTCAACATGCACATGAAGTTCCTTATAAACTTGCACACTGTTGGCGGAGAATTTCTCTATGGCGACGAATATTTGTTTCAGATTAGATTGAAGACTACTCCTGTTGGTCATCTCACTCTGACGCACAGCCCCTCCAAGGAAAGGGGTGCCTCTTGCATCCCCACTGGCTAGAAACATCTTCTTCCCTTGAGCTTGCATTACCTTTTGCATCCTCTTCTCCTCTCTCTCTAGGATCTTTATTCTTTTCTCCAAATCTTTGTCTGCTGTCAGTCTTTGCTGCAAGTATATATAATGCCTTTCTACTAATTGATTTATACTCATGAAAAATCCGTACATGGAGTTAATCACTTCCATCTCTGAGACTAAACCCAAGTCATGTGACCACTGGTTAAAGAGCGCAAACACAGGAGGCACCCCTGCCTTACCAGAAGAGAATGGTTCCGTTTCATCAGGCATTTCTTCAGGTTCGTGTGGAAGACATTTTAGAAGCCATCCATTCAAGGCCTTGACATAGCCTTTCTGGGCACTGATCCAATTGGAAAAGCTCAGATTACAGTTCTGAATTTCAATCTTCAGTTGTATTCCTGCTTCCAAATGAATTTCACTGAACTTTCCATTGGATAAAATGGCATCTAAACCTCTAGTTTCCACAACTGCTTGGGATTGACTCCTGTGGCATTCTAGCATGGCTTTCCACATTTCAAGTAACCTATAACAACAAAGATTGAAGTTAACAGCTCTAATTATATGTTCATAAGCGAGAAATAGCCAGCAAGTAAACTTAATCCAAGCAGTTGTTGCAGACAAGCAGTCCCAGGAATCCGAAACTGTTAAATATTACTAGCATCTTCCGCCAGTTCTGATGGGTCGTAGCTGTGAACAGTTCGAGTTTTACAATTTCTAGACCTTCATTGGTACGTTAAAACTAAAAAGAAAAATAAATCTATTTGGTCTTCTATTATGCTCAATTTTGGTACTGAAATTATATAAAATACAAAAAATAAAAGCAAGTGCATCATTCCCTATCATGTCATAAATGGGACCCACCTATAAAACTGGAAGAAGTGTACAGTATAAATGTGAGAGAAGGGTGCCATTATTTGTGACTATGGTAAAAAAAAAAAGAAAGAATACGGTATAACCTATCTCCATGAGTGGAATAAATAAGCAGACAGTAAATCAGTGGCTTTAGTTGTATGAACATGAATGAGACATACTTTTGAATCAGTTCACCAATTAGTGGCCACAACTCTTCATCCCTTAGCTTATTGATAGCAATCGATGTTCTGTCAATAACTTGAATTGCAACTTTGATTTTAGTAGATAATGCCCTGACTAAAGTTCGTGCAGAATCAACTTCTTTTGCGTCTTCACCTTTCATGCCAATATTTTTCATCTGCCTATAGGTCCTTGAAATCATAACACGCAATTTTTCCTCAGCCTGCATTAATTACAATGAAATGAACACACCATTATCACCCGTAAAAATAACATAAGAAATCACTTCTTGACAAGTTCAAAAATAAAGCACAGTTAATCCAGAATCCTCATAATTGAAAAGAAATTTTCTAGCTATTGTTGTTTTACAGAAAATAATAATGCATATTAAAGTTAAGCCAACAAGAACGTGAACATAACAAGGAATGAGGAAAGCTGTCGATTGCTTTAGTTATAAAAAGAAATGCAAATTAATTAAGTTTGTATCTGAAAAGCAGTTGCCTGTTTCTACCAGTTAACCAGCATGCATTCCAAGAAAGAGAAGGGAAAAAAAAGTAAAGCAAGCAACGTACGAAGAGCTACTGAGATTAAAACTTCTCGGAAAAGAGTAAAGCGTACCTTGACTTCATCATATAGTTTCTTCTCCCACATGCATAGCTTCTTGAGAGTGGAAGACAAATTCAATGAAATCACAGCCAAATCTTCATCAAAGCCCAGACCAAGAGAGCCAATCTTCTCTGTAGACGAGGACTCGGTATTTTTAGAAGGTATCACAAGGAAGGATGGGGTCAACGCATGCAGCATCTTGGAAGGAACTCCTATAGGAACAAAGAACAATCAGATTTACTTTGAACAACATCTGAAAACAGAGAAAACAAGAAAATCGATGCTCAAAAATGGAGAAATTCACCTTGATAGATAGAATTCTTGCGATGGTAGCGGAATTTTCCTGTATCAAGGATCTTTAATACTTGATTTCCTGAATCTGAAGCTCTCTCGAAGAGAGCCTCCAGTTCCCTCATAACCTCAGGGATGCTTTGATTCTTCGACTCGGCCGAATCTTTCTTCTCTTTCTCCGATACAACATTCGTATGCACCACATGAACCTCATACAGCTTCACATCACCGCTTTGTACCGTCATTTTGGTTTTACTTGGTTTCTGCTGTCCCGCCAAATTC
This sequence comes from Hevea brasiliensis, assembly GCF_030052815.1. Classification (NCBI taxonomy): domain Eukaryota; kingdom Viridiplantae; phylum Streptophyta; class Magnoliopsida; order Malpighiales; family Euphorbiaceae; genus Hevea; species Hevea brasiliensis. Next base: position 516,417 of record NC_079504.1, on the reverse strand, counting down.
ACGGAATCTCCACTAATTTTATTCTCTAGTTTATCTTTAAGCTCATGAATCCCTTCTTTATCCTTAATCGGTAATTCATAGCTCTCATATGTATCGAAGACATTCAAGAACTCCCAAGTGGAGCCACTGGGAGGAGGAGGCGAGGGTGTTTTCCAAGCAGAACCACCGTCTGGAGAGGATACACTGTAAGGAGATTCACGAGAATGAAACAGGCTGCCATTATTTGCGCAATGATGGAACTTATTATGGTCACTATAAGAATATGAATCTGATATGGATGGAGTCGGGGTTTGGCGGTCAAAATAATTGGGGTGAATTCGGTGAAGAAGATCAAAATCTGTGTCCTTAAATTCATCGTCCTCTGAATCAGAAGGAAAATCGAGGTGCGGCTCAGAGTTTGAACTCGAGGGATGGTGATCAGGTGAAGGAGAAGACTTGGAGGGATTAGGCCTAGTGGCAAGGGAATCACAGTTGGAGTGATTATTAGTACCAAGGTTTTGATCAAAGAAACGGCAGAGAGAGGGGCCAAGAGCCTTGAGGGATTGCATGTAGGCGACATGAGCATCGGCAAGGGCATAGCTTTGATAGAGCGCTTCGTCGAGGAACTTGCAGCGGTCGTGACAAAGGGACACCACCGGGAGATGGTCAATTCTGGAGGTGGAGCAACCCATCAAGTAACCGTTAATTCAAGAAACGCTGAACAAGACAAGCACAATGTAGTAGTAGGAGCGAAGAGAGAATTAACAGAGAAATGAATATAATGTGCAGTTAATTTGGTATGAGTTGTGCAGAAATTTGGAATTAAGGAAGGAAGAAAGAGAGACAAAAAAGGCAGAAGTGTACTATGGTGAGCTTTCACGGACTCTCACTCTCGGAGCGGTGGGTGGCGGGATAGGCATATAACGTCTCTTTAGTTTTTTTCACAACACCAGCACAAGTATACTATTTTTGTTTACACTGTTTTTATTTTTTCTTTTATTTTGTTTACTTTAAAGATTTTTAAAAATAATGAAGATATTAAATTACCATGAACATTGGAAGCAATTTCTAAATAATCACAATTTCACAAGCTTGAGTTAGATGAAGGGATAATTTTATCAATGAGCATAATAGTCTGGTGATTAATTTAGTAAGACAATTTTATTTCATCTCTATTCAACTCTTTGCACTAATATGATAAATAAATATTATTTTTATTTTGGAGTGTAATGAGAGGAGACAACGACTTATATATTAAATTAAAAAAAGAGCGATAATTTTGGAAGCAAGTATTTAAAATTAAAACCTAAAAAAGGAGGAAAATGTTAATTACATTGGCAGACCCAGCAATATAATTAGTTAGGTGGTGGCACCTTGTTATTATTGTTGCATATTTCTGTCTGCATTAGTCCTATATTACCACCTTTATATTTGTTGATTGATATGATAGGATGTAGTTGTATGCAAATTAAATCCTTTTGGGTTTAATTTTAAATTAAATGTCTTTACCCCTTTTGAAAATGGAATGTATAACGTTCAATTCAATCTCTGAATTCTCAAACAAAACAAATATGTGAATGTCCTTTCAATTTTGCTTATATGCCACTAAAAAAGCCAGTAAGCCACACATCATGGAGGATTTGACAAAGCTAAAAGGAAGATTTTGCTTTCAAACCAAAAAATGATTATAATACTAATCATAATTTGGTAGTTTGTTTTATTTTTATGGATGAATGATGATCAACAAAAGTTCAACTCTTTAATTATACTGATTGAGCCAAAATGTGAAAAGCCAAAAAGATAAAGCATATCTCCTGGAGGGAATGCATTTCAGCTTTGTAATTCTTTCTGCCCAGTTGGTGTATGCATGGCTGCTAATCATGCCCAAGATCCGGTTACGCTCAAGAATTGGATTGGTCTAATTCGAAATTAAATTAGATCAAAATTAAATTATATTGGCTGCATATAAATCAATTTTAAATTTGATTGAAATTGAACAGTTCAGTTTTAAGGATTATGACGGGGACCATCTGGTCCCCTTCAATCATAGAAATGCAACTGTCAATTCTAACCTTGCATGTGGCTTTCAGCAAGCCATGCTGAATAGGCAAGAAATTACAGAGGGTTAAAAAGCATTTAAGAAAATGAGAAGATGGTGAATTTGAATCTGACACTATCTTAAAAAGAGATTGAAGTGGAATTCCAACTCATTAGGGCTTTGTCTGTATTGTGTTTTCCTTTTTGGTATGTGTTTTTGAGGACGTAGAAGAGAAGCCATGTCTTCCCATTCTAAACCTTTGTCCTAATTCCTAGGAAAGGCAATACTTTTAACTAGTGGCATATACGTATGCAGCAGGAAAGTGTTTTTTGATATCATAATTCACATCCCATTATTATATTTTAGGTGTTCTTGCAACTTTGCTACGAGCTACTGCATGGCAAAAGCCTCTCTGCCCAACTTCCTGCACGCTGGCTGGTTGCAGCCCATTTACTTTTGTGCTAGGCGTTGAGCAATAGGAGCAAAGGGGCTTGAGTAACGTTTGATACAGTATTGAGACAAATACAAAAGCCAAAAGGAGAAACCATTGTACATCTTGCAACGGTCCGATTCGAAAGGGTCAAGTACCTAGGTTGTTTGCCTTTGGGTAATATTCAGGGACCAGAATTTTGAAAGTTTGGTTTGTTGTGTTGAAAGCAACTTTGCTCACTTGGGAACCAATAATTAGAGATGGCAATTTGATAATAATCCACATGAGATAGGGGTAATGTACCCTTACATGATTTTAAATACTCTTTTTTTGTTTAATTAACTATTAGATAATTTAGGCTTGACCCATTTTTTAAAAATGATATTAAAGTCTCCTGATTAATATTTGGACTTTCAATATACTGTATGCTCTCATCTTTGATTTTTTGCTATAATGTTAAAAAATAAGTTTTGAAATTATGTTAATAAAATACAATTTAGAAAATTTATTTTGTAGTTTTAAAATTTTTATAATTAAAATATATTAAATTAAAATTTAAAAATTATTAATAAATTCTTTTAAGATAACATTTTTCTTAACAACAATTTAAGTAATCACTTCATGCATGTGTCCGTTAGGCAAAAGAAACTGACCGGTAATTTATTCCAGGGAAAAGGGAAAATAAAAATCCCTTCTTTCATTATATTTATGCAACCAACTTTTTTTTTTTTTCATTCAACCACTTAATCAAATAATAAATTAAAAAAAAAAAGAAAGCGTAAAATAATATTATTTAAAAAAAAAATGAACTTTTTCCCATAGTTATATACAGAGAGAGACAATAAATTGAACAGACAACATTGGATACCTTTGTTTCTTAAGGGAAAAATTGTCTCTTTTTTTTTTGTTTCATTATTACATTTTCAACAAACCAATTAAGATTAATTACCTAAAAAATTAAGAATATTGCTAATATAAATTTGATTTTAAATGAAAATAAATAAAATAATTTTTATATTAAATATTTATAATTATACTCATATATTTATTATATATATTTTACTTAATTTTATATAAAATATAAATATTTAATTTAATATTTATTAAATTTATTTTTATATGAGATTTGTTCATATTAAAAACACCCTACAACTAAACCGAATGATCACATGGACATAGTAACAAAACAAGTTAAAAAGTGCACTTACGAAAGGGATAAGAACAAACAAAATACATTAGATTAATGGACCCCAACATTGGTCCTTTTAATTATGAAGAATCAATTATTTGGGTACTGCAAAACTCTTAATCATGCTCTAATCTCTATTCTTAATTAATTAAGCCATCATGGAGGCATAAGATGGCAATTTGTTAATACAATAACGGTATCAAGCTCAAATTGAGTTAACTCAAATGAGTGAAGAAAGTAATTTTAGCTAAAAGTTTATCAAATGCTCTAAGTTTTTTTTTATAGTTTTAACTTTATTAACCATTTCAATGATTTATGGGATAAATTTTAACAATCATTCCTAAACTTATCTAGTTATAATATTACAGCTCCTCAACTTAAAAATGTAATATAAAACCCTATCAACTTTTGTATTTTATACAGTAAAATCCCTTTAACCTCTAATTACCGATTTTTCAATTAGACGCTGACCAGAATAGTTTCAGTATAGAGTTTAGTCAGTATTTATCTTTTCTCTCTTTCAAGCTATATGTAAATTGAATCATTATCCTCTCTATGGACAGAATAATTTTTTACGTGTAGAGATAATAAATTTAACATTGCATAAGAAATGAGAGAGAAATATTGATAAAATACCATTTGGGAGCTGTTCACATCAGTTTCTAACTGGAAAATCAATAATTGAAAGTCATAAGTATTTTACTGTATAAAATTTAAAAGTTTAAGAAGTTTTATATTACATTTTAAAATTAAAGAACTGTAGTGTTACAACTATATAAATTCAGAGATAGTTATTAAAATTTATCCATGATTTATGAGTCATTTAAGCCATCTGAGCCTTATAAACCATTTAACTATTTACTTTTTAAAATTTAAATTACATCATCTTTTTTTTATTTAATTTTAAGAAGTAATTAATTCCATTGTTTTAGAATTGAAATAAACTACCCAATTAGAACGATTTAATTGGAAATCAAAATTTAATTCAGCTTAATTTTAAGAAGCAATTAATTCTATTATTTTAAAATTAAATTAAACCAGCCAATCAGACTGGTTTAATCAAAAATTAAAATTTAATTTGGTTCGATTTTATTAATAATTGAAAACCATGCCAGCTGAAAAATATTTGCAAAATAAGGTGGGATTTAGTGGGTTAGATCCCACAACTTTAGTTCTCTTATGTGGGAAAGGAACCACCTAAACTACTACAATGTTCAGTTAATCTTTTACATATACATATATATATATATATATATCTCATGCCGTCTTTCAAAACTAACAACTTAGTTTTTAATTGTATATAATTTTTTATGATTTGGACTTTTTACTTTTTCTTTACCTTTTTTTAATTTCTTCTCTACTATTAATATTAATGTATGTCTGCATTATTGACTAGTTATTAATATATAGTGAATGCATTTTATGCTTATCTTTAATATTTTACTTCCATTTTATTTATAAAATAAATTTTTTTCCATTATTTAAATTATTTATATTAATTTAAAATAATTAAAAATTATTAATCTATAATTATTACAAAGAAAATTGAAAATTCTTAATTTTATCCATTTATAATTTAAATAATTAATGATTTTAATAATATGATATATTAATACATTAACTTGAATTATTAATTTTTTTATATATTGTTAATTTTATAATATTTATTTTATAATATACCTGTTAAATTCTGATTCAACTCTGATTAATTCTTAAACCCTTAACCCTTTATTTTCATCGATTTAATGACCAAGTTGGATTTGAAAATCTTAATTAATTTCAATATACACCAAACTGGCCAGTTGAGCTGAATTAATCAAAATTCGGACCACTCGTCAGTTTGATCTGGTTAAAAATCACAAGTCTTTTTCATTTGAAAAAAAGTAGCTTTTTTTTTTAATAGGTGTCGAACCCTCAACTTATGGGAGAAAATAAAAGAACATTTTCTATAACACCCTTAATTTTTAAATTTATTAATTTGTGAGTAATATTGATATTTTATTTTAATTAAAATTTGAAAAATTATTTGAGATTTTTCTGGTTTTAGAAATCTGGTTCGATTTTTCGAAAATATAAAACTTTGATGATTTTTAAAAATTAATTTAAAGACCAAGTGACAAAACTTAAAATATATTTGGAGTCTACGAATTTTTTTGAGTTTTCTAGAATTTTTTTGAAATTTTTGGGCCTCGTTTTCGGTCTCAAGGTAGAGTGAAAATTCAAAATTTTGTATCCTGAATCGAACTGAACGAATCGAACTGAATCGGATCGGACCGGCCTCCCCCCTTCTTTTCTTCTCTTCCTTGCGCGTCCCGACCCTCCTTCCTCTCTCTCCCGTTTTCTCCCTCCTCCCTCCTCCCCAGGCCGGCCAGCCGCCACCCCAGCCTCCCCACCTCGCCGGCGCGCCGCCTCACCCTTCCCTTCTCGCCGGACGCTTCCTGGAATGCCAGAAAAACGCGCGCGAAGCCACGCGACAAGCAGCGCGATGCCTCGCCTTTCCAGCCAAAATCTGGCTAATCCGGCTACCGATTGGGTCGGGTCTTGTGTCAAACACCATCTACACTTCGAGAGCTTTCCATAGACACCAAGAACACCAAAATCCATGGAGCAGTTTGCCCAATTTTTGTCTAGGAAGTTTTAGCCCATTTCAATTTTTGGGCTAGATTCCTCGCAAACCGTGAACCCCACGAGAAAACTGAGAGTACCAGAGCGCTTCACTCGTCGAGAGCTTCACGGCATTATAAATTTCGAAATTTTATGACACCATTTTTCGATGGGTCCCACGAAACTTCGTAATATTTTTTCAAGCATTAAATGAGCTTAGAAAATTCCATAAAAATTATATACTAACCCCCGTGTTGTGAGCTTCGTGTAGGTACCTTCAATTCGCTGAAATTCAACGGTTGCTCAGGTCTATGAAATTCTGGCTAGACAGACCGGCTACCGAAAAAGTCTTAGAATTAGATCGAGGTTTTGGCTACCCCACCATTGTCAGACATCCCGAGCACGTTTCCAGAGTCGGAATCAGCATAGGTAAACCCGAACCTTGCTTTTTTGTGATTTTCTAGTGCTTGAATTGGATTAAAAATTCATAAAATATTCGTGGTAGCTCAAAAAATTATGATTCTTTTTGTATTAGCATAGAAATATTGCTAAGGACCGCGGGGCAAAGTTTTAGAATTTTTAGAACTCATTTGGGTAGTTTTTGCAAGAGTGTTAAATTATGAGGATTAAACTGTAATTTTACATGTTGTGATTGATGACTGTTTGGATGGGCCCAGGAGGGGTTATGTGATGTGGTTGAGTTGTGGATATATGGTTTGTGGATAGAGAAGTGTGTTTTAAGCCTTTTTGCAAGTTGGGTAGGTCCTAGGTATAGGGGAGACTCTGCTGGATTTTCGGCACGACTTAGGACGTATTTGGTCTTTTCTTGGTTTGTATTGAGTCAATTGTATTAAATAATTATAATAAAATTGTCAGGTGAGCCGGGACAGCCTTCCTCCTCTGCTCAGCCGCCACAGTGACTTCGGTTGAGTCTGTGAGTAAAATATTAATTTTAATTGTAATTTCTATATTATTATATGTTCAAGCATGCCCATGCATCACTTATATGTATATATCTATGTAGTTAAACTCTAGGCACATTTTATGTTACTTTCATAATTGTTAAAGTGCCATGGATGTTGTTGTGTTAATTTAGAGCAGTGTGCGTAAGTTGGCGTGCGTGTGGTGTGGTGTTGATTATGGACAAGACGAGTAGACATGGCTTGAGATCGTCGCTGGGACCCGGTCCTTTGGGGTAGACACAGTTTGAGTTCTTCGCTGGACCCTAATTTGGTTTATTAAGCGAAAGTCCGAGCTTGAGTTCTTCGCTGGCACAATTTGGATTAAGAGGGCTGTATAGGGGATCAGCTCCCATATATGTATTGTTTGACATTATCGGGTGTGTGAGTGCTCCAAATTACCTTTTTACTGTTATGATGTGAAAATATTACCGATGTTGCATTTCACTCTACAGGGTGCATTAGCTTTAGATAGTTATAGAAATTATGGTTAAAATTGATATTTTACTCTTTGAGTCGAACATTCACTCCTATTAATTATTTTTCAGGCTACAGGAGGATTATTGTTGTGGTTAACCTGCTTTTCTTCTTCGCAGGTCATTTATTTATGTTTGTGTAATTATGTTAACTCCTAAAATTTCCGTATGTGTTAAAAATATTTATTTGATTTGGGTCTGTAATATAATTTGCCATGTTGGACCTGTAAACTTATTAAATGCATGTATGTTGAATTGGATGAGGGAGCTGAGCTCTCATTTGACTTTATGTTATTATGAGTATGTGGAGGGTGAGCTGAGCTCCCCAATTGATTATATAGTGTGTTTACAAGTCGGGTGAGTCAAAAATTCCCCGTTGAAAGGTCCATTTTATGATCGGACTCTGTCCGGTTAAATTCTTGAAATTAGGCCCAAATGGGCCTTAGAGTTGGGTTGATGAATAGTTAGGCTTACTACGGGCCTCGGAGACTTTAGGTTAGCCCAGGTCCTAGTGCCGGTCTGGCCCATAGGTTTGGTTGTAACATTTTCACTTAGTCAATATGTGCCTTTTGGCATTTACGGCATAGATAATTTATTTTAATACTATTTTAAATTATTTAAGTAGTTTCTTATTCAAATTTCATTGATATTAAAATGATTATTTTAATTTTTACTCTAAATATTTATTTTATTATAAGTTAAATTATTTGTAAAATATATTAACCTATTAATTATAATAATACATTATTATTGTTTTTAAAATATTATTAATCCATATATTAATATTTATCCAATAGTATACTGGTTAAATCCTGATGTATCTGCAATTGAATTTTAAACTCTTAATTCTCTTTTTTATCGATTCAATGACTGAATCATATTTGAAAATTTTAATGTTAACTCATATTGAACTCATTTGACCATAACGTTAATTTCCTTACTTGCAGAACCCTATTTCTCTTCCTCTTCCTTCGTCAATAACACCAAGTATATTAAGTGTTCAAGTCAAGTTCAAGTTTTGTATGTTTGATATCTGTTACTCAAACTAGTTTATATAAATAATTAATTAAATATAAAATATATTTTTTATAATATTATTTATAAATTTTTATATATTATATTTTAAATAAATAAAATTTAATTTGAAATCTATATCATAAAGTATAAGAGGAGAGAGATAAGATGGCTCAATTTGAGTTATTTATCAATACTCTTTGTTAATAATCCACGTGAAATAGGGGTAATGCACCCCTTATATGATTTTTAGACACGCTCTTTTTTTGAATTTATTGTTAGGTAAGTTAGACTTATCCCATTTTTTAAAGATGATATTAAACCCTCCCAATCAATATTTGGGCTTTTCATATATTTTACTCTCCCATGTCTTATTTTTTGCTATAATATTAAAAAGTTAGGTTTAGAATTATGTTAATAAAATAAAATTAAAAAAATTTATTTTACAGTTTTAAAATTTTTATAATTAAAACACATTAAATTAAAATATAAAAATTGTTAATAAATTTTTTTAAGATAACATTTTTCTTAACAACAATTTAAGTAATCACTTCATGCATGTGAACATTAGGCAAAAGAAACTGACTGGTAATTTATTCCAGGGAAAAGGGAAAAAAAAATCCCTTCTTTCATTATATTTATTCAACCAATTTTTTTTTCTTTTTTCATTCAACTACTTAAGCAAATAATAAATTAAAAAAAAACATAAAATAATATTATTTTAAAAACAAAAGGAGAAAAAAAAAACCTTTTTCCCATAGTTATACAGAGAGAGAGAGAGAGAGAGAGAGAGAGAGAGAATAAATTGAACATAATTAAGCCATCATGGAGGCATAAGATTGGCACATTTAAGGTTATGAGGCAACCACTTCTTTTTTGTTCTCTTTATGTTGGCATTGAAAAATAAAGTCAAGTCAAACTATGAACAACTCAACCCTATTGTTTAGATTCTATTATCCCTATACAAATGAAATATGTGAATCACGCAAAATGATATTTGATGGTTAAAATTAGACAGCTGTATACATATGCAGAATTATATATATTATTGAGCTATCGGACTAATGACATAACTAATCATGAGCACAGTGATTATTTAGAATTATATAAACAAGGTACTGATTTCAAAATATTAATTGGAGGATATAGTGAAGTTTCAAATATGAACACTATACAGTAGTATTGGATATGTGTTAATTTGTGGACACTGAATAAAATATGAAATATTTTCCATTGGAGAAACACAGTGCTACATTCCCTCTACCGTGTGAGAGTGTTGAGTAATGAAACTCTAGTGTTAATCAAGCTACGGAACACTTGCTCCCCTCTACCTCCGATGCCACCAATACAGCCTTCCAAATCTTGCATCCTCTTGAGAACCATTCTCACCTCTTCATCTCCCTTCTTTCTTAACCCGCACAAGCTCTCTGCATTAACTTGCTGCAATTCTTGAATTCCTTCCTCCATCTTCGCTTTCTTTGCCCTTTTAGGCAATCTCATCATCGCTCCCATCCAAGAAGATTTTTTCGAAGCAAATGACAAAGAGATTCCATTGAAAAGGGCAACTGAAACTGATGCTGTCACTTCAATAACATCTCCAATGACGCTAGCCAATTCAGCATCAGTTATAGACAGTTTATCGAATCCAGGAACTGAGCATCTTGAGATATCTCGAATTGTGTAGGCGAGTTTAGACATCTCTTTAGCCATTTTCTTGCGGGATTTAATGTACGAAGCAATCTTGGAATCGTCTCTCTTTCTTGTAGCAACCTGAGCAGCAAGCTGCTCTTCTTTGAGAGCCAAAACCGATGTTTGGAATATCCCATAAACATCAACAAATCGGAGAAAATCTTCAAGAAGGTTCTCAACCCATGTGGGCTGGCAGCGAAGGGATTCTTGGGTTTGAGGGAGGTGGAGGATATCATCAAGAGAATCATGAACCTCTTTAAGGCGGGTCAATCCATCGCAGAGCCAAGAGGAGGTTCGGTTATCAGATTTGGAAGACCAAATTCTGAGCTCGGAGATCCCATTCCTGAGCCGGGAAATTAAAGGGTGTGATCTGCAGGGAAGACTGATGGATCTGATGTGGTGAGGGAGGGATGGTTTTGGCGGGCGATTGGGAATTTGATTAGGAAATGAAAGAGAACGCTTGAATACGCCTACCATTTTCAGTACAAGGAGAGTGTTTCAGGATTTGAAGGTAAAAAGTTTTTGGCGAGGAAGAAAGGAACAGAGAACGAAGATATATATAGAGGAGGGAAGGGGATGAGTTCCATCCAGCTGAGCTGTTTAGTTAACCAGACCAACCGTTTCAACTGGAGAGGGGACACACGTAGTGTAGGCACGCTGGCTCCTTTGATCGTGGGACCTACTTTAACGTCTTACTCTGCGTTCTTCTGCATGTTATTGCCCCATTTGGGCCGGTCTGACATTGAGATTCTCAATAAACAAGCATTTTTTTTTAAATATTAATAAAAATTATTATGAACAAACTATATTATTATTTAATTAAAATTTTATAATTAAAACATATAAATTTAATTATAAATTAATTTTTAATACTTTTAATTAATATATTTTTAAAAAATACTTTTTAAATTTTAGTAGCAACCAAATAAACTCTAAGAGTCTGTATTATATAAAATAAAATTGAATATTTTTAAAATTTTTAAAAATCAAATTAAAATTTTAAATAAATCAATTTAATTGATTTTTTGATTTAAATTGAATTTAACTCACACCTAATTATAAGTCATCTTTTAATTTTTAAAGTTTAATAATTAATTTAGAATGTTCAATAAATATCAACTCTCTAAAGTTAATAACTAGCAGTTTAAAATTATAATTATAATTATACTTTTAAAAATTAAGATTTTTTATTATTAGCTTTTAATTTTTACATTGTAATTATTTGCTAATATTTCATTCATTGATCACCGACTGTTAAAAGGTAACTGCGACCATCGAATTAAACAAGGCTATATATAGATGTACATACGTACATTGACATTAATTGCTTTAACATGTTAACTAATAAGACAAGATTTGATTGGAGGATATTGAATTGAATTAAGTTACAATTATGGGGCAGGGCAGCATGCACCGTCGGTTCTTCATTCAGAACCCAAGTCATGACATGCCTGGATGGCCATGTTGGGGGTTAAAAGATTAAAAATGCCATAGATTTGAACATACGAGTTGGAGAAACGCGCTATAGAGATATCGCGTTTCTACTACATGGGCTATGGCAAGGCTACCTAACTAATCATAGAGCAGAAAGGCGAGTTTTTGGCTGTCGCTAGCTAATAGGAGCTCTGTAATGCAAGAAATTGGCTCATATGTTTCGCCACCCGTTCTCTGGTTTTCAGTTGTCAAGGCATGTGGGTCGATCTCACGTGGGTCATTTATTTGCAAAATCTTCTATATCTTCACTGCTACGACTCTCTGACTTGAAATTTGTGTTTGGAAATCGATGAAGATACAGCACACGGTGCTAACAATTATGTTACGCGGAACTTGAAGAAGATTGCAGGAACTTTTAAGAATCTTGTCAAATAAATTCAGATCTCTACGGGTCATAATTAACAATGTTTCATATCGATTAAGGCTCAAGAGTCATTGTTTGGCCTCCCTTCGAGGCTTGGAAAAGGTACCCTTTCTTTCAAATGGGATTTAAAAAAAAAAGAAGAAATTGAAAAGAAAGGAGTATTCAATAGGATTAGTCCAATTATTAAGAATATAAATCTCTCTTTAGAATTTAATTTTGTTGAAGAGTATTATAAAATTATTTAAAACTTTAAATGCATCATAATAATATTTAAAAGTGGTCTTAAAATTGTTTGGAGATTAGATATTATCCTAATTTGATTCAAAATTAAAATTAAATTCACTTAATTTGAATTCAAAATTATATTGAAATCAACCTTTCACTCAATTTCAATTTTATTTTAAAACTCGATCAACACTTAAGTTTAAATAAAAATGAACTGAATTGAAATTGAGACTAATGAAAATTTTTACTCGGTTCATATGAATTTTGAATAAAAAAAAATCTAGCCTATTCTGATAGCTACCCTGCTAAAAAGATAATATAATTTTAGTATTTATAAATTAATATGAAAATATCTTTAATTGTCATTACTAAAAAATTCCTAAAGAGTAGATGTATTTGGCAAAAAAAATATTGATTCCATTAAGTAAAAATTACTATCAATTATAAGAGAATAAACTCATAATTTGATATTCCAAAATAGTATATGAGCTCCAAAAGCGTTGGATTTAAGCAGCAATATAATAAGCGAAAATAAGATGTTCAATCACAATCGAGGAGTATATAAAATAAGCAAAGAGTGCAGCATGCAATGCATTGACGTTCTAAGGGTGACCTCCTAATCGATATGTGTGCATTGTTTCTGATTGTTGAAGGTCACTCTCGTTTAAGCCAAACTTCTCTTCTCATTGGACACGCACACCACTTTAGCTCCCAGACATGACAGATAGGCTTTCAGGAACTGGTCCTCCAAACATGAGATATTCCTTGGAGAAATGGCAGTAGCATGCATCAAACTCCCAGGTTAATTTTAGCATTTCAGGAATACACGTTTGTATATGTCATTACATGATAATATATTATTATTATTATTATTATTATTATTATTATTATTATTATATTGGTATTGAGTCGTCCCATGTGAACATGATTAGAAGGCATCTTAACCGAACCTTTACTTAGAAAAAAAAAAGGGGGGGTTTTATACTTTCTTTAAGGATGGCAACGAGTGAATCAGGCACGGAGATGACTCTCCTGTATCCGCACTCAATGAATCGAACGAGCGATTAGGTCGAGACCAAAAAATAATAATAACCATTCTTATTATTTTTTAATTTATTGTTTTCTCATTTTTTTTTATTAATCTTCTTTTAAATGCATATATATAGTCATATGTAATCAGATATTGACTGGCTAATTTTCTATATTAAAAAAACATATTTAAATTGAATTACTTGCTCGATACTATAATTACTTCATGTAATGGAGGATAACCATCCTCTTCTTATGTAAATAAGCTTTTGATAGGCTATCCAATGAATCATGAAAATAGCAACTGTATTTTGATTTGCATACATGATTATATTTTTGTTCCTTTGTAAGGCCATTGGTAGTGGTGGGTGCAAATGCAAAAGAATCTATGGACTCACTAGATAGCTGTGCAACAATTTCACCAATTTTTTTTTAAATAAAATTAAATTTTATAATTTTATAATTCTTAATAATTTTAATATTACTAAATTAAAATATTCTTCCATATTTCTTTAGACCACAAAAGAATCGGAGAATTCACCATCCTTGTCAAACTTGGAAGTCAAACCTGATTTTCAAAGGCTTCAGCCACCCCAATCATGCAGTCATTGTTGGGTGTGTAATGTCTACTTGTATTACATATAAAAAATCATCCAACATTCTTTTTTTTTTTTTTAATGTCAAAGAGAACAACTATAACCGTTATTTTCATTTAGTGAAGTGTATTTTTAAATAATTTGAAATGAATAAAAAAATATAAATTAAATAGATAAATATATGAAATATTAAGTTTTGATAATGGAAATAGAATGAAGCTAATTTTGACTAATTAAATTATATTTATATTATACTTTAAAATTAATAAATAAATAATATTAATTATAATTATTAAAATATTTTAATTTATTTTTTAAAATAATAATAAATAAAGTAACTCGTAAATTACTTATATTTAATTAAAAATATATGTAATTGAACCCATCGATTAAAATTAATTTGAGCTTAAGTTTGAAAATCTTGGATAGCATAACGAGTCAAAAGTGGTTTAAAGTTTTAATTAAAATTATCCAAAATTACCCTTATATCTTTGTTTAAATAAAAATATTAATTAAGCCGGTGAAAGTGCTAATAGATCGGCTGAGGAGGCTGCCACCAAGTGTTATCTCATATTAGTTTGATATGAATTTTTAAAGTTGATATTTCTAATTTTATTATTTTTGTGATATTATTATTTTGGATTTCAATTTACAAGGGATATTGACTGATTGCTTCCCCCATTGACGCCAAATGATCAACCCTCTAGCCATTGAATCTCTGCTTCTCAAATTTAAATGTTCACGTAACAGGAAAATGTTATTATGATATGATAAAATGTTATTAGAATTTATTTATATAAATAACTATTTAGTTCCTAAAATTCACAACAATAAGCATCACCAGCTTAGTAAATTCGCACGACACAAGTGAAGGAATGTTGCATTGTATACCATAAAAAACATGGCTATCCACACTTTCTGATTCTAATGTTTTCAGAAAATATATATAGCTCGCCAATTGCTGTCAAAATATTTGTCATATTTTTCAGAATTGTCGCTGCTACAATGTTTATGTATTTCAAACTACACATGCTTGATATAAGCATGCCAACAAAAATTGCATTGACAGGGATTCAGACCTTTATTAATTCAATTAAGATTTTCCAATGAAACAGCTACTTTCATTCAATGGCAAGAGATAGGACTTCAAGATGAACAACGTGATAAGTTTCACCTAGATCCTTAGCTAGAAACCAATGCCTGATAAATCAATCATCCCAAGCTAGACCTTGTGACTTCATAGGCCAAGAAACATGTTACATTTGCAGGCACACTTTGGGCCATAGTAGGCCGAAAAGCCTTGTACAAGCCTTTGACACCCTCTGACGCCAGTATCTTTTTGAAAGTGCCAATGAGCAACTGGACCTGGGACTTTCGCAGTCATCCACTTGAATTAAACTCTTGACCACATCAGTAGAGTATACCATTAGCCAAAAAGTTCCTCTAGCTAACATTAGAGAGCGTAGTGTCACAGGTCAAGACTTTCAGCTTGCCTAGTGCGGCACTTGCTCGGCAGATTTCCCCAACACCGAAGACAAGTAAGCCTATTCCAGCAAAGAACTCAAGCACACCCACACTCACAGTTGGAATGCATAAGGGAAATAGATTGGGCCAAAGAGAACTATATTCTGTACAATTAGAATGTGTGTACAAGAGAGAAATATACAAGAACTCTTTTAGGGACTCTTAGTAGCTCACACCACTCAAGATGTCATTTACAAGCCTAGGCAACAAGTATTTATAGGCAGCAGCACCTCCTCATCTTGTGGTGCAGATTTCTTCCCTCCCAATTCCTCAAAATTGCTGCAAGGCTTCCCCAACAAGTTGCCTTGGACATTCAGGAGAAATGGAGAGAATTCTGGAACCTTCCAGCCTCCTTGCAAGCTGCCAGCCCGAAATGAGGTTTGATTGGCCCAAACTCCTTCTAGCAAGCCAACTACAGCCCATCATCAGCTAGCCAATTGCCCAACACATCCAGCCTACTGCCCAAAATTTTCTAGCATGCTCCAGCATGCCCTACAGCCATTCACAAGGTTCTAGAAATTTCCACAAGTCTGCACTTGTGCCACCTGACTTGCTTGGGCAGTTTTGGGCTTTTTGGCACGCCTACCACTTGGGGGCTTACAATCTCCCCTACTAGAGCCCTTGTCGCCCTCGTCAAGCTTTTCTTTCATGTGAACCTTGATTGCCTCCTTGAATTGCCACAAATCAGCTTCCTTTTCCCAACTTGCCTCAGTATCGGGCAGCCCTTTCCATTTGATCAGAAATTCTGTGTCGTTGGGGACTCCTCACTGGTGCACCACCCATTTGTCAGAATCTCCCCAATTTCCCGGTCAAATGAGGTTACAACCGTGGGAGGGGCTCGCTGAGACTTTCCTCGGTCTAGATCCTCCTTGTCTGCATAGTAAGGCTTCAAGAAGCTTAAATGGAAGACTGAATGTATCTTCAATTGTGGGGCTAGCTCCACCCGGTAGGATACCTTCCCAACCTTTTGAGTGATAGGAAAGGGTCCTTCATACTTTCTTATCAACCCCTAGTGCACTGATCTGTAGGCCTTGAACTGCCTAGGGGGTAGTTTTATCATGACAAGTGTTAGTAGTATGCTCTAGAGCATATCATTTAGTATGTATCTTATACATATTTTATTAATAAAAGGCAATTTCACTTTTCCGTTTACATAATATATTTATGTGTAATAGAAAAGGTCCATTGATATTTTGTTATAAATTCTATTCTTAAGTTGTTAAGAATATGCGTGACAGTATTTCTAGCACAAAGTATCATAAATTGGTTCACAATCGAGGATATTTCACACAGGACATGACTTATCCTGAAAGATTGTATTCATGTTTGTTCCCAAGGTATTTATATGAGATATAAATAAGATGGAATGGTGAGTCTCATGCCATATAATAAACATAATAGGCACTTATACATGATAAGTAGGCCGAACCAGTGACGCATATGACAAGCACATGGAGTTTACTCTTGTCAATGCATTGTCATATATCATATCAGTGCATATAATCTTTAGACCTGAAATAACAAAGTTATCTTGTATTTAGGTAGTTTGAGTTTGATACTGCTTTCATACTTGTACTATGTATGGGTATATGGGAATGTGTTGGCTCCTACTAGTTATATATGGAGATAGGTGTTGATCAAGATGGAATCTGTTACCCTAAGTAAATAGGGATAAAATCCTATGTTCATTTAATTGTTCTTGATGTTTCAAGTTCCTGGCCAGGACAGATAGATTTAGTCAGAAAAGAGTTTCTGACAAGAAAATCTAATTAATCAAGAACTGGAATTAAAAGAGAACATAACATTAATAGCAAATGGGGTTTGACATAAACCATGACTCCAGTTCTAATTGGGATTTTGTAACAGAGAGATTCTAGTGCATGGTAACATATGATTATAGGTCCATTTAAGGTATTCCTTGTTACTGATTGGCTGACCATGGCATGCTATGCTAGGTGTCAACCATGGTCTATGAGATGCCTAAAATAATTTAGAGAAATCATTTATGGTAAGAACGAGTTCTGATGATATTAAGAGTTAATATCATATCTCATTGCCAATTAGTGATGAGTCTAGTAAGTCACACACATACACAAGATAATCACCAAGTAAAATGTGATTTAATTGATTAATTAAAGAGTTTAATTAATTAATTAAATAGGTTGGGTTTGCAATAAGATTTCAAAGTCCTTAGCATGACTTGAAACCAAATCTAAGTTATTGGATGTATAGTATAAATTAAATTTATATTTAAAATGTTTAAATATGAATTTAATAATGAGAGATTAATTAATTCATTTATATTTAACTCCGCCTAAGTAGTTTGCGCTTAGTCGGTCCCAAGCCCTGATAAAGGAGGAGGGTTGCGGTAGGTGACAACCAGCGTAAAAATTTCGTCACTCCCTATGATATGGATTCAAATGATATAAACGTTGGGGCGTCCTCTACTAACGACGTGTTACATCGGAGCCCGGGTGTAGTGAGAAATATGCAAGGGTGTAGGGCATTCACCGAAAGCGACGCGCCATGCCTACGCCCGGGTGTGGTGTTAAGTGAGCAAGGGTTCCCACATCATGGACGAGTGTGGGTAAAGAAGTTAGTCCATAGGATAGACAGTAGAATAAATAGTGGAATAGAACACAAGATAGACATAGAAAATAATAGAAGATATCATAGAAGGAGAACAATTAGGAATGAGCAGGATAGGAGGAGGATCATGGTTGGTACTTGGAATGTTGGATCACTTACAAGAAAATTAATGGAGCTTTTGGATACCTTAGAAAGGAAAAGGGTGAATATTGCTTGCATTCAGGAGACTAAATGGGTAGGAGAGAAAAGTAAGAAAGCAGGTAATTCAGGGTACAAACTGTGGTTTACCGGAAAGGAGAGAAACAAGAACGGAGTGGGCATAATCATAAATAGAACATTGAAAGACGTAGTAATAGCTGTGAAAAGAGTAGGAGATAGAATTATACTAGTAAAGCTAGTACTAGAAGGAGAAATAATAAATATAGTTAGTGCTTATGCCCCACAAATAGGACTAGATAGTGAGAGTAAACAAAGGTTTTGGGAAGGTATGGATGATTTAATGCAAAGCATACCGAATGAAGAGAATGTTTTCATTGGTGGAGATTTGAATGGACATGTAGGAAGTGATAGACAAGGTTATGAGAATGTTCATAGAGGTTTTGATTTTGGCAGTCGAAATGAGGAGGGAAAAAGCATCCTGGATTTTGCTATGGCATATGCCTTAATACTAGCAAATACCTATTATATAAAAAGAGAGTCACATTTAGTGACTTTCAAAAGTGGGCAACATAGAAGCCAAATCGACTTTCTCTTAACCAGGAAGACAAATAGAGCTCTATGCAAGGATTGCAAGGTCATTCCAGGAGAGATTTTAACAAGTCAACATCGGCTGGTGGTCTTGGATGTCAAGTTTAGGAACAATTCAAGTAAGGTCAGAAGAAATAGTGTAGCTCCAACAAAGTGGTGGGAGTTCAAAGGAGTAAAGCAAGTGAAGTTCAAAAATGAGGATATGGAGGGCAATGATATGTAGATACAGATGGCATCAAAGATTAGAGAAATAGCTAAAAAAGTACTTGGAGAGTCTAAAGGACATGGACCACCCTCAAAAGAGAGATGGTGGTGGAATGAGGAAGTATACAAGGTAGTGAAGAGAAAAAGAGAATGGTATAAGAAATTACCTAAATGTGATAATAATGAGGCATATGAACAGTATAAGATAGCAATGAAAGAAGCAAAAATTGAAAAGTTATATGAGAAACTTGGAACTAAAGAAGGGGAGAAAGATATTTATAGATTAGCAAGGAGGAGAGAAAGGAAATATCAAGATCTCAATCAAGTTAGGTGCATTAAGGATAAAGAAGGAAAAGTGTTGGTGAAAGATGAGGACATTAAAGACAGATGGAGAAATTATTTTAATGATCTCTTTAATAATAGTCAAAATGGTAATAGCGTGAATATAGATTATAGAACAATAGAAAAGAATGTGAATTATACTAGAAGGATTAGATCTTTAGAAGTAAAGGAAGTACTTAAGAGAATGAAAGTGGGTAAAGCCTGTAGACCCTATGAAATACCAATTGAAGTGTGAAAGTATTTGGGAGATATGGGAGTGGCATGGTTAACTAAATTATTTAATAAGATTCTAAACTCAAAGAAAATGCCTGATGAATGGAGGAAGAGTATTTTAGTACCTATTTTTAAAAATAAGGGAGATATACAGAGTTGCTCAAACTATAGGGGAATTAAACTCATGAGCCATACTATGAAGTTGTGGGAGAGAGTTGTGGAGCGTCGACTACGTCATGATACTTCTATCTCTCTCAATCAATTTGGTTTCATGCCCAGTTGTTCAACTATGGAAGCGATCTTTCTCATTAGAAGCTTGATGGAGAAATATAGAGATGTGAAGAAAGATCTACACATGGTTTTTATTGATTTGGAGAAGGCTTATGATAGTGTTCCAAGAGAGGTCTTATGGAATGTGTTAGAACAAAAGAGGGTATCTATTAGGTACATACAAGTATTGAAAGATATGTATAAAGGAGCAACTACTATTGTGCGCACAGTGAGAGGGGACACAAGAGATTTTCCGATCTCAATTAGATTACACCAAGGATCAGCCATAAGCCCTTACCTTTTTACATTAGTTTTAGATGAATTGACAAAACATATACAAGAGAGTATTCCTTGGTGCATGATATTTGCGGATGATATTGTTCTGATAGATGAGACCTGAGAAGGAGTCAATAGAAAGCTAGAACTTTGAAGAAGTACTCTAGAGTCAAAGGGTTTTAAGTTAAGTAGAACGAAGACAGAATACATGCATTGCAAGTTCAGAAAAGGCTAAATTGGTGATAGGGAAGGATTTAGTTTGAATGGAGTGGTACTGTCCCAAAGTAATCACTTTAAATATCGAGGCTCAGTCCTTCAAGTAGATGGGGGATGTGAGGAGGATGTTAGTCATAGGATTAAAGCCGGATGGTTGAAGTGGAGACGTGCCACGAGAGTTTTATGTGATCGTATGATTCCCAATAAATTGAAAGGAAAATTTTACTGTACAGCTATACGACCGGCAATGTTATATAGTAGTGAGTGTTGGGCACTGAAAGAGTCGTATGCATCTAAGATAAGAGTTGCAGAGATGAGAATGTTAAGGTGGATGAGTGGCCATACTAGACTAGAAAAAGTCCGTAATGAGAGTATTAGAGAAAAGGTAGGAGTGGTGCCAATTGAAGATAAGTTGAGAGAAGGGAGATTGAGGTGGTTTGGTCATGTGAAGCGTAGACATACGGAGGCTCCAGTTAGACAAGTAGAGCACATTAGGTTAAAAGATAGAAAGAAAAAAAGGGGTAGACCTAAATTGACTTGGAGGAGAGTAGTACAACATGACCTAGAAGCATTACATATTTCTGAGGATTTAACCCAAAATCGTTCAGAGTGGAGAAAGCGAATCCATATAGCTGACCCCAAATTTTTGAGATAAAGGCTTAGTTGAGTTGAGTTGAATTAATTCATTTATATTTTATATAGATTGATTTAAGGAGGAGAAATAATGATTTTGGGTTGAGAACTCAAAATTACAACATAAGGGTAATCTGGTCATTTCACATGGTGACATGTGACACCATAAGATGGTGACATGTGGAAGTTTGCTATTTGTCTTCTTATCATGCAAGGTGATCAAAGTCAAGATTAAGTCTAGCTTTGACACTTGGCTTAATGTGATTAGGTCAATTAAAAATAAGATACAATGTGGTGGTGACATGTGGCATAGGGTTTAAGTGACTTAATGACCTAATTATAAAAGGGAAAAGAAAAAAAAAAACAAAATACAACATTCTCTCTTCCTCAAGGTGGTGGAACCTCTTTCTCCCTCTCCTCTCTTCATCTTTTCATATCAATTCAAAGAGAATCACTCCATTTCCTTTGAATTAAAATTGTAGAAATTATTTCTAGTGTCCTATACACACATACAACTTCTCTAAAAGCAATAACTCAAATTATAATTAGTTGGTAAGGCTTGAGAAGCTGATTTGGGGGCTGCCCATTGGTGATCTTGGTGTGGACAAGCTAGAGGGATAAAACTTGGGGTCCTAGGTGCTTCCTAAATGTGCCAATTGTATCCATAGTGCATCAAAGAGGTTAATGCTCAAACTTCTTTTTAAACTAGGGTTTAAATGAATTAATTTATTAATTCACAATCTTGAATGGAAAACATAAATTCTAATACATATTAAAAGTGTTTTAATATGCAATTGAGCAATAAAATTAATTAGGTGTATAAGAGATGTGGTATGATACATGTAACCCTAGAAAAAAAATTTTGAAATTCAATGCTCCAATGAACAACTTTCATGCTTCCGCTTCTTCAACAAGGTCACCCACTTGGAACTCCAAGGGCCTCCTCCTCATATCTACCCACTTTTTCATTTTCTTGGAGGCATTGTCTAGATAGACCCTTGCCTCATTGAGCTGCTCTCCCCATCCCTTAGCCCATTTTTAGGCTGAAGGACTTACCCTAGTGTAACCCGCAGCAACAGCATGAGGTGCCAACAGTTAGCCTGTGGCAATTTCAAAGGGACTCTGCTGGGTGGCTTCACCCAATCTTTTTGATTGGCACTCATAAAGTGCTGTAGGTATAGCTCTAGTAACCCGTTCACCCGTTCCGTCTGCCCATCAGTTTGCGAGTGGAAGGAGGTAGAAAAATGCAAGTTTAACTCCATGAGCTTGAACAATTCCCTTTAGAACTTTTCTGTGAAACGGGGGTCACGATCACTGATTATGCTCTTAGGGAGGCCCCAATATTTCACAACATGCTTGAAAAACAAGCGGGCAACTTCATCAGCGGTGCAATCCCATGGGGCAGTAATGAACGTTCCATACTTCGATAGCTTGTCTACTACCACAATAATGGAACCACAGTCATCTGACTTGGGAAGGGCAGGAATAAAGTCCATGGTGACACTGTCCCATGGGTGTTCATGTAACACCCCTAATTGCATAGCCTGGTATATTTCACTGTTCCGGTGACCGGTATCGGTCTGGACAATTAAGGGGATTAGAACCACACTTAAGTCAATTAGAGAAGCCATAAACACAAATAATTAGTAATGTTCAATTAGTTAAGTATAAATAAGAAAAACAGAACATAAGAGGTTAAACGAGCCGAGAGTCACAGCGATGGGTGACCTTCTCGGGAACGACTGCGAAGTCATTTTAAACTCAAATTTCGAACCGTAAAATGTGACGCTGCGGTCCTTAGGACCATTATAAACACAGTGGAAAAGAGAAAATCACGAAAAAGGACTGTTAAGTCAGTCAAATAATTAGGTCAGGGAGCCGAAAGAAATATTGAATTATTTGCAAACCGGGATGAACTGGCGAGGGGCAATTTGGTCAATGGACCCCGAGAGCTGACTCCTGACCTAATTGTCAAATAAAAATGGAGAAAAAAAATTTCGGGATCAAGAATTAAATTAAAGAACTATTGAAGAATTAAAGAAAAAGAAAAAAAAAATAAAAATGATACTTATTACATCATGATGATGACATCATATAAGATGTCAAAATTAATTTTAATTTTCCAACCTTTTTTGACCAAGTCAATTATGGGCATAAAAACAAAAATTCAAAAAGATTTTTTTTCACTTATTCTTTTGCTTATTCCCGTAGCTCTCTCCTCTCCCTCTCTTCTTATTTTGTTCCACCATTTTTAAGCAAGAAAAGCTTGGAATTCTTTGGTTCCTTTCCATAAATCCTCTAAATCCCAACATTAAATCTTATCCCTAGACCTAGATAAACACTTTGGGAGCAAGAAGGAAAAGAAAACTTGGAGAAGTGAAGAATTAGGAAATCTACAAATTGAGGTAAGTGCAATTTCAAGTTTGGATTCTTATGGAATTCATGAATTTGAGTTTATGTGTGATGAAATTGCATTTGAAATAAAGGAAATCATGCTTAAATAAGGGAAGAAAGAATGTGGCAGCCATAGAACCCTAAGATTTTAATGGTATTTAGTTAGGTTAAACATGAAATATTGGTGAATAAATGTTATTATATGTGATTGTATAATTAGATTACATGAATTGTGAAGATTGGACAGAGTTAGGGTTTTGGGACTTAGGGTTTATGAACCAAAAATGTAAGAAATGAGTAAATGGTGTCTTGGACCTATTGTGAAGTGAAAAATGGTCATTTATGACCAAATGAGTTGTGTTGGAGTGATTGGAATTAAAGTAAAATTCGGAGGGAGTGTGGTCATGCTGCTGGCAGCATGACCAAGTCAGCTTTGAAGGATCAAAAATGAAATTTTACAAGTCCAATTGATATGGAACCAATTTAGGATGAAAATAGATATAAAATGACACAATTTTCATTTAGGAAGCCTGCTCAAAAAGTGACTAAAACCTAGTGAACAAAGTGGCCGAAATCAGAAAATCGCAGGCTGCCTCTGCACAAACTGACCAAATGAACAGTATTTGTTCATTTAGTCATAACTAGAGCTAGGCAGGTCCAAATGACCTGAAATTTTAGCAGGGGTTAGATGAGATATAGATCTAAAACTTTCATGAAGAACACCAACCCAAATTATGCCATTAACCCAATCAAATTACTGAGCAAAGTTGGTGACCTGAATCTACAGAACTGCAGATTGCCATATAAACAGTAAAGTTGCAATGGCTATAACTCTCTCTAGAAAACTCTGATTTAGGTGATTCTTGAACCGATGGAAACCTAAGACATAGTAGAACATTTCATATGAAGAAAATTAGACCAAATTATGGACTTAACTTGATCAAATTACTGAATGAAGTTGGATCAACAAATCTGTAGAACCAAATTCTGCAGCATGAACAGTAATAGTAATTTGCTTATAACTTGAGCTACAAAACTCCAATTGGGGTGATTCAAAAAGGAGAATAAACTTAAGACAATAAGGAACATTTTCTATGAAGAAAGTTTTGCCAAATTCCAACAGTAAACTGACCAATGAAACAGTACAAGTAGGGACACCAAAACTGAAAATTTGGTAATTTTGCCTAAAAGACCTAAGTTTTGAAAAAATGACCAAAACCAATAAGTTTGGTGACCAAAATGTGGTATGTGGGTAAAGTTGGAATTCCCATACCTATTAAGCCTTAGAAAGTCAATAATTTGACTTGAATAGTGCAGTGAATAGTAACTCGAAACACAAAATTTCAAGAACGTCGAATTTAGCACGTTAGAGCTAGGTAAAAGTGAAGTTAAATTTATTTTTGGATTTATGTTAAATTACGGTACTGAAACACTATAAATTTGTGTGTTTCAGTTGAAAGGAATACCGAGAAAGAACCCGAGGAACCGAGTCAAGGCCAAGAGGTGACTCGTTTGAGGTTTGTGCACAACGTATACTTTTTGTAATCATCTTTTGCATATTGTTTTGAATAATGTGAAATATTGGATTATGGCATTCTTATGATATTTTGATTTAAATTGTTGAAAGTTATTATGTATATTGAAATGACAATGTTTAGCAAATTGTTAAGATAAGTTTTGAAACCACAGTGTCATGACCATATATTTGAACACCTCACTAGCACGACTAGTGGAGGTAATTAGTTTCGAATTTTGATTCCTTCTCTGGAGAAGTGTTGAGGTGTGCCAGTAGAAGAGGATGTGAATGGATATCCATATATTTGAGCTAGCTAACCTTGTGATGTGATTTCTCTTTAGCCTCTGGCTATTGAGATTCTATTTGTTTCGAATGGCATGATCTAACTGTGAATTTTATGAAATGTGTTTTGATTCTTCGAAATGAACTTGGTTTGCATTAAAATTTCATAATTTGTGTTTTGTGTTTAATGCTCATGTTTAGTCAAATTTTTGAATAAATGTGATTTATATTTTGCATAAAGATTATTTTAGTATGTTGTGCACCACTGAGTCCTAGTACTCAGCGATAGCTTTTATTGCTGTCGCAGATTTAGAGACTAGAGGAGCAAAGAGATCGAGTCAGAAGATTGAGGATCATTCAGCTTGAAGTCTTCGGTATAATTTATACCATAACTGTAAATATTTCTTTTGATGTATATATTGCACATAAATGTATGGACATGTAAAAATGGGTCTTGAGCAGTTTGTATAAAATTTGTATAAAGTTGTAATATATATTGTAGTTTGAAACTCTCTTAATGTAAATTTTGTAAGAATGTATATAAATTGTTTTATCTCTAATGAAATATGAGTACAACTATTTTATTTAATTTAAATGAAATATGTTGCTAGTATGCTGAGGATTATTGAATTTTGAACTTGAGAAATTTATTGAAATAATTGTGAAATTGATTGAGTTTGATTGTGAAATTGAAGTAGTAGTTGAGAAAAATTTTTAGAAGTGCTTTTTACAGGTATTTGAAGAACTGGTTTCTCAAAATACAGACAGAACTCTGTCAAAATTTTTATAAATTTGCGGAAAAATAAAATGGGTCAAAATTTCCAACTAGCCTTCCACTTAATTATATGTTTTAAATACTTATTAGAAATGCTCACCACTTATCAAAAATAAGAAAATTATTTTAAAATCCCTTGTAGCGTACTTAATGAGTTATCGGTAGGTGAAGTTCGGTAGTTCATTAGGTATTCTACGGAATCATGTTATACCTTACAGAGGGGTAAGGTGTGACATGTTTTAGTGGTATCAGAGCAAGTTTTTGAAGTATGTTTTAAATTGTGAATTTGTGTCTTTTCTTTGTTAAGTATAACTGCTCAATGTCCATAATTGTTACATACAGTGCATTACATCATGAATATGAACTAACGGAGGGAAATCTCCATCTGTTATTTGTTCAGGAGATACCCTAACTTCAGATTGAAATGGAAGAAGGGGATCGCTCAGTTGAGCAGTCTGTTGAAGCTGAGGCACAAGGGGAAGCCCCAGCTTTACCGAATGTTAGTGGGTCAGCAGCACCAGCCCCACAAATGCCACAGTTCCCTGCACAGTTCGCACAGCAGATGGCTGCGATGTTTCAACAAATGGCTGGGGGTATGCCTGTTCAAGCTCCACCCCAACCACCTGTGGCACAACCACTGCCTCCAGCCAGACAGTATGATAAGTTATTGAAGTATGGGGCTGCAGAATTCAAGGGTACAGTGGACCCTTTAGAGGCAGAGCAATGGCTTGAAAGAATGGACAGAGTATTTAAGAAGTTGCACTGCCAAGATGAACTGAAGTTTGAGTATTCTGTGTCGCTACTGCAAGGGGATGCGTATGATTGGTGGAAGACCATCCCCCACAGCTTGGCTGAACCACCAGTGCTGACCTGGGATGACTTCATCAGAGAGTTCAGACAGAAATACATCCCAGATGCATATGTTGATCAGAAACTGCAAGAATTTTTGAGTCTGAAACAAGGGAACCGATCAGTGGCAGAGTATGAGAGGGAGTTCTCCCGCTTAAGTCATTATGCTGGGAGTCTCCTTACTACCAGCAAGGCAAGATGCAAGAGATTTGAGACGGGTTTGAAGCCCAGCATAAGGATGCAAGTTGTGGGATTTCGACACAGCAACTTCTCAGAGCTTATGTCTCAAGCACTTGAACTGGAGAGAATTGAATCAGAAGCAACCCCAGTGAAAGAAAAATCAGAAAAAGCTGAGAAATCAGAAAAAGACAAGGGGGAAAAATCAGTTGAACAGAGTTCTGGTGCTACCTCTGGAAAGAGAAAGAAGTTTAGTGGACCCAGCAGGGGTCGAGGTGGAAGATTTGGTAGGGGCCGATTCTCCGGACAGAGACCCCCTAGGTCCAGTCGCAATGAGTGGGTTCACATTCTGCCCGCCCTGTGAGACTTGTGGCAAGATTCATGGGGAGTGTTATTGGGCCACTGGAGCTCGCTTTAATCATGCGTGGCAAGGGTCATTTAGCAAGAGATCGCACTAGTGCTCCGTCTTCGAGATATGGCCCACTCCGCACGCCGAGGATCTATTCGAGTCCCGCTCCCGAGGTTCACGATCGGTGCAGAGGAAGAGGCAGAGGTAGAGGCACTGCTTCAGGCAGTCAGGGCACAGTTGGTCAGTCAGGACAAGGAAGTGCTTCAACCAGAATCTACACAATGAGACAGCGAGAAGAGGCTGAGACTTCTGATGTGGTAGCTGGTACATTCTCTATCTCTGATCAAGAAGTATTTGTATTGTTTGATCCGGGTTCAACCCATTCATATGTTAGTGCTAGCATAGTCAGTTCACTTGCTGTTCCATGTGTGCAAATGGGTTTTGAAGTGCTAGTAACTAGTCCGTTAGGACAAGAGGTCCGGGTCAACAGAATTTATAGAGACTGTCCTTTGGTGATCCAAGGACATGTTTTCCTGTCAGACTTGATTGAAATGCCCTTCAGAGAGTATGATATCATCTTGGGCATGGATTGGTTAGCCAGGCATCACGCCATGATTGGATCAGAGACAAGATACTTTTGGTCTCCCTTTGTATGATGATGTGGTAATACATGGGGAGAGGCATTTACTGCCATCAAACATCATTTCGGCTGCACTAGCCAGAAGAATGATCAGAAAGGGGTGTGAAGCATACTTGGCACATGTAATAGACACCCAAGTGGGGAGTCCAGCACTGAAAGACATCCCTACTGTATGTGACTTTCCGGATGTGTTTCCTGATGAATTGCCAGGATTACCTCCAGAAAGAGAGGTGCAGTTTGAGATTAATGTTATGCCTGGTGTGGACCCAATCTCTATAACGCCATATAGAATGGCACCTGCAGAATTGAAAGAGTTGAAAGTGCAGTTGCAAGAATTGCTTGACAAGGGCTTTATCCGCCCTAGTGTGTCACCTTGGGGAGCGCCAGTGTTGTTTGTAAAGAAGAAAGATGGCACTCTCCGCTTGTGTATTGATTATCGGCAGTTGAATAAGGTGACAATAAAGAACAGATATCCATTGCCCCGCATTGATGACTTGTTTGATCAGTTGAGGGGTGCAGCTGTGTTCTCCAAAATTGACCTGAGATCAGGTTATTATCAGCTGAAAGTACAAGAGCAGAGTATTCCTAAAACTGCCTTCAGAACCCGTTATGGCCATTATGAGTTCTTGGTCATGCCATTCGGGTTAACTAATGCTCCGGCTGCTTTTATGGATCTGATGAACACTATCTTCAGACCATACCTCGACCAGTTTGTTGTGGTATTCATAGATGATATATTGTTCTATTCGAGGAATGCAGAAGAGCATGATAGACATCTGCGGATTGTAATGCAGACTTTGAGGGAGAAACAACTATATGCCAAATTGTCGAAGTGTGAATTTTGGCTGAAAGAGATATCTTTCTTGGGGTATATAGTATCAGAAGAGGGCATTAAGGTAGATCCAAGTAAGATTGAAGCTGTCCTTAATTGGAGGCCACCCAGAAATATCACAGAAATTCGTAGTTTTCTGGGTTTAGCTGGATGCTACCGTATATTTGTGAAGAGATTCTCCATGTTGGCATCTCCATTAACCAAGCTGCTTAGAAAAGATGTAAAATTTCAGTGGACGGACAAATGCCAGTAGAGTTTTGATGAATTGAAGAGATGTTTGACTAAAGCTCCAGTCCTGACTTTACCTACTCTGGGTAAAGAATATACAGTATATAGCGATGCTTCTCACAATGGGTTAGGCTGTGTATTGATGCAAGATCGAAATGTCATTGCCTATGCATCACGCCAGCTAAAACCGCATGAGAGGAATTATCCAACACATGATTTAGAGCTTGCGGCTATTGTGTTTGCTCTTAAGATCTAGAGGCACTATTTGTATGGGGAAAAGTGTTACATCTATACAGATCATAAGAGTTTAAAGTATTTGGGAACCCAAAAAGAGCTGAATTTGAGACAGAGGAGATTGTTAGAGTTGATAAAAGACTACGATTGTCTGATAGACTATCAGCCAGGGAAAGCTAATGTTGTGGCTGATGCCTTAAGTCGCAAGACTATGGCAAGTCTACGAGTTACTCCTTTGTCTTTGGTACATGAGTTAAGATCATTGCATGCCAGCTTAGAGATTAATGATGATGGGCAGACAGCAGTTGCATGGCATGTACAGCCAGTGTTGATTGATCATATTAGAATGGCTGCTCAGAATGATCAGAAGTATCAAAAGTTGATGGAAGAAGTCCGACAGGGCAAGAAACCAGAATTCTCAATCAGAGATGATGGTCTATTGCTACAGGCGAGTAATGTGTGTTCCTAATGATGTTGATTTGAGGCAGATCATTTTGAAGGAAGCACATGAGTCTCCTTTTGCCATGCACCCTGGTGGCACAAAAATGTATAGGGGGCTAAAGGAGCATTACTGGTGGATGGGTATGAAAAGAAATGTGGCAGAGTTTGTATCCAAATGCCTAACTTGTCAGCAAGTGAAGGCAGAGCATCAAGTACCCACTGGGTTGTTACATCCACTACCAGTACCAGAATGGAAATGGGAAAGAATAACGATGGATTTTGTAATGGGACTTCCGAGGACACAGAAGAGTCATGATACAGTATGGGTCATTGTTGACAGACTGACCAAGTCTGCTCATTTTCTGCCAGTCTGGATGGACTACAGTTTAGAAAGATTGGCCAAGTTGTACATTGATGAGATTGTGAGACTGCATGGAGTGCCAGTATCCATCGTATCAGACAGAGATCCTAGATTCACTTCTAGATTCTGGGGTAGTCTTCAGAGAGCCCTAGGAACTAGATTGAATTTCAGTACTGCATTCCACCCACAGACAGATGGCCAATCTGAGAGGGTAATTCAGATCTTGAAGGATATGCTACGGGCTTGTGTGATTGAGTTTGAGGGCAGTTGGGATACACACTTGCCTTTGACTGAGTTTGCTTATAACAACAGCTATCAATCAAGTATTGGGATGCCTCCATATGAAGCTTTGTATGGCAGAAAATGTAGAACCCCGTTGTGTTGGGATGACGTGGGTGAAAGAAAAATGATTGGTCCCGAAATTATTCAACAAACTGAAGAGAAAATCAGGGTGATTCGAGATCGACTTAAGACTGCATCAGACCGTCAGAAGTCCTACATTGATATGAAAAGAAGGGATATTGAGTATGCAGTGGGTGAGAAAGTTTTCCTCAAGGTTTCTCCTTGGAAGAGAATTATGAGATTCGGCAGAAAGGGAAAACTGAGTCCTCGTTTCATTGGGCCATATGAGGTTCTGGAAAAGGTGGGTCCTTTGGCTTATCGTTTAGCACTACCTCCAGAGTTGGAGAAGATACATAATGTCTTCCATGTATCTATGTTGAGGAGGTATCGATCAGGCCCATCTCATGTACTACCAGTAGAGGAAATTGAAGTGAATCCAGACCTCACATATGAAGAAGAACCCGTAGAGATTCTAGCTTATGAGGTGAAGTAGCTACGGAACAAACAGATACCATTGGTAAAAGTGCTGTGGAACCATCATTCAGGCCAGGAGGCTACTTGGGAACGAGAGGAGGACATGAGGAGACAGCACCCACAGCTGTTCAGAAATTGATACCAGGTAAAATTTCGAGACGAAATTTATTTTAAGGGGGGGAGAATTGTAACACCCCTAATTGCATAGCCTGGTATATTTCACTGTTCCGGTGACCGGTGTCGGTCCGGACAATTAAGGGGATTAGAACCACACTTAAGTCAATTAGAGAAGTCATAAACACAAATAATTAGTAATGTTCAATTAGTTAAGTATAAATAAGAAAAACAGAACATAAGAGGTTAAACAAGCCGAGAGTCACAGCGATAGGTGACCTTCTCGGGAACGACTGTGAAGTCATTTTAAACTCAAATTTCGAACCGCAAAATATGACGCTGTGGTCCTTAGGACCATTATAAACATAGTGGAAAAGAGAAAATCATGAAAAAGGACTGTTAAGTCAATCAAATAATTAGGTCAGGAAGCCGAAAGAAATATTGAATTATTTGCAAACCAGGATGAACTGGCGAGGGGCAATTTGGTCAATGGACCCCGAGAGCTGACTCCTGGCCTAACTGTCAAATAAAAATGGAGAAAAGAAAATTTCGGGATCAAGAATTAAATTAAAGAACTATTGAAGAATTAAAGAAAAAGAAAAAAAATAAAAATGATACTTATTACATCATGATGATGACATCATATAAGATGTCAAAATTAATTTTAATTTTCCAACCTTTTTTGACCAAGTCAATTATGGGCATAAAAACAAAAATTCAAAAAGATTTTTTTCACTTCTTCTTTGCTTATTCCCGTAGCTCTCCTCTCCCTCTCTTCTTATTTTGTTCCACCATTTTTAAGCAAGAAAAGCTTGGAATTCTTTGGTTCCTTTCCATAAATCCTCTAAATCCCAACATTAAATCTTATCCCTAGACCTAGATAAACACTTTGGGAGCAAGAAGGAAAAGAAAACTTGGAGAAGTGAAGAATTAGGAAATCTACAAATTGAGGTAAGTGCAATTTCAAGTTTGGATTCTTATGGAATTCATGAATTTGAGTTTATGTGTGATGAAATTGCATTTGAAATAAAGGAAATCACGCTTAAATAAGGGAAGAAAGAATGTGGCAGCCATAGAACCCTAAGGTTTTAATGGTATTTAGTTAGGTTAAACATGAAATATTGGTGAATAGATGTTATATATGTGATTGTATAATTAGATTACATGAATTGTGAAGATTGGACAGAGTTCGGGTTTTGGGACTTAGAGTTTATGAACCAAAAATGTAAGAAATGAGTAAATGGTGTCTTGGACCTATTGTGAAGTGAAAAATGGTCATTTATGACCAAATGAGTTGTGTTGGAGTGATTGGAATTAAAGTTAAATTCGGAGGGAGTGTGGTCATGCTGCCAAGTCAGCTTTGAAGGATCAAAAATGAAATTTTACAAGTCCAATTGATATGGGACCAATTTACGATGAAAATAGATATAAAATGACACAATTTTCATTTAGGAAGCCTGCTCAAAAAGTGACTAAAACCTAGTGAACAAAGTGGCCGAAGTCGGAAAATCGCAGGCTGCCTCTGCACAAACTGACCAAATGAACAGTATTTGTTCATTTGGTCATAACTAGAGCTAGGCAGGTCAAAATGACCTGAAATTTTACCAGGGGTTAGATGAGATATAGATCTAAAACTTTCATGAAGAACACCAACCCAAATTATGCCATTAACCCAATCAAATTACTGAGCAAAGTTGGTGACCTGAATCTGCAGAACTGCAGATTGCCATATAAACAGTAAAGTTGCAATGGCTATAACTCTCTCTCGAAAACTCCGATTTAGGCGATTCTTGAACCGATGGAAACCTAAGACATAGTAGAACATTTCATATGAAGAAAATTAGACCAAATTATGGACTTAACTTGATCAAATTACTGAATGAAGTTGGATCAACAAATCTGCAGAACCAAATTCTGCAGCATGAACAGTAATAGTAATTTGCTTATAACTTGAGCTACAAAAATCCAATTGGGGTGATTCAAAAAGGAGAATAAACTTAAGACAATAAGGAACATTTTCTATGAAGAAAGTTTTGCCAAATTCCAACAGTAAACTGACCAATGAAACAGTACAAGTAGGGACACCAAAACTGAAAATTTGGTAATTTTGCCCAAAAGACCTAAGTTTTGAAAAAATGACCAAAACCAATAAGTTTGGTGACCAAAATGTGGTATGTGGGTAAAGTTGGAATTCCCATACCTATTAAGCCTAAAAAAGTCAATAATTTGACTTGAATAGTGTAGTGAATAGTAACTCGAAACACAAAATTTCAAGAACGTCGAATTTAGCACGTTAGAGCTAGGTAAAAGTGAAGTTAAATTTATTTTTGGATTTATGTTAAATTACGGTACTGAAACACTATAAATTTGTGTGTTTCAGTTGAAAGGAATACCGAGAAAGAACCCGAGGAACCGAGTCAAGGCCAAGAGGTGACTCGTTTGAGGTTTGTGCACAACGTATACTTTTTGTAATCATCTTTTGCATACTGTTTTGAATAATGTGAAATATTGGATTATGGCATTCTTATGATGTTTTGATTTAAATTGTTGAAAGTTATTATGTATATTGAAATGACAATGTTTAGCAAATTGTTAAGATAAGTTTTGAAACCACAGTGTCATGACCATATATTTGAACACCTCACTAGCACGGCTAGTGGGGGTAATTAGTTTCGAATTTTGATTCCTTCTCTGGAGAAGTGTTGAGGTGTGCCAGTAGAAGAGGATGTGAATGGATATCCATATATTTGAGCTAGCTAACCTTGTGATGTGATTTCTCTTTAGCCTCTGGCTATTGAGATTCTATTTGTTTCGAATGGCATGATCTAACTGTAAATTTTATGAAATGTATTTTGATTCTTCGAAATGAACTTGGTTTGCATTAAAATTTCATAATTTGTGTTTTGTGTTTAATGCTCATGTTTAGTCAAATTTTTGAATAAATGTGATTTATATTTTGCATAAAGATTATTTTAGTATGTTGTGCACCACTGAGTCCTAGTACTCAGCGATAGCTTTTATTGCTGTCGCAGATTTAGAGACTAGAGGAGCAGCAGACTGAGCTGCTGAAGATTGAGGATCATTCAGCTTGAAGTCTTCGGGTATAATTTATACCATAACTGTAAATATTTCTTTTGATGTATATATTGCACATAAATGTATGGACATGTAAAAATGGGTCTTGAGCAGTTTGTATAAAATTTATATAAAGTTGTAATATATATTGTAGTTTGAAACTCTCTTAATGTAAATTTTGTAAGAATGTATATAAATTGTTTTGTCTCTAATGAAATATGAGTATAACTATTTTATTTAATTTAAATGAAATGTGTTGCTAGTATGCTGAGGATTATTGAATTTTGAACTTGAGAAATTTATTGAAATGATTGTGAAATTGATTGAGTTTGATTGTGAAATTGAAGTAGTAGTTGAGAAAAATTTTTAGAAGTGCTTTTTACAGGTATTTGAAGAACTGGTTTTTCAAAATACAGACAGAACTCTGTCAAAATTTTTATAAAATTTGCTAAAAAATAAAATGGGTCAAAATTTCCAATTAGCCTTCCACTTAATTACATGTTTTAAATACTTATTAGAAATGCTCACCACTTATCAAAAATAAGAAAATTATTTTAAAATCCCTTGTAGCGTACTTAATGAGTTATCGGTAGGTGAAGTTCGGTAGTTCATTAGGTATTCTACGGGATCATGTTATGCCTTACAGAGGAGTAAGGTGTGACAGTTCAGGTGTCGGTAGGGACTCCATCAATCTAGCAGGCTATTTTTGTTCCACCTTATCTTACTGGTAGACAAGGCAGGTGCGCACATAGCCTTCCACATCCTCATCCATCCTAGGCCATTAGTAGGATCTGCTGATAAGAGTCATTGTTCTCTGGATGGCTGGATGGCCAGCCCACATGGAGTTATGGCACTCCTTAAGCAACTCTTTCCGCAAATTTCCCCACCAAGGAATGAAGAGGCGGTTGCCAATGGTATAGATCAGCCCATCCTGCTCCCAAAACCGCCGAGTCTTCCCTTCCTTAGCTAGCCCAAGCAAATTTTTAGCAAATGAATCATGGGCCATCCCTTCCTTCACACGCTCCAGCAGGTCGCTGGAGGCACTACTGATGGAGTGAAACTCTGCCTTGCGACTCAATGCATCAGCCACCACGTTGGCCTTGCTCGATTTGTACTCCATCACATAGTCAAATTCTGCCAAGAAATCCTGCCACCGAGCTTGCTTAGGAGAGAGCTTCTGTAACACCCTCACTTTAGCTAGTCCGTACATTCGACTGTTCCGGTAATTAATGTTGGTCCAGACAATCGAAATGTCTGGAACTATATATAAACTAGAGTGAGGAGTCATAAATAACCTAAATAATAGTAAGAAAAAATTTTGAAAAAATTTAAGCTATGAAATACAACAAAGTTAAATGAGTAGTTGCCCCGGTGATAGGTGACCTAATGGCAAGTTGCTGTCTTTACAGCTAGTAGCCCTAAATCAGAAGGAAACCCAGTAAAATAATTTCTGGGATGCTAGAGAAGAGTTACGGTGCCCTAGGTAGCATTAGAGTGCCAAGAAAAGGTTAGGAGAATTTTATCAATCGGTACAGACAGTTTTAGCTCCTTAAGCCAAACGGAGGGCATTTTGATCATTTCGCCTTCAGAGACGATTTTGACTAACTTGTCCATTTATGTAAGTGAACTATATGACATAAAATGTAAATAAATATTGATGAAAAATTAATTAAAAAT
The DNA here is from genome assembly GCF_030052815.1 of Hevea brasiliensis. Taxonomy (NCBI): domain Eukaryota; kingdom Viridiplantae; phylum Streptophyta; class Magnoliopsida; order Malpighiales; family Euphorbiaceae; genus Hevea; species Hevea brasiliensis. Next base: position 480,557 of record NC_079504.1, on the reverse strand, counting down.
AAACAAAAGAGAGAAGAAAGAAAATAAAAATATATTCTAATTATGATGTCATAATTCACTAATTATAATTTCTATCCAATGGGCATTAGACAACTACTTAACGAAGAAGTCAAAAATGATTAAAAGAAAAGAAAAATACATCTTCTTTTTCATTTTACTCCTTGGCTGAAAATCATAGAAAGAGAGAGAGAAGAGAGAAACCTCTATTGATGCTTATTTACAAGCTTGAGTTCACCCACCAAACCACCTCAAAACCCCTTTCTAGCTTCACTGAAATTAATCCTTACCATTAGAGCAAGACTTGGACAGCAAAAAGAAGAAAGAAAATAAAGGTTTTACAAGCTCAAGTTGGAGCTCTAATAAGGTTAGTGCTTACTTTCGTTTTCTTTCTTTCATTAGACCTTGAATTGAAGTTAGGAGGAGCTGTTATTGCATGAAAAAGTAAGAAAACAAGGGGTATGGGAATGACTTAGATTTCGGCAGCCATGGGGAAAGGTTAGGATTTGATAAATTATTTGAATTAAATTGCTTAGAAGTGGTTTATAATGAGTTTATTGAGTTGGATGTTAGTTAGCATGTGTTACATGAGATCAACAAATTAATGAGTTAGGATTTGATATAAAAATTAGAAATTTAATGATATGTTGATAAATTGTTGATATTGAGACCAATTATGGATAATTGAAGTGCATGGAATGTGAATTGTGGATGGTAGTAATGTGGGAAGGTGGTATTGGAAGTGTTGTTCTTGTGTAGGAAATTCTGGACCTATGAGTCCAGTGTGTTTAAATGAACATAAGTAGAGCTAAACAACTCCAATTGGTGCGAAGACAATTGTAGATGAAATTTAAGACCTTAAGCCACATTTTTTATGAAGAAACCTGTCCCAGAAAACCAAACTAAGTGGCCCTAAAAATTGCCTCAATCCGGGTAATACATAAGCTATCCCTGGAAAATGACCAAATGAACAGTGTTTGTTTATTTGGTCATAACTCAGTGTAGAAATGCCCAATTGACCTGAATTTTATATCAATAGAAAGCTTAGACAATGTAGAACAACTTTCATAAAGAACATAACTCCAAATTTTGACAAGAACTCAATGAAATTATCCAGCAAAGTCAGGATACCAAAACTGTCAGAATTGGTTTCTGCCCAAAAATTCTGGGTAGATACCAATCTGACTAGCTTTATTGAAATTTGCATAACTTGAGCTAGAAAACTCCAAATGGAGTCATTCAAAAAGGGAATTAAAGAAGACACAATAATGAACAACTTTGATGAAGAAAAGTTTACCAAATTCTTACTGTAGCTTAGACCAATGGAATAGTAAACATAGCACATAAAACTGAATTTTTGAAAATACTTTTAGGAGACTTTGTATTGCAATTGGCAATCAATGCCAACAAATTTAGAACTCAAAATGTGGAATCTTAATGTAATTAGGATTAACATATTTACTAGGTATGAAAAAGTCCACTTTTTAAGTGAATAGTAAGGTAAATAGTGACCTCAATAATATTAATGCAAATGACTAAAACTTAAATTGCAAATGATAAGTTATAGAAATAGTATAATGAATAAATGAATAATATAATGTATAAATGAGATATTAATTCTCATTATTTTAGAAAGGAATATATTTAGATGTACAAATGGTGCATGAAAATTGATTGATGTGAATTAAAATTATCATAAATGGTATGATGAATTGCATAAATTGTGTAGGAATAAGATTTCGGTATTTATGCTTTTGCTATGAATAAAAAATTAAAATACTATAAATTATAATCGTAATATTTAATAAAATAATGGTATTATGTGCTCATGTATTGTCTAGATACTTGTGTCAGATTAGATAGATTGTCATACCAATAGGGTATTATTTTAGCAGTACTGTGTAAGGCTTTATGCCTGTATTCATGGCTTTATGCCTGTATTCATGGCTTTATGCCCGCACTCATGGCTTTTATGCCCGATTATATGTTATCATGGCTTTTAGCCATACTGATATGTTATCATGGCTTTTTAGCCATTATGACTGCATACCTGGTTGACGTTTCGCATTTCACATCCCATGGTATGACGGCCCGAGGCACCGCGGTGTCTAGTGTCAACGACCCATTATCCAGTTTAGTTAGTCTGTCATAGGTTACTTGGGCAGTGAAATTTATTGAAATAAGTTAAGACTAATAGCAACTGAAAATATTAGCAATTAAATAAAAGAGTAAAAATATTTAAAATAAATTAGATTAGTTATTTAGTAGAAAGAATTGAAATGAATTGGAACGATATTAAAATTTAATTATTATGAAATAATCTGCGATAACCTAAAAAGTATTGAATAAAATGATAAAAAGATTTGCAAAAGAGATATAACTTAAATAAGCATTACAAATGCACTTATTTTTTTATAATAATATAAAGTTAAGAATAATAATATTCTTAGAATTTTTGGGGATTATATATTATTACTGTGAATTTAGGAATAAATTACTTCTTAAGAGGAATAAATTAGAACGAAAGATAGTTGATACTAGAAGTATTATATTAAATTAGATTAAATTTCAGAGTATCCAAAGTATAATCCATTTCTTTCTTTATTTGTATATATTATTTTCTTTGTTATATTATTGCACCACTAAGCAACAATGCTTAGCGCGATGAATTGTCTCCTTGCGCAGGTACTGAAGATAAAGCCCAGTGAATATTAGACTGGGATTTTGGAGTCCGGATTAGCAGAAGTGTCAGAAGTGTATAAGATTGTCACATTCTCAGCAATGCATGTAGATAGGGCTCACAAAATTTTATATATTTATAATTAGTTATTATGTTGAAATGTAAATTATGGAATTGTAATTAATTTGTATATTATGTAAATTGTAAATTTATGTAATTAGTTTATAAATTATATAATTAATGAAAATTTGAGAATTTTAATATATGAAATGAACATGAATGGATATGCATGATAATGAATAAGAATCGAAATGTATGGACACTATCAGAAATAATGAGTATGAATGAGATCTTTATTTGAAAATATTATTGAAAATTTCAAACAAGTAAATAGTGACTCACGTCAAACGATAATAAAATAGGGGAAACTTCGCTGATTTCTCTTTAGAAAAATAATTGATATTAAAAGATAATGAAGTTAAAATGATTAAAGGAATAAAGTAAGATGAATTAAGGTGCTCCGGCACCGAGTGTGAAATGCCTCACTCGGCTACACTGCAGACGAGTGAGGGGTGTCACAGCTTCTTCTGATTTTAGAAGTAGCTTGTGGCCACATTATCAGTTTTGATGAAAAATTGGCTCCCAAGCAAATAATGCCTCCGTGCTCGTAGGCGATGGATGATGGCAGTCATCTCCTTGTCGTGCACTGGGTATCTCACTCCGTATCATTTAGCTTTCGGCTCTCAAAAGCAATGAGGTGCTTTTCCTGCATCAACACCCCACCAATGGCAAATTCGAAAGCATCGGTATGGACTTCAAAGGGCTTTGAGAAATTAGGCAGCACCAGCACTGGTTCCTCCATAACTGCTTGCTTAAGCTCTTGAAATGCACGCTGGCACACAGTGTCCCACACCCAAGGGACGTTTTTCTTAAGCAAGTTTGTCAAAGGAGTAGCCCTCTTGGAGTACCCTTGGATAAACCGTCGATAGTAATTAACTAAGCTAAGGAAAGAACGTAAACCAGATACATTGGAAGGAGGCTCACAATTGAAAATAACACGTACCTTGGCTGTATCCATGCTAATTGTTCCTTTAGCAATACGGTGGCCCAAGAACATCACCTCTGGATGTGCAAATGAGCATTTCTCCTTCTTGACATATAGCTCATTCTCATGTAGGACTTAGAGCACCTTCCTCAGATGCTGGATGTGGTCCTCCAAGCTTTCGCTATAGACCACAATGTCATCTAAATATACCATCACAAACTTGTCCAGGAATGGGTGGAAGATTTTGTTCATGAGAGTGCAAAATGTTACTAGCGCATTTGTCAGCCCGAAGGGCATGACTAAAAATTCGTAGGAGCCATAGCAGGTCACACAAGTAGTCTTGGACTCATCCCCTTCAACAATTCGAACTTGCCAATAGCCCGACCTTAAGTCTAGCTTTGAAAACCATCGAGCTTTGCCCAATCGATCAAACAGCTCGTCCACCAAAGGAATTGGGTATTTATTTTTCACCGTTACCTTGTTCAGCTCTCAATAGTCTATGCACACATGAAGGCTGCCATCATGTTTCTTCTGGAATAGCACAAGGGCACCATAAGAGGCCTTGGAGGGGTGAATGAAACTTGCCTCCAGCAGCTCTTTTAACTGCCTTCGCAATTCCTTCAATTCTGAAGGAGCCATCCGATCGCTGGTGGTTTCGCACCTGGTTCCAACTTAATAGCATGATCGACCTCCCTTCTAGGGGGAAGTTTCTTGGGCAATTCTGAGGGCATCATATCGGAAAATTCTTGGAAAAGTTTAGAAACATCATGAGAAATATCGAGAGAGTTAGAGGGGGTACCTTCTTCCTTGTAAGCTACTAGAAATGTTTTCTCCCCCTTCTTAACTCCCTTAGCTACTTGCATGGCTAAGAGAACTCCCCCGAGCACTGGCTGGCGCTCCACAGCCACCGTATAATCATGGCCAGCACTCCTAAATGTCATGCACCCATCCTCAGTTAAAGAGAAGGGCAAGACTCTTTCCATGAAGTCCAGCCCAATGACCAGCTGGAAGTCCTTCAAAGGCACCACGCTCAAGTCAACAATGCCTGCCCAATTTCCTAGCTGCAGGGGCACACCATGAGCAACACCAAAAAGAGGTTTGGCAAGCTGGTCTACTGCCTTCATACATCCAGGCTCCTTGGCCACCTTCAGGCCTAACCTGGTAGCTTCCTCCACTGAAACAAGGTTTTGATTCGCCCACTGTGTCCAGCAACGCCTTGGTGTCCACACCATTCACCTTGGCGCCCACGAATAGCAAGGCCTTCCCTGGCTTCCCTGCCTAGCCTTAGTAGTCTCCCCCGTGGCTACCTTGGCTTGCACAGTATTCAGCACCCGCAACGTCCCCAGTTGTGCTGCCTCCCCTTGTTGGGGCGTCCCCTCATAGGCAAATGCAATGGCATTCAGCTTGGCCTGATTGGGGCATTCTCGCACGCAATGAGGTCCACCACAGAGAAAGCAGTCATTCTTCGGCTTGGGCCAATCCTTACTACTTCCTTCCCCTTGCTGCTTCTCCTTTGGCTTAAAAGGCTTGGCTGCCTTGTGGGGCTTGTCTCCCCCACCTTTGCCATAGTTACCCTTTTTTGACTTTTCTTTCTTGGCCTGTCTCTTAGAGAATTCCAACAACGATTCGGCCACAGCAATTGCACTAGCAAGATCTTGGACACCCCTGCGCTTCAGCTCTTGTTCTGCCCACTGCTGCAGCCCATCAAGAAAATATAGCAAGCGGCTTTTATTGGGCATGTCGGGAATCTCCAGCATGAGGGAGGAATACTCCCGAATATAATCTTTGAGAGACCCAGTATGCTTCAACCCACGCAGCTTCTTCATTGCAACTTCTTCAGCATTTTCGGGGTAGAATTGCTTCTTTAGTTCCCCCTTAAATGCCTCCCAAGTGCGGATCTCCACCAGTCCCCTCTCCATCTCGGCATGGCAACGTCTCCACCAAAGGATAGCATCATGGTCAAGGTAGAGAGTAGTATTTTTGATTTTGGAAGAATCATCAACAACATGCAAGGCATCCAAATATTGCTCAACAAGCCAAATAAAATTATCAAGTTCTTTAGCATCTCTCTTATCTCCAAATTTTGGTGGTTCCGGGACTTTAACTTTCGGGGCAACGCTGGCTGTAGTGACTCCAGCAGATACAGCAGCCTTGCACACAACCACATCTTCCTTTAGGGACGAAATTTCAGCAGCAATAGCACCACGAAACTCCTTCATAGACTTATTGACAGAATCGATGAAGGAATTCAGCGCACCTTACATAGCCCCCTCGAGCTCCTGCCTCATGGCCTCCTGCTCTTCCTCCCGCGAGTCAAGAGTATCCATGATATCCCCCACGGCCAACTCCAGCTTGGCCAGCCTTGCTTCGAAGGGTTCTACCAAATCCGAAGGAACTATCGTCCCCTAGACGACTCCTTCGACCTGGCTTGCCTCTTTGGTTGCACACGAGCTTCCTCTTGCACCTCCGAGAGGTTGCTTGCTTCAGCGTCTCTGCTTGTCATGGTTACAAATCCCCGTAATTGCAACTTTGGCTCTGATACCACGTGTCACAAGTCAAGACTTTCAGCTTGCCTAGTGAGGCACTTGCCTAACAGATTTCCCCAACACCAAAGACAAGTAAGCCAATTCCAGCAAAGAACTCAAGCACACCCACACTCACACTTGGAATGCACAAGGGAAATAGATTGGGCCAAAGAGAACTATATTCTGTATAATTAGAATGTGTGTACAAGAGAGAAATATACAAGAACTCTTTTAGTGACTCTTAATAGCTCACACCACTCAAGATGTTAGTTACAAGCCTAGACAACAAGTATTTATAGGCAGCAACACCTCCTCAACTTGTGGTGCAGATTTCTTCCCTCCCAATTCCTCAAAATTGCTGCAAGGCTTCCCCAGCAAGCTGCCTTGGACATTCAGGAGAAATGGAGAGAACTCTGGAACCTTCCAGCCTCCTTGCAAGCTGCCAGCCCGAAATGAGGTTTGATTGGCTCAAACTCCTTCCAGCAAGCCAACTACAGCCCATCATCAGCCAGCCAATTGCCCAACACATCCAGCCTACTGCCCAAAATTTTCTAGCATGCTCCAGCACGCCCTATAGCCATCCACAAGGTTCTAGAAATTTTCGCAAGTCTGCACTTGTGCCACCTGACTTGCTTGGGCAGTTTTGGGCTTTTTGGCATGCTTACCACTTGGGGGCTTACAGTGGCCTCCTGCTAAGGATCATTTCAGTAATTCATAGACACCAAACATAGCAGCGTTTCTTGGAACCTCATCCAAAGTGGGTAAGTGTACTTGTCCCGCCACGCGTGTAAATTGTTTGAATAGTTCGGTGATAAAATTTGGGGTTAGTGATGATGTGTTTTTTTTTCTTTTTTTCCTCAAAGATAGCTTGTTTCATTGATAAAGATACTAACCATTACAATAAGGCCAAAGTTCAAGGAAAACAAACAACTATTCTACCCAAGGTCCATGACCAAGCCCATAGCCCAACAAAGTGGAACCCTAGCTAGCAAATGACCAAAGAAACTTTGCATTCCAGTAGCTCCAGTGCCGTCATCTCTCAAAGCTCTTGTGGTTGGAAGACACTAAGAGATCTCCGTAGAAGCCATTATCCAAGAGCATGCTTATACCAAGCAAAGTAAGAGATTCTTAGCCAACACCCTCAAAACCCACAATGGATAGAAAAATTGTAAGTCGTTGGCAGCTCAAGGATGGACAACGGTAGAAGGATGGCAGAGCCTACCGGCATCTCACTTGCTTATAGCCAAGGGGGCAGCCAAAACATGCAGCCAGCTCTTATGCCCTAGGGGCACCAAACCATCATGCAAAGTCGATTTTCCTCTCCCAAAGCCAAGAAAGACCAAACATTAACAAGAAGCAGGCTATTAGAGCATCCTCTTCCAATATACATGTAGCCTGCACAAAAATAAAATCACAAGTATCTACAACCCGACCCTAATTTAGGGAAGGAACCCACACACTGAGCCGGGGAAGGATGGCCTTCCCCTAACCAGAGGGGGAGAGGAAGGCCACAGGAAATGGAAGAAAAAGAGGGCCTTTAAACCCTAGGAAAAAAGAACAAGGAGAAAAACTTTCTCTAAAAACTTAGAGAGAGACTTCGGTAAACCACCTGTGACGATGTGCACATTGAATCTAGTTTGGTAGATTTTTATAAAAATGCAAGGAAATATTGTTTACACGTCACGTGCTTTTTTGGTCGGCAACGGTTGTTGGGTATTTATGAAAGAAAGATTAAGATTCTTGAAATGGAGTGTTTTTGAGATAAAATTTATTTTAACTTTCATTTGACCTTATTTTTTTTCTTTGATTAAAATAAATTAGTGTCTAATTAGATGGAAGGACTTTATAATTAATGAAATTAAACTTTAGGTATTACTCATTAATATTGTTAAACTTTAATATTAAATAATTATTTACCCAATTTATTTTGTAAAATAATAATAATAATAATAATTATTATTATTATTACCATTGAAAAATTATCATTTTTAAATATGCTATTAAAAGTAATTTAAATAATCATAATTTTTTAAATTATTAGTTTTTGAAAGAATTTTTTTTATCAACATTTAAAATTATATTTTTAAAGCATTTTTTAAGTATATTTACATAAAAAAAAAAATTTATAGGAGAATGATCCAATCTACCTTCTTGCATGAAGAAAAAAACACCTACCATAAACCCAAAAATACGCTCTTGGTTTCTTTCTTTCCACAGGCTCCCCCTAACAACTTAGCCCCACCCTCTTAATTCTGTCCAACGCCCAACTTACATATCTCCTCTGGCGGAGGAGACTCCCACTTAGAACTCCGCCTGTTCATTTCATTAAAATCATTCACACATTGCTTCAATTTCAGACCCGAAATCCGCTTCCTCACAGCGGCGCGTTTCTTCCCCGCTACCTCGTCAAAAATCTTCTCCCACCCCCTTTCCCATTCAGCATGAGCATCACATAGCTTCAGTGTCCCATTTTCCCAATTAGTCCAGCTCCAACCCTTATTAAGCAATGGCATTACACCTGCAACGCAGCTCCCTTCACACACTCGAGTGCACGGCCGGCACTTGGCGCCACTCAGCGGACCGGGGCTCGACAATGTTGCCACAGGAACACCAAACCGGTACGGTGGGAACCGGTACTTGCGGTCCGTGACAATGCAGAAAGGGAGGCGTTTGGTAACGAAGGGAACGCCGTAGGTGGTGAGTTGGGCCTTGAAGGAGGTTTCCGAGTTGAGCAAGCGTAACCCGGCAGAGTCAAGTTTGGGGATGAGAGACAGACGCGAGAGGGCCACCTTTGAGGAGTTAAAATCGCCAATACCGAGGCGGTCGTTGAGCCCGCCGTAGGTGGAGCCCGATGGAACCAGGTAGTGACCAGCAATGAAGTTTTGTGGGCCAAGTGGGGCGTTCCAGTAGCCATCAACTCGGGTACGGACAACCCAGTCGTATTTGAAGTTGTTTTGGGTTTGGTACTCCTCTATCATTGTGAGACACCCCTCTACGAGATTGAAGTACTGCAATAGCCCCTGCAAATTTTATGGTCCCCGTTTTTAGTTGCATTAAAATTGTCGAGAATAACTTCAGTTTTACTACAGACATCTCTAAGATCAAGTTCATTTGATTTCTGGTTATAAAGTCTCAAATTCGAGTTTGAATCGGACTGAAATAGGAGAAAAAGATTTCGTATTCAATGAAACCCACACAAAAACCCGATTTCAAAATGAAGATTTGTAATTGTCTAATCTCTATGTTCTTACCCAGAAAACAAATAAAAATAGACAACACCCAGCAAAGAAATTTCACTTGCAAAATTTTAATATTAGTAATTTAAAGAGAGAAAACCTGGATGCCATTTGGGGAATTCGCGGCGGTCAGAACTCGGACCTCAGCCTCTGTTTCCGGTATGGGTTTGGGCTGAAAGATGCGGACGGTTGCTATTCTGGGGGCGACTTTCAAGAGCGAGAACTTGAATGCATTTTTGTCTAAAGGACTGTGCAAAAAGAGGTCTGAGTTTGGATACAAATTTAGAATATTCTCCACAATCGATGGTCCAGTAAGCTCAAATCTACGAGCCCCACCGACCAAACAAACCGCCATTCTTGATCGGTACAATTCATCCTTCCACGACCTCACCCCCACTGGCTGGCTTCGATTCAATGGCAACACACAAGGATCATCAGCTGAAGTGGTGGAATTGACGGTCCTGTTGAAGAAAAAGGAAGCGAGAGGGGCGAAAGTGGAAAAAGGACTAAGGGGTGTAGCGTATACACAGATAAAAACAGTGAGAGAAAGAGGAGGAACTAGTAACAAGAGAAGTCTCCAACCTTGATCTGAGAACCCTCTGGCAATATACATGGCGGATTTTTGTGGACTCTTCACCATCTGGTTCTCTTCCTGGTGTTATATTTGAATAAGCTTCGTTGTTGGTGGTGGTGGTTTTGGATCCTACTCATGAAGAAGGGAATTCATAGACCCAGAGGAGACTTGGTTTAGGAGACGAGTGGATTTTTTTGGAAGATGACACATCCTTTTGGAAATGATCAGGTGAACTGTGCAGCATTTTAGCTACTATGATTTTTTCCATTTTTGCCTTTTTTGTTTCGTTAGTATGATGCTAGCCAATCAAGTTAATGAATTTTTGGTTGCTGTTACACAACCCCCTGGTTAGTTTTGAGCACAATTGTGGAGTGATAGGGCTGGATGTATTGGATATTGTTATTGAAGAGTATGCGAAATCATGCGGATTACAGAATAAATGGAAATATACTTTTCTTACTAATAATTGCAACCATTCTTTGTTAACCGCGTGCACTTTCAAATATTCACTTGAGATGAAATCACGTGGTCATCGGTCAGCACTTTGATGCGCCCACGGCCGATACCTCTTCTCTTCTTCACTCATCTTTTCTTTCATCTACTTTCTTTCTATTTTTCTTTTTATTTTTTTTCTTGCTATTTTTTAAATAGAGGAACTCAATCTTAAATAATGTCTTCTTATCATTAAATCAAATTAAATAAGTCTCAATATCTTTTTTCTCTTTCCATTATTATTATTTTTATAATATTTTAAAGTAACAATTACTATAAATATAATCTTACTAAAACAATATTATTAATTTTATATTAAAATTTATTTTAATTATATATACACATTAATTATTTTTACATATAAATATTTATTTAATTTAAGTACTATTAAACTTATATAAAACGTTCTTTCGTAATTGTTCTTTTAGCCCATTTATCGGTGAAAATACCATATATTATTTTTTTTTGAAACATATTATTATTATTATTATTATTATTTAATAAAAGAGAGAAGTCATTTTTTTCGCAAATACAAGTGGATTTTTTTTTTTAAACAATACAAGCGGAAGCTACGAACACAGCTTCAAAGCAAGTTGGGAAATTTCTTAAAAAAAAAAAAAGTCAAATTCCACATTTAGGTAAAAAGGAGTAAATGTTGGCAGGCCATTTGCTGGTGTCAAATCCAGGAAATTTCTTTCAAAAAAGAAAACGCAAGTATTTAATTAAAAAAAAAAAAACCAACCTTGATGATGTTCAAAGAATGTGGAAGGTGATGGCGGTGGGAAGCGTGAATAGGGCATTAGAGGATGAATTTCAAAAATTTTATCTAGGATTTCATATATACATACAAGTTTATTATGATCCTAGCATTTTCTAAGGCCCTAAAGCAGATCAAGACACTCTTTTAATATGCATTTGTGATTCATTTGCCTTTAAAGATTAAGGTTTAACAATTAAACCTAACAAACCCTAACTAAAAGAGGGTTTAAAGACAACTAACCTGAAGGGGTGTAGAATCAAACTTTTTGCTTTCTTTGGTAGTCTCCTAGAGCACCACTTGTTGCTCCTCTAGCTTGTCCATCACAAGTTTCCATCAAGATCACCTTAAATAGCCCAAGTCCTCTCTTTGATGCTTGCCAACCACTAACTTTTAAAGTATTTGCTTTAGGTGATTTCTATGAATGTATTTGAGCTAGAAACCTTTTCTAGTGTCTTTGATTTAAGAAAGAAACAAGATTTCTTTCTATCATCAATGGAGGAAAAAACACAAGAACGAGAGAGAGAGAGAGAGAGAGAGAGAGAGAGAGAGAGAGAGAGAGAGAGAGAGGTTGTCATCCAACATAGAAGAAAAAGAAGATTCAACTTACATGGTCCTCTTCTTATCTTGTATTTATACACAATAGACAAAAACCATTAAATGGTTGTCACATGTCAATTTAAGATTGAATCTTACTTTTTCTTGTTTTAATCACATTATGACAAGTGTAAAGCCAAGATTAAATCATCAAAAAGTTATTTTTCATCATATGAAAGACAAGTGACACATTTCTATAGGTGCCACGTGCCACCATCTCATAGTGCCACGTGTCACCATGTAAAATTACCATTTTGCCCTTGTATTGAATTTTGAGTTCTCAACCCAAAATTGTAATTTCTCCCTCAAATTAATTTATATCACATATAAATTAATTAATTAATTTCTATTAATTAATCTTACAATTGAATTCATATTTAAACTCTTTAAATATAAATTCAATTTATATCATACATCCAATATGCAAGATTTGATTTCAAGTCATGCTAGGGCCTTTGCAATCTTAGTACAAACCGAATCTATTTAATTATTAATTAAACTCTTTAATTAATCAATTAAATCATAATTAACTTGGTGGTTAACTTGTGTAGGTGTGTGACTTACTAGGCTCATTACTAATTGTCAATGAGAAATGATATTAACTCTTAATATCAATAGAACTCTTCCAACCTACAAATGATTTTCCCAAATTATTTTAGGCATCTCATAGACCATGGTTGACACCTAGCATAGCATGCCATGGCCAACCAATTAGCAATAAGAAATATCTTAAAATGAATCTTTAATCATACATAACCATGCACTAAAATCCATCCGTATTATGTCCCAATTCCATTTAGGGTCATGGTTGAGTCAAACCCCTTTTTATGGAATCTTATGCACTCATTTGAAATCTGATTCTTGACATATAAAACTTTACCATCAGGAAACACCTTTCCTGACAAAGTCATCAGTCCTGGCCAGGAACTTAATCTTGTCAAGAACAACTCAAATCCGCATAGGACTTTTAACCCTGTTTACTCAAGGCTACAGATCCCTTCTTGACTGAACAACTGTCCCAACATATGACTAATCTGAGCCAACACACATCGAATTATCCATACACAGTACAGATATGTAAGTGGTATCAAACTCAAACCACCTATATAAGAGACAACCGTGTCATCTTAGGTCTAAAAATTATATACACTAGTATGACACAGATAACATTTTATTGACTCGAGTAAACACCATATTCATGTTATCTGAAGTCACAAATTCAACCTACTTATCTCATAAGTGTCCACTGTATTTATCCCGATATCTCATATCAGATGGCATGAGGCTCACCATTCCATATTCATCAATATCTCATACTGATTAATGGAGATAAAAAAAGAGGTGACAGCTCTTTGAATATAATGTGCCCACCAAAATATCCTTTAGCTGCGAACTCTGATTTATAACAAATGTCCCATGTATTCTGGCACTCATATTCTTATCTCATAAGAATAGAACACATAACATATTGCTAATGGACAATTTCAAATAAATATGGTACTAAATACATATAACATTTAAATGAAACGTTCATTGCCATTATAATATTTACAATGTTATTTACAAGTTACAAGATTAATGCATGTTCTAGGGCACACATAACTAACAGAAGGAACTACGAGTTTTTTTTTTTTTTTTTTTTTTGGTGGGTAGGAACGTGCACCAATCTAACTTTCCAGATAATGACTGAAAATTTAATTTTTGAATTTAATGAAGACTAGTCATACCAGAAACTCCAATCAACATCAGCGGCCAGAAACTTATTAAGAAGATGAGGTAATGTCCAATATTTACCACAGCCTAAAATGATTGCATTCACCATCCAAAGAATGAACAAATGGAAAGTAATTTGCGGCTTTCTGTTGTAAGACAACTTAAAATGAGAATGGACTTTGATAAGATAATAAATCACCTAAAGCAAAATATAGAACATGAAAATCAGACACTTCATTATTGTGGCGGGGGAGGCAAGTCAGAGGAGTCACCATCGGTTGAAGATGGCGAAGATGAACCAATATCTTGATTAGGGTAGGCTCCTGGTGGTCTCTCCTGAGGTTTAATTGATAGCAACTGGGTTGAATCACCCACAACATCAGCCCATCCGTAATGAGGTTGAGCCCTTTATTAAATACAGACTGTGTCAGTTAAATTAATCTTACTACAATCCAAAAGAAATAGAATCTTATATTTTTATCCAACCCCCATAATTATGTATATAAGCTCAGTTAGCAACTAAGAGAAGCAATTTCTTACTCGTAATAGGTTTCATCGTCCACAACAATATCCCAGCTCTCACCTGTTGTGCTCCTTCCATATTTGTGGACTTTACTGGAATACAGAAGGAAGGCATACTAATACAGTATGTAAAATTTCATATAGTAATACCGGTACCAAACTTTTATGTCACATTTACACAGGTGGAAAAAAAAAACTAATTTTGTCATTAAAATGGAAACACAATCTTTTTATGGATAAAGTTCCATACCCATTTCCAAAATGTTCCTCTCCCCATGTCCTTGACCAACCTAAAAACAATGTAATCATGAGAGTTTGGCACATAAAATTCACAAGGGACACAAGTAAAGCCAAACGTGAGCAGCTTAAGGAACGGAAGACCAAGAAAAGAAATTCATTTTTTGGGTCAAGAACAATTCATGGATTAAGTTCAATTGTCTCCTCAGAAAATGAGAATCTTGGCATTAAGTCTCCGTTCTACAAATAATAAATGAGTTAAATGCTAGACTACATCATGTCCATGACAGTCACATTAAAAAAGTTATAAGTCAGAAAACAACTTCTAAAGGTGAAATTATGGGGATATTGTTGATAATTAACTATGCGAGTTCAGTATCCCATCAATAACATTCACAACTACCATGAAAATTCCAGCAGAGTACAAGAACCAGGAAAGTTAATTGTAATAGTCGATGAATAACTTTGCAAATAAATTTCTTACCAAATGGATAAACACATCTTGTCTAACTTTATGATTATTTTTCTTTTCTTACTAAAATGGCTGAATGCAGTCAAAAGCAAAATGATGTGTAGACCAAAAACAACATAATCAGCCCCAAATCTAACATGACATAGAAACAAGCAAGCATATCATAACATAAAAAACCAAATTGATGGTGAGGAAAAAAAAGCACTTAATTTTGTACTTTACAAAAGAGCCCTAACTTGAATGTAATCAAAACTCCAGTAGGTTTATCACTAGAAATTTGCTATAGTGCTTTCTTTGAAACAAAATAAAACAACACAAATCAAAGCAAATAACAATGACCATTAGAAAAATTTACCTAGAAAGCATGTACAAAGATATGCAAAGAAGAGCTAACTAAAACAAATCTTACAAATGAAAATGGTAGCCCAAATTTAACAAAGAATTGATGATGTGGATAAAATCAAGGGAAATGTTCAATGGCATACAGCATTTAAAATTTATAAAGACAAGGTATCTCGGCTGAATAAAATACATATTAAACTTACGGTTGCCAATTGAAGAAACATGCCACGTCTCACCCTGGCGCGAACCTATGCCAGCAAAGAACTTCTCTTCCCACTTATCACCCCATTTGGTTCCCAAGTCAGTCTCAGCCCATTTATCTGTCCTGAAAAGTGAAAAGTGAAAACAATAACTCAATGAAACTACTTGAAAGTTTTCCAATTGTTAAGTTCTGACTACTTGGAGAAAAATGAAATGAAGAACTTGCTGAAAGTCTAAAATTATTGCAAAAGCAGACCAATAGGTTAAACTGTAGTATTATTGACAATTTACATAAATTATCATTTCCCAGAATTGCACATATTTTACTACATACTGTGGATGTTAACAGGTTATTTATTCATCAAAAGCTCTGTTCTTATATCAACTGAAACATAGTTCGGATTCTAATGATGCTTTCCATATTCATCGTAGCCTATTGCTCACATAAGATCTCAAGTTCTGAAGATAGATTATGATTACTTTCTATGGTCAATTGTATTTAAAGCATGTCAAAGTCCAGAAGAACAACAACTAGCTCCAAGCATATTTAAATCCAACAAAAGATATGAAGATAAATATAGAAAACCATTTGAGAACAGATCCTCTTCCATTGTAATGCTCTCCCCACTTTTCCCACCAAGATTGCTCATTCAGTCTACCATATTTATGCGCCCCCTTCTCGGTCCAGCCTTTAGCATCATACTTCTCCCACCTAAGTCCATAATTAATGAATAACAATTAATACAGTAATTGGTGGGTATATCATTTTTGTGAATTGCATACTTAATACAATAAATTTGATATATCCTATTAATCTGCAGTTTACTATTAGCTTACCATTTCTCATACCATCCAGCATTTTCAGTCCCTGACTTCGCTTGTTTCTGTGCACTCCTCTCTATCCTTGCTAGACTACTGTAACAACAAAGTAAAAAAGCATTTTACAAATGAAAGTGAAATCAAGGGTTTAATGGAAATTTATTTCATTGTAAAGTTTTCTACTTTATTGAAATAGATAAGCTCTAGTACAGAGTAGACCTCCATTCATCTTGATGGAGCACCTCTTGCCACGTTTCCCACCATGAATCCCCTTCTGCATTCCTTCCAGATTTCTCCACACCTATTAAACATAAACTAAGCTGTAGATGAGCACTACATAATTAAAGAGGTCTGAATATCCAATTAAAATGGAATAGAAAAGATGATCATGTCTAGTAAAAACAAGGCAAGCAAAACCTAGCTCTTTGTATCCAGTCCAGTCACTTTTCTCCCACCACTGTCAAGGAGATAAAAAAATCCAGTTAAATGCATCCACCTGGGATGATACTTAATAGGGTTATAAAAACAACATCAATGTAGCATAATTTGATAAAAATCATGAAATCTGATTGTAGGACCCTGATGATATGTTAGCATGGCTCTAAGGGTTGCATGTATTGTATCAAAACAACACCAATGTAAAGAATCTCCATGCAACCCTTAGAGCTATACTTTTGAAGATGTCATTTTCAAAACTACAAGTCCTCAGATTATCTAAAGTACAAAATTTAAATGCAACCCCAAGTCTTCAGAAATATGTTAGCGTGGCTCTAAGGGTTGCATGTATTGTATCAAAATATTGAATCAGAGTCCAAATCCTCCAGATTACTACAGTGTACTTCAACTGATGGACAAAAAGGGAGTAAGGACAACATAATGGCCAAAATAGTTATCCTAAGTGGATGATTAATCACAAAACTACAACTTTATTTAAAAAACACTAATTAATTTTGGAAATTTGTCACTATTTGCATGTCAGTTAGCATCTCAATCAAAGCAAAATCAGCATTTATTGGTGTTGGAGACTCGGTCACAGAATAGATATTATCTCGAATGTACAGTTAGCTGCTTTCATCAATCATCAAAATAATGAATGTTGCTAATGGTTTAGCATTTTTCATTATGTACATGAATTTACAAAAATTTCTTCCAGTTTGCTTCAATCCAAAATCAATAATACTCTTACATACATGTAACATGACCAACATGATTTTGTACCATTTCTTTCCATTCTGAGATATCATCATGTGATCGTCCGCCCATTCTTGTCCATCTACGTCTGTACCCATTTTCACCCAGGTCTTCTCCGCTTTCTCGGTACCACATACTACCATCTTCATTAGTGCCTGATTCATTAACATTTTCATTCAACAAGTTGATGCCCCAGTCCTTTTCATTTGCTATACCAGTGTCTGCATTGGGGGAACCAATGAAAACAACATTATTTATTAAGCATGACATTGAAATATTTATTAAGATCCAAAATTTTAAAAAATAATAGCAAAAGAATGTGCCAGCATGGAAGGCTTTCATAAGCAGGAGCAGATATAACTGAATAAGAAATTAACCTGGCCAAGTTATGTAAATTACCTCTTTTTGGTGGGTTGTCTCGGGACTGTGGACCAGAATTTCTTGCAGTACAACGAGGAGAAAACTTTTCTTGTTTTGAAACAAAACGAGACCTACAATAGTTATAAGCACCATCACAAACTTTATGCTGATTGAGTTATAAAAAGAAGTTGTTAATTAAGTGAAATAAGCTTTGCCTAGTCCCACCAGACGAAGGAAAGTTGATATATGCTGAAAATTCAAATTATTCATTAATAGATATATGCTGAAAATTCAAATTATTCATTAATAGAACACTTGTGAGCATATCCATCATGGTATAAAAGAATAAAAACATAAATTCACATAAACATAATCAAAATATATAATCCTCTTGAAACTTGCAGAATGTTCTTAGTCTTAGTAGCTCCTGAACATGTATTTGAAACTTGAATCCTTGGGTTCAAGATAACAATACTACTACTGTTATTCACTCTAAGATACAGCTAAGAACTGATCCTGGTATTTTACATACCCTAGAAGAATTGAAAAGCTCTAAGTTAACAATTTAGCTTATAACATTTTGATCACAGAACCAGCAGTCATGTAAAGTTTAAAAGAAAATTTCCATTTATAGAAAATACAATTTCCAGAAAATCCCCACTTATCTTTGAAAATTTAAAAGAAGAGGGTATTAAGTTTGCAATTGAAATAGATATCACTGCGTCAATGGAAGATGAACAATCATCAAGGAGAAGTGTAAAATACGACGACGTACTGATGAGAAGCAAAAGGCAATGCTGGAGTGGCTTGGACAAGGAGCCTATGAGAGGACCTATCTTCATTTTTGTTGACGCTCCGAATCGGAACCACAGAGTCAGAGCAGCAGCAAGTGATTGGAGTGACGCCGACAGCGGCCCTCCTCTTCTTCCTGCTGAGCTGCAATCCATAAACAGTGGAATGCAACGGAGAAATGTGGAGGCGAGTGAGCTTGAAATGAAGGTAAGCGGATAAACCACCGGAATTGGCAACCATTAAGGAGAAAAAATTAGGAAAATGCCACGGGAAAAAAAAAAAAAACCCTAGGCAAGAGAAGGTTTAAAAAGAGAATGGAGGTTGAAGAAGTAGAGATGGGTTAGGAATTGAAAATTTAAAAGAAGAAAAGGAAATGGGCAATGAAGGCAGAGAGGTATCGCAATGATTGACAGTGAGGGAGTTACAGTGGAAAATTAAGTGAGAGAGAGAGGAGGAGTGGGAAGGGCCGGGTCGTGAGCTGGAGATCAGATCGGTGTGAGATTTCGCATTTCGGCCATGGCTGGCTGCGATGCGAATCCCGGGAATTAATCGTACACGTGAGCAGAGAGGGCGTCACTTTCTAAGTTTTGAATCCGTTATACTTTTGTGGTTTTTCCATGTGTCAAAGACTCAGCTCTCATTTTCTTTCCCATTTTAATAGGATTGGCTGATTAAGCCATTTAGAAAAATTAAAATAAAATATACATAAACTAAAAAAAAAAAAATTCTTAATTTTTCTGATTATATGGAAAGGGAAAATATCAGGGCTTAATCCAATCGATCAGTTTTGATATGATGGTTGAATTTTTTTTTCTTTTAAAAAGAAAGAATTTGATTTAAATTTATCAGTTTTGATCTAATTATAATTTAATTTATAATTTAATTAAAATTAAATTTATTATACTTAATTTTTAATTTGAAATGAAATCAATTTAATTTTTAATTTCAATTTTAAATCAAAACAGGCTGATAAAGCGGTAGGGTTTCGAAAGCCACCTCCCAAAAACAGAGTTTTCAAACAATATCCAAATCCATGGTGGTGATAGACTGATAACAATGCGAGATTCAATATCTCTGCTGGAAGGTAACAGAAAAACTAACAAGATCTGTTTCTCCCCCATCACCTATTTGCTAAATCATTTATTTGTGTACTTTTCGCCACGTGGTTTACTTAGAGGCTTGATGACATGGACAGACACCTGTTGACGAAATGATTTAGTTGCTGATAAGCTGGAAACGTGGTAGATTGCGTGTCATGAATACGTGTCGTTATGACAAGAAGAGGAGAAGAAACTAGCATCCCTGCTGTTGGACGAGGAAACCAAAAACTTTTTAACCGCGCCATTCCCTTGTGTGCTTGGATAAGCTTAATGTCACTTCCAAAATTATGACTTTGGAGAGCGAGACTGATTTGCTACGGTGACAAATTTTCTACTGTCACGGTTTAAAATTCTGAATAATAATTGATATATAATTTAAGTATTTTTAAATCATATAAATTTTATTAAGATATCTTAAATGAATATATTATCACTTATTTATTTTAAAAAATAAATAAAATTTAAATAAATAAAATACTAAATAAACATCATAAATATCTCATAAGTAAACTGCAGAGTTTCTATATATTTCAAATAAAAACTTAAATTATTCAATAAATTAAATTAATTATTACCCTGAGAAAATATGAATTCGGACATATTATGAGAACAAATCAAAGATTGTTTCTCTCCAAAAAATGGATAAAATATTTAGATCAGCTACAGAATTCTACTGATCTGAAACAGATAATAAACAGAGAAAATGTGGTTTGAACTAAATACTTAGTGAATGATAATTATAGCACACAACGGAATAAAAATAGGCAGATGCTTAATTAATTTCATAATAAATTTTCTATTCAATAAAATAATGTTCATACTGTCAAAATTATTAATAAAATAATTTCATGAAACATATATATAAAAGAAATTCATTCAATAAAAATTTTATGGTAAAGTGCACCAGAGTGATGATACCCCACATCACCAAAGGCCAGAGTGTAAGCGCGCTACCAGATATTAGATAACTTCATCCTCCTTTACAGATATCAATGCATATGATACTAATGCAAACCATAAACTGCAATGATGCATGACTCGACAATGCAAACTAATACTGTGATAGTCCACATGGTGGGGTCAGATAACAGAAACAGATACTAAGCACATGTACCAATTCAAAACAGAAAATTAATTTGTACAAATTAATCAAAATCAATAAAAAAAATTTATGATAGCAAATAATAACTGATAGTGCAATTCCAATAGTTTATTTCAATAATTTCAGAGAGTTAATAAGATCAAATCAATTTCAAATCAATTCAGTTTAACATATTAGTAAATTTTATAGTCAGATATCAATCAATATAAAGACATTAAAGGCCTGTTCCAAAAATCTTAATGGCTCTAATGCAGAGATAATTGACAAAATCAATTATTTAATCAAAATCGAAATAAAATTCAATAATAAAATAAAACTCTATAAAATCACATGTAAAATAATTGTTAAAATACTTATTTAAAATTTCATTTAATAACAAATTTAATGCTGAGAAATTTTAAAAGAAACTAAAATTGTGCCATGTACTATAATTATCACTCACCTGAAACCTCTAAGACAATGGTTATTTTCAATGGACGAGAGACAATTTCAACTAACAGATTCAATATTCAAATCTCCTTGAAAACATAATCGAAGGTGATAAATAGAGAAGTAGAAAATTTAGGAATTCCCTACGCACATCAGATTATAAATCGTAAATTTATATATATATATATATATATATATATATATATATATATATATATATATATATATATATATATATATATATATATATATATATATATAACAATAAATAAAAGATGATGAAAATAACTGTTGAGAGTATTTGGTAGAAAAAAAAGAGGTGACAAACAGGTTTCAAGATCAAAGTTTAGCTGAAGAGGTGATTAGGGTATATATATTTTAAGAGTTCTATTAAGTGTAGAATGGGATAAGAGTTATTATTGAATTGGGTTGTTCAGATTACAGATATATATTTAATTTCAAAAATAATATATATATGTATATATAAATAAATAAATAAATAAATAGGCCAACCAATAAATATTATTTATCTTATTTTATTTTATTTCTAGATAAATATTTTACATTATTCTTAGATAATTAAAATAAATAAATAGATAAATATTAGGTTCCCACATACTTCCCTCCTTAAAAGAAATTCGGTCCCCGAATTTAACCAGACAAAATTCTAACTTGAAGAATCAAATAAGTGGGGATATTTGGCTTGCATTTCAAATTTTGCCTCCCATGTGGCCTCGCTACTTGTGTGTCACACCTTATCCCTCTGTAAGGCATAACATGATCCCGTAGAATACCTAATGAACTACCGAACTTTACCTACCGATAACTCATTAAGTACCCCACAAGAGATTTTAAACAATTTTCTTACTTTTGACAAGTGGTGAGCATTTTCTAATAGGTATTTAAAACATATGATTAAAAGTAAATCTAATTAATATTTTTGGTCCATTTTAGTTTTCCGCAAATTTTATAAAAATTTTGACAGAGTTCTGTCTGTATTTTGAGAAACCAGTTATTGTAACACCCATATTTGTATAGCCTGGTATATTTCACTGTTCCGGTGACCGGTGTCGGTCCGGACAATTAAGGGGATTAGAACCATACTTAAGACAACTAGAGAAACCATAAACATAAATAATTAGTAATGTTTAATTAGTTAAGTATAAATAAGAAAAACAGAACAGAAGAAGTTAAATGAGCCGAGAGTCACAGCGATGGGTGACCTTCTCGGGAACGACTGCGAAGTTATTTTAAACTCAAATTTCGAATCGTAAAAAGTGACGCTGCGGTCCTTAGGACCCTTATGAACACAGTAGAAAAGAGAAAATCATGAAAAAGAACTGTTAAGCCAGTCAAATAATTAGGTCAGGGAGCCGGAAGAAATATGAAATTATTTGCAAACCGGGATGAATCGGTGAGAGGCAATTTGGTCAATTGACCCCGAGAGCTGACTCCTGACCTAACTATCAAATAAAATCAGAGAAAAGAAAACTTCGGGATCGAGAATTAAATTAAAGAACTAATAGAAAAAAAATGAGAAAATAAAAAAGTTAAAAAGGTGTAAGAAGATGACATCATGCATGATATCATGCATGATGCCATAAGTCATATAATTAATAAATTAATTAAATGGATTTTTGGTCTTCCTAAAGAGATAAAAGACAAAAGAAAAGAAAAGAAAAAAAAAATAAAACACAAGTCTTCTTCAAAAAAACGTCACTCTCTCTCTCCCACACCAAAACCTCCATTAAAGCTCAATTTTGAGCTTGCATATTATAAGATTTCACCATACAAAAGTAAGCCACCATAGTTAAAGCTTGTCTAGGCAACTTGAGAAGAAGATTGGTCATCAAAGAAAGAAGAAAAGAAGAAAGAAAATTAGACAAAAGGGGAGTTAGAAGTTGCTAAACAAAGGTTAGTGATTTAAGGTACAAGATTAGTTTACTTGTTGTGTTTATATGCTTTGAATTAGTTAATTACAATAAATTAGTGTGATTAGGGTTAGGAGGCCTAGGGTTTTGAGGCAAATTTTGGAGAAATGCATAAATGATGACTTTGACCTATTGTGAAGAGAAAAATGGTCAATAATGACCAAAGGAGATGTGTGGGAATTGTTAGAATGGAAGTAAAATTCGTAGGGTAAATGCAGCATGACCAAGCCAACTTTGAAGGACCAAAACGGAAATTTTACAAGTCCAATTGATATGCCACCAATTGGGGATGAAAATAGACATAAAATGACACAATTTTCATTAAGGAAACATGCCAAAAAACTGACCAAAACCTAGTGAACCAATTGACCAAAGTTGGTTAAGAGTAGTCTGCCACTGCACAAATAGACCAAATAAACAGTAATTGTTCATTTGGTCATAACTCGAGCTAGGAAGGTCAAAATGACCTGAAATTTTACCAGTAAATAGATAAGATATAGATCTAAAACTTTCATGGAGAACACCAACCCAAATTATGCCATTAACCTAATCAAATTATTGAGAAAAGTTGAGTTACTGAACCTACAAAACTGCAGGATTGCCATTTGAACAGTAAGGTTTCAATGGCTATAACTCTCTCTAGAAAACTCCGATTTAGTTGAATTGAATCTTGAACCGATGGAAACCTAAGACATAGTAGAACATTTCGTATGAAGGAAATTAGACCAAATTACGGACTTAACTTGATCAAATTATTGAACGAAGTTGGATCAAAAATCTGCCAGAACCAAAATTGCAGCATGAGCGATTGCACATGAGCGAATCGTATTTTGGCTATAACTTGAGCTACAAAACTCCAATTGGGGTGATTCAAAAAGGAGAATAAACTTAAAACAATGGGGAACATTTTTTATGAAGAAAGTTTTGCAAAATTCCAACAATAAAGTGACCAATGGAACAGTGCAACTTAGGACTCCAAAATTGAAATTTACCAAATTTGCCTAAAAGACCTAGGATTTGAGTAAACAACCAAAACCAACAAGTTTAGTGACCAAAATGTGGTATGTGGGTGAAGTTGGAGTTCCCATACCTATTAAGCCTTAGAAAGTCAACAAATTGACTTGAATAGTGTAGTGAATAGTAACCCGAAGCACAAAATTTCAAGAACGTCGAGTTTAGCACGTTAGAGCTAGGTAAAAATGAGGCTAAATTTATTTTGGATTTATGTTAAGTTCTAGTACTGAAACATTATAAAATTGTGTATTTCAGTTGAAAAGAATATCGGGAAGGAACCCGAGGAACCGAGTCGAGGCTAAGGGGCGACTCACTTGAGGTTTGTGCACAACATCACTATGCTTTAAAAATTCATTGATTAAATGAATGAAATATGCATTTTACTGTTGCTTTGAATTGTTGAAAGTATTGTGACCTTATTTATGATGTTTTGATTTAAATTGTGAAAGTTATTGTGTATATTTGAAATGACAATGTTTAGCAAATTGTTAAGATAAGTTTTGAAACCACAGTATCATGACCATATATTTGAACACCTCACTAGCATGACTAGTGAGGGTAATTAGTTTCGAATTTTGATTCCTTCTCTGGAGAAGTGTTGAGGTGTGCCAGTAGAAAAGGATGTGAATGGATATCCATATATTTGAGCTAGCTAGCCTTGTGATGTGATTTCTCTTTAGCCTCTGGCTATTGAGATCCTATTTGTTTCGAATGGCATGATCTAACTGTGGATTTTATGAAATGTGTTTTTATTCTTCGAAATGAACTTAGTTTGCATTAAAATTTCATAATTCGTGTTTTGTGTTTAATGCTTATGTTTAGTCAAATTTTTGAATAAATGTGATTATATTCTGCATAAAGATTATTTTAGTATGTTGTGCACCACTGAGTCCTAGTACTCAGCGATGGCTTCTATTGCTGTCGCAGATATAGAGACTAGAGGAGCAGCAGACTGAGCTGCTGAGGTGTGAAGAGCTATCAGCTTAAAGTCATTGGGTATAATTTATACCCTAATTGTAAATATTTCTTTTCATGTATATATTGCATATAAATGTATGGACGTGCAAATGAGTCTTGAGCAGCTTGTACAAAAATTTGTATGAAGTTTGTAATAAAGTTTAGTTTGTGTTTCTTTTGATATAAATTTGTAAGGATGTATATAAATTGTTTTGTCTTTAATGAAATATGAGTGTAACTATTTTATTTAATTTGAATGAAATGTATTGCTAGTATTTTGAGGATTATTGAATTTTGAACTTGAGAAATTGATTAAAATGGGTTGAGTTTGATTTTGAAGTAGTTGTTGAGAAAAATTTTTAGAAGTGCTTTTTACAGGTATTTGAAGAACTGTTTTCTCAAAATACAGAGGGAACTCTGTCAAAATTTTTATAAAATTGCGGAAAAATAAAATGGGCCAAAATTTCTAACTAGCCTTTCACTTAATTACATGTTTTAAATATTTATTAGAAATGCTCACCACTTATCAAAAATAAGAAAATTGTTTTAAAATCACTTGTAGGGTACTTAATGAGTTATCGGTAGGTGAAGTTCGGTAGTTCATTAGGTATTCTACGGGATCATGTTATGCCTTACAGAGGGGTAAGGTGTGACATTGTGTGATTATGCCACAAGACTTTGACCAAAGCCACTTCCCTAGACTGGAGTTTCCTAATTTGTCAATCTAAAATCTTTACTGGTTGCTCCTCATATGACATATCATCCCTAAATTGTATGGTCTAAGGTTGCAAAACATGAGATGGATTTGGTACATACTTTCTAAGCATAGAGATATGGAAAACTGGATGTACATATGCAAAGCCAGGTGGAAAGGCTAAACGGTAAGCAACTGTTCCAATTCTCTTCAAAATTTCAAATGGACCAACAAAACGAGGACTAAGCTAACCTTCTTCCCAAACCTCATGATTCCTTTCATAGGTGAAACTCTCAGAAATACATGATCACCAACCATAAACTCTACATCTTTACTCTTAGGGTCAGCATAACTTCTCTGTCAACTTTGAGCAGTCAAAAGTCGATAACGAATTAGTCGAACCTTCTCTGAAGTTAATTGTATCAACTCTGGTCTAGTAAGCCTTCTTTCTCTAACTTCATCTCAACAAATCGGTGACCTACACTTTTGACCATATAATGCCTCATATGGAGCCATCTATATACTTGCCTGATAATTGTTATTATAAGCAAACTTTACTAAAGGCAAATGATGATCCCAACAGCCACCAAAATCCATAACGCATGCACGAAGCATGTCCTCTAATGTCTTTATGGTTCTTTATGACTGTCCATCCATCTGAAGGTGAAAAGCAGTACTAAAATCTACTCATGTTCCCAAAGCTTCTTGGAATTTCTTCCAAAATCGAGAAGTAAACTGAGTACCACGATCAGAGACAATGGAAACTAGAACTCCATGAAGACTAACAATATTGTTTATATACAACTGTGCAAGTTTAGCAAAGTCATATGTAGTTTTCACAGGAAGAAAATGAGCAGATTTTGTCAATCTGTCCACTATCACCCAGATTGCATTGTAACCACCTTGTGTACTAGGTAAACCCACAACAAAGTCCATGGCAATATGCTCCCACTTCAACTCAGGAATAGGCAATGGCTGAAGTAACCCAGATGGTCTCTGATGTTCTGCCTAAACCTGCTGACAAGTCAAACATTTAGCAACAAAGCCTGCAACATCCGTCTTCATGCCACCCCACCAATAGTGCTCCCTTAAATCACAGTACATCTTAGTTGAACCTGGGTATACTGTGTAAGCAGAATGGTGTGCCTCCTCTATGATTTCTCTTCTCAACTCATCAACATTGGGGACACAAAGTCTAGTGCCATAACGAAGAACTCCATCATCATTTAACATTGTAACACCCCAAAATTTTAAATTTTATTATTTTATGAGCATTTTTGGTATTTTAATTTTATTTAAATTTTAGGAATTTTTTTAAGATTTTTCAGATTTTAAAAATCGGGTTCGATTTTCTGAAAATATAAACTTTGATGATTTTTAAAAATTAATTTAAAGACCACGTGACAAAACTAAAATTATATTTGGAATCTACGTATTTTTCTGAGTTTTCTGGAATTTTTTCGGTATTTTTGGACCTCGTTTTCGGTCCCGAGGCAGAGTAAAAGTTTAAAATTTTGTATCCTGAATCGAACCAACCGAATCGAACCGGTCGAATCGGACTGGCTCCCTTTTTCTTCTTCCCTTTTCTTCCGCGCGTCCCGACCTTCTCCCCTTTTTTCTTTCTTTTCTCTCTCCTCCTGCCTCGCCGGCCACCACCTCCCCGCCACCCCACTCACGGCCGACCACCGACCATCCCACCACGGCCGCCGACCACGGGAAAACGAGGCAACGCTCCTCCTGCGCGCGACTCTTCGACTTCCTCGGCCAAAATTCGGTCGATCCGGCCACCAATTGGACCGGGTCTTGTGTCTAAAATCATCTACTCGGCGAGAGCTTTCCATAGACACCAAGAACACCGAAATCCATTGAGCTGTTTGTCCAATTTTTGCCCGGGAAGTTTTAGCCCATTTTGACTTTCGGGCTAGATTTCTCGCAAACCGTGAATCCCACGAGAAAACCGAGAGTACCAGAGCGCTCCACTCGTCGAGAGCTTCGCGGCGACATAAATTTTGAATTTTTTCGATACCGTTTTTTGGTGGGTCCCGCGGAACTTCGTAGTGTTTTTCCGAGCATTAAATGAGCTTAGAAAATTCTGAAAAATTTATGTACTAACCCCCGTGTTGTGGGCTTCGTGTAGGTATCCTCAATTCACGGAAATTCGACAGTTGACCGGGTCTGTGAATTTCCGGCCAGACAGACCCATTACCGGAAAAGTCTCCGAATTGGACCGAAGTTTTGGCTGCCCTCCCCCATTGTCAGACGTCTCGAGCACGTCCCAAAGTCGGAATCGGCAAAGGTAAACCCGAACCTTGCTTTTTCGTAATTTTCTAGTGCTTAAATAGGATTAAAAATCCATAAAATATTCGTGATAGCTCAGAAAATTATGATTCTTTTTGCAATAGCCTAGTAATATTGCTAAGGACCGCGGGGCAAAGTTTTAGAATTTTTAGAGTTTATTTGGATAGTTTTGCAAAAAGGGTCAATTATAAGGACTAAATTAAAATTTTACATATTGTGATGGATGACTGATTTGATGGGCCCAGGAGGGGCTGTGTGATGTGATTGAGTTGTGGATATATGGATTGTGAATATAGAAGTGTGTTTTGAGCCATTTTGCAGGTTGGGTAGGTCCTAGGTATAGGGGAGACTCTGCTGGATTTTCGGCACGACTTAGGACGTACTTGGTCTTTTCTTGATTTGTATTGAGTCATTTGTATTAATTAATTGTAATGTAATTGTCAGGTGAGCCGGGACAGCCTTCTTCCTCCGCCCAGCCGCCACAGTGACCGTTGTCAAGTCTGTGAGTAAAATATTAATTTTAACTGTAATTTCACTATTATTATATGTTCAAGTATGCCCATGCATCACTTATATGCATATATTTATGTAGTTAAACTCTAGGCACGATTTATGTTGCATTGATAACTGTTAAAGTGCCATTGATGTTGTTGTGGTAATTTGGAGCAGTGTGCGTGCGTTGGTGTGCGTGTGATGTGGTGTGGACTATGGATAGGACGGGTAGTCACGGCTTGAGTTCTTCGCTGGGACCCTCGATTTGGTTTATTAAGCGAAAGTCCGGCTTGAGTTCTTCGCTGGCACCAGGTTGGATTTAAGAGAGCTGTATAGGGGATCAGCTCCCATATATTATGATTGATACTACAGGGTGTGTGAGTGCTCCAAATTACCTTTCTGATGTTATGATGTGAAAATGTTGTTGATGTTGCATTTCACTCTACAGGGTGCATTAGTTTTAGATAGTTATAGAGATTATGGTTAAAATTTATATTTTACTCTCTGAGTCGAACGCTCACTCCTGTTCAATATTTTTTCAGGCCACAAGAGGATATTTTTGAGATTAACCTGCATTCTTCCTCGCAGGTCGATTATTAACGTTTGTATAAACTAGTTAAATCTTAGAATTTCCGCATGTGTTAGAAATGTTTATTTGATTTGGGTCTGTAAACTAAATTATTATTTTGGACCTGTAAACTTATATTCTATGCATGTTTGATGGATTGGATGAGGGAGCTGAGCTCCTATTTATTTTTATGCTGATGAGTATGCGGAGGGTGAGCTGAGCTCCCCAATTGATGATATATTTTGTTTACAGGTCGGGTGAGCCAAAAACTCCCCGTTGAAAGGTCCACTTTATGGCCGGACTCCGTCCGGTTGATTTCTTGATATTGGGCTCAAATGGGCCTTAGAGTTGGATTAATGAATAGTTAGGCTTACTACGGGCCTCGGGGACTTTAGGCTGGCCCAGGTCCTAGTGCTGGTCCGGCCCATAGGTTGGGTCGTGACAAATGTGGTATCAGAGCTTAGGCTCCAGATTCTTAGGGATTGATTGTCTAAAGTGTTGGGCAGAGTCTACTAGGAGTCACATGCGGAAAATAGGGTTCCCATTCGTCTTGCATTGTCATCTTTGCTTCTAGTTTCTGCTTCAAATAATTACGTATAAATATGAGTCCATAGAGCTGTGTAACATGTTGTTTTGAATTTTGTGGGCTAATGCTGCTGAATTTCAGGAAAATGCGTAGAAGCAGGAGAGTTGCCACTGCACCAGAACCAAATGTGCCTGACGAGGTGTCGACAGATGAGGCGCTGCCAGGAGGCGGGTAGGAGGCCTAGAGCTGCTCAAGTAGAAGAGCGGTGCCACGATCTGAGATCGATCTTTTATGGCACAGGTCCCATGGACCCAATGGCACTACTCTAGCTGGGTTGCAGAGAACCATCGATATGATGGCACAATATATGGTCCACCCACCACAGCAGCAGCAGTCCACTGTACCAAGAGGGGAACCTTACAAACAGATCATCAATTTCAAGAAATTGGTGCCTGGTACTTATGATGTGTCAGACTTATCGATTTTTGGATTCCTGCAGACAGGCAGGAACAGAATTACAGTTGACTGACAGAAGACTCATAGAGTGTATGCAGCATGTCATGGGGCCTATGCCTAGACAATGGATGAATGACTATATATTACCTCGGATGGAGGGTTTGTCGTGGACTCAGTTTATGGAACTGTTCATCAATCGGTTTATGCCAGAAAGCTTCAGAGATCAGAAGCAGTGGGCCTTTGAGGCCTTAAGACAGAATGGCAGGTCTGTAGATGAATATGCTACAGAATTCCTGGAATTGAGCAGATATGCCCCTACAGTAGTAGCTACAGAAACTATGAAGGTGAAAAGATTCCTAAAGGGGCTTGACAGAAGGTATGCAAACCTGGCCATGATGTCGGATCAGTCGTTTGATGTGGTAGTTGATCGAGCCAGACAGATAGAGATTAGCTATGCTGTGGATGACAGCGGAAGAGCAAAGAAAAATAAAGCAGAGGGTTCTACCGGTGTTCCCCAAATGGGTACTCCAGACAGTGGTGGCCAGAGTAATTACAGAGGAAAAAGTAGGAACAAGAAGAGTGGTTTTAGACACAAACCTTGAGGGTTCACACCTGGATACGGATCCAGCAGTGGTCACAGTTCAGGGTACAGCAGTTCTGGGTCTGGTTAAGGATCTTCCTTAGCACCTTGTGCACAGTGTGGAAGAGGACATTCAGGACCTTGTTTAATGGGTTCAGGAGTATGCTTCAGGTGTGGCCAACCAGGTCACTTTGCTAGAGAATGCCCCGTGTTCAGTGAGCCACAGATGGGGTCACAGGGTTCTGTTGCAAATGTTCCTCGTCAGATGTATCCGGGTGCTTCCAGCATGGCAGCGATCGATTCGATGGTCGAGGACAAGGGGGACGTGGATTTGGAGGCAGATCAACAAGTAGAAGTCAGTATCAGGGTTCTGCCACTCAGGGTAGGGGTCAAGCTCGGGTTTTCACCCTGACCCACCAGGATGCACAAGCTTCAAATGCAGTTGTGGCAGGTATTATTCTGGTCTGTTCCTATGAGGCTCGTGTTTTGATAGATCCGGGTGCTACGCACTCATTTGTCTCCCCTATGTTTGCCATGAGATTGGGTAGAAACCCTACAACTCTAGAATGCCCTTTGTCGGTAGCTACCCCACTTAGTGACAACATAGATGTAGATATGGTTTTTCCGGGTAGCCCAGTAGTGGTGGATGGAAAGATCCTCCCAGCAGACTTGGTTCCTCTACCAGTGATTAATTTTGATGTAATTTTGGGAATGGACTGGTTGGCAACTCATTATGCCACCTTAGACTGCAGGAACAAAAAGGTGTATTTCCACATACCTGGTGTGGAAGAGTTTAGCTTTGATGGTGACAGGAGCGTGGCTCCATATAATTTGGTGTCAGCGATTAGCGCTAGAAAAATGTTGAGGCATGGATGCCAAGGGTATTTGGCATTGGTGAGAGATACATCTGTAAAAGGTGTCAGCATGGAAAATGTTCCTGTTGTCAGAGAATTTATGGATGTCTTCCCTGAAAAGCTTCCAAGGTTGCCACCAGAAAGGGAAATAGAGTTCTGCATTGATGTTGTTCAGGGTACAACTCCCATATCCATGCCACCCTACAGGATGACACCAGCAGAATTGAAAGAGCTAAAAGAGCAACTACAGGAGCTTTTGGACAAGGGTTTTATACGTCTGAGCACTTCACCCTGGGGTGCTCCGGTGCTATTTGTGAGAAAGAAGGATAGGTCATTGAGGTTGTGTATTGACTATAGACAGCTGAACACGGTGACAGTGAAGAACAAGTATCCACTTCCTCGGATCGACGATCTATTTGATCAGCTCCAAGGGGCTAGATTCTTTTCCAAGATAGACCTGCGATCAGGCTACCATCAGTTGAGAATCAGGAATGAGGACGTGTCCAAAATGGCATTCAGGACAAGATATGGTCATTATGAGTTCTTGGTGATGTCTTTTGGACTCAATAATGCACCAGCAGCCTTCATGGACTTGATGAACCGGGTGTTCAAGCCATTTTTGGACCGTTTTGTCATCGTATTCATAGATGAAATTTTGGTATACTCTCGGACCAAGGAAGAACACGTGTGGCACTTGAGGATGGTGTTGCAGACTTTGAGGGAGCACCAGCTATATGCCAAATTTTCAAAATGTGAATTTTGGCTAGAAAGCATCTCATTCTTGGGACACGTGGTTTCTAGTGATGGCATTCAAGTGGATCCCAAGAAAATTGAAGTCAGAATCGATTGGCTTAGGCCTACAACGATCCCGAGGTGCGAAGTTTTCTGGGTCTAGCTGGCTACTATAGGCGTTTTGTGCAAGATTTTTCCAGGATAGCAGCTCCCCTAACTAAGTTAACTCGGAAGAATGTTCCATTCATTTGGACAGATGACTGTGAGAGGAGTTTCCAGAAGCTTAAGGAGTGTCTAACCACCGCCCCTGTGTTGACACTACCTATGAGTGGTGAAGGATACACCGTGTACTGTGACGCCTTCAGAGTTGGCCTAGGGTGTGTTTTGATGCAGAATGGAAAAGTAGTGGCTTATGCTTCAAGACAGCTGAAGAGGCATAAGTAGAACTACCCCACCCATGATTTGGAAATGGCGGCTGTAATCTTTGCACTAAAAATCTGGAAACACTACCTGTATGGTGAAGTGTGCGAGATATACACCGACCACAAGAGTTTGAAGTACATCTTCCAATAGAGGGACTTAAACTTGAGACAGAGGAGATGGATGGAGCTTCTGAAAGACTATGATTACACCATCGGTACCACCACAGGAAAGCCAATGTAGTAGCAGATGCTTTGAGCATAAAATCTTCTGGCAGTTTGGCGCACATTTCAGCAGAGAAGAGACCATTGATTCAGGAATTACATGAGTTGATGGATCAAGGTTTAATCCTAGATCTTTCAGATGATGGGGTATTGCTAGCTCATTTTTCAGTGAGGCCAGACTTAAGAGACAGAGTTAGAGTTTCCCAGCACAGAGACCAACAATTGATGAAAATCATAGAAAGAGTACAGCAAGGTGAAGGTGGTGAGTTCGGGTTTGCCAATGATGGCGCCCTTATGCAAGGTTCAAGGATATGTGTGCCCGATGTGGACAATCTCAGAAATGAAATCATGCAAGAGGCACACTATACACTGTACAGTGTCCACCCAGGTTCCACCAAGATGTACCATGATGTGAAAGATAGCTACTGGTGGAATGGCATGAAGAGAGACATAGCAGACTTTGTGTCCAAGTGCTTGACTTGTCAGAAGGTGAAGTTTGAACACCAGAGACCGTCGGGAAGGCTGCAAGAGCTCCTATCCAGAATGGAAGTGGGAAATGATCACTATGGATTTTGTGACTGGGTTGCCTCGTACCACGTGAGGATCTGATTCGATATGGGTAATTATAGACCGCTTAACCAAATCAGCTCACTTCTTGCCTGTGAAGACTACATATTCTGTGGCACAGTACGCCCGACTCTACATTCGAGAAATAGTCAGATTGCATGGAGTTCCGACTTCCATAATATCTAACAGAGGGCCCGATTCACTTCTCGCCTGAGAAAGTTGCGGGGACGCACTTGGCACCTGATTGAACTTTAGTCTGACTTTCCACCCTCAAACAGACGGACAGTCCGAAAGGACAATCCAAACACTGGAAGACATGCTTTGCATGAGTGTTTTGGATTTTGGAGGTCAATGGGATGAGCAGCTAGCTTTGGTGGAATTTGCCTACAACAACAATTACCATTCCAGCATAGGGGTGGCACCCTATGAGGCATTATATGGAAGAAAGTGTAGGTCTCCTCTGTGTTGGATAGAAATGGGGGAAGCGAAGGTGCATGATGTAGACCTAATGCAGTACACATCAGAGATGGTTCCTTTAATCAGGGAACGATTGAAAACAGCTTTCAGTAGGCAGAAGAGTTATGCAGACCCTAGACGGAGGGATGTGGAGTTTGCAGTAGGCGACTATGTTTTCTTGAAGGTTTCTCCAATGAAGGGAGTCATGAAATTTGGAAAGAAGGGCAAGTTGGCACCTCGGTATATCGGACCTTTTGAGGTTACGGATAGAGTTGGAGCAGTTGCCTACCGGTTAGAGCTACCACCCAACCTTTCTCACCTTCATCCCGTATTTCACATCTCCATGCTCAGAAAATACATTCCAGATCCTTCTCATGTACTACAACCAGATGTAATAGAGCTAAAAGAGAACTTGACATTTGAGGAGCAACCTGTAGCCATAGTGGACTACCAAGTGAGACAGCTAAGATCAAAACAGATCCCTATGGTTAAAGTCTTGTGGAGGAGCCAGTCAGTGGAAGAGTGGACCTGGGAGTCAGAACGGGACATGCGTAGCAAGTACCCTTATCTGTTCAATGTATAATCATGTGCTTTATTCTGCCTTGTGTAAAATTCGAGGATGAATTTTCTGTAAGGGGGGAAGAATGTAACACCCCAAAATTTTAAATTTTATTATTTTATGAGCATTTTTGGTATTTTAATTTTATTTAAATTTTAGGAATTTTTTTAAGATTTTTCGGATTTTAAAAATTGGGTTCGATTTTCCGAAAATATAAACTTTAATGATTTTTAAAAATTAATTTAAAGACCACGTGGCAAAACTAAAAATATATTTGGAATCTACGTATTTTTCTGAGTTTTCTGAAATTTTTTAGGAATTTTTGGACCTCGTTTTCGGTCCCGAGGCAGAGTAAAAATTTAAAATTTTGTATCCTGAATTGAACCGGTAGAATCGAACCAGACCGAATCGGACCGGTCGAATCGGACCGGCTCCCTTTTTCTTCTTCCCTTTTCTTTTGCGCGTCCCGACCTCCTCCCCTTTTTTCTTTCTTTTCTCTCTCCTCCTGCCCTTGCCGCCGGCCAGCCACCTCCCCCTGCCACCCCAGCTCACCGGCGCCGACCACCAGCCATCCCAGCCCACCGGCCGCCGCCCCGAACGGCCGGAAAACGCGCGCAAACGCCCTCCCCTGCGCGCGCGACTCTTTGACTTTCCCGGCCAAAATCCGGCCGATCCGGCCACCAATTGGACCGGGTCTTGTGTCTAAAATCATCTACTCGGCGAGAGCTTTCCATAGACACCAAGAACACCGAAATCCATCGAGCGTTTTGTCCAATTTTTGCCCGGGAAGTTTTAGCCCATTTTGATTTTCGGGCTAGATTTCTCGCAAACCGTGAATCCCACGAGAAAACCGAGAGTACCAGAGCGCTCCACTCGTCGAGAGCTTCGCGGCGACATAAATTTTGAATTTTTCCGACACCATTTTTCGGTGGGTCCCACGGAACTTCGTAGTATTTTTTCGAGCATTAAATGAGCTTAGAAAATTCTGAAAAATTTATGTACTGACTCTCGTGTTGTGGGCTTCGTGTAGGTATCCTCAATTCGCGAAAATTCGGCGATTAACGGTGCGTGAATTTCCAGGCATGAACCCATTACCGGAAAAGTCTCCGAATTGGACCGAAGTTTTGGCTGCCCCCCCATTGTCAGA
Source organism: Hevea brasiliensis (assembly GCF_030052815.1). NCBI lineage: Eukaryota > Viridiplantae > Streptophyta > Magnoliopsida > Malpighiales > Euphorbiaceae > Hevea > Hevea brasiliensis. Next base: position 444,899 of record NC_079504.1, on the reverse strand, counting down.
CGTCCCGAGCGCGTTCCCGAAGTCAGAATCGGCAAAGGTAAACCCGAACCTTGCTTTTTCGTAATTTTCTAGTGCTTAAATAGGATTAAAAATCCATAAAATATTCGTGGTAGCTCAGAAAATTATGATTCTTTTTGCAATAGCCTAGTAATATTGCTAAGGACCACGGGGCAAAGTTTTAGAATTTTTAGAGCTTATTTGGGTAGTTTTTGCAAAAATGATCAATTATAAGGACTAAATTGAAATTTTACATATTGTGATGGATGACTGATTTGATGGGCCCAGGAGGGGCTGTGTGATGTGATTGAGTTGTGGATATATGGATTGTGAATATAGAAGTGTGTTTTGAGCCATTTTGCAGGTTGGGTAGGTCCTAGGTATAGGGGAGACTCTGCCGGATTTTCGGCACGACTTAGGACGTACTTGGTCTTTTCTTGATTTGTATTGAGTCATTTGTATTAAATAATTGTAATGTAATTGTCAGGTGAGCCGGGACAGCCTTCTTCCTCCGCCCAGCCGCCACAGTGACCGTTGTCAAGTCTGTGAGTAAAATATTAATTTTAACTGTAATTTCACTATTATTATATGTTCAATTATGCCCATGCATCACTTATATGTATATATTTATGTAGTTAAACTCTAGGCACGATTTATATTGCATTGATAACTGTTAAAGTGCCATTGATGTTGTTGTGGTAATTTGGAGCACTGTGCGTGCGTTGGCGTGCGTGTGATGTGGTGTGGACTATGGATAGGACGGGTAGTCACGGCTTGAGTTCTTCGCTGGGACCCGATCCTTCGAGGGGTAGTCACGGCTTGAGTTCTTCGCTGGGACCCTCGATTTGGTTTATTAAGCGAAAGTTCGGCTTGAGTTCTTCGCTAGCACCAGGTTGGATTTAAGAGAGCTGTATAGGGGATCAGCTCCCATATATTATGATTGATACTACAGGGTGTGTGAGTGCTCCAAATTACCTTTCTGATGTTATGATGTGAAAATGTTGTTGATGTTGCATTTCACTCTACAGGGTGCATTAGTTTTAGATAGTTATAGAGATTATGGTTAAAATTTATATTTTACTCTCTGAGTCGAACGCTCACTCCTGTTCAATATTTTTTCAGGCCACAAGAGGATATTTTTGAGATTAACCTGCTTTCTTCCTCGCAGGTCGATTATTAACGTTTATATAAACTTGTTAAATCTTAGAATTTCCGCATGTGTTAGAAATGTTTATTTGATTTGGGTCTGTAAACTAAATTATTATTTTGGACCTGTAAACTTATATTCTATGCATGTTTGATGGATTGGATGAGGGAGCTGAGCTCCCATTTATTTTTATGCTGATGAGTATGCGGAGGGTGAGCTGAGCTCCTCAATTGATGATATATTTTGTTTACAGGTCGGGTGAGCCAAAAACTCCCCTTTGAAAGGTCCACTTTATGGCCGGACTCCGTCCGGTTGATTTCTTGATATTGGGCCCAAATGGGCCTTAGAGTTGGATTAATGAATAGTTAGGCTTACTACGGGCCTCGGGGGCTTTAGGCTGGCCCAGGTCCTAGTGCTGGTCCGGCCCATAGGTTGGGTCGTGACAAACATGAACCCTTGAGCTTGGCCTTGATGAATACTATCTATAATCTCACACAACTGAGAATCCCTCTTCTGAGTAGACTTAATTCGATCAATCAGGATAGGCCTAACTTGAAAATGTGCTAAGAATGATCCAGCTACGATTTCAAACTCTACTCCCTGATCTAGCAACTCATGTAATTCACCAATCAGAGGCCTCGTCTTGGTAGATATATGGGCTAAACTACTAGAAGACTTCCTGCTTAGAGCATCAGTCACCACATTAGCTTTTCCAGGGTGATACTGTATGGTGCAATCATAATCCTTCCGCAATTATACCCATCTCTTTTGCCTAAGATTAAAATCACGTTGGTCAAAGATGTATTTGAGACTTTTGTGGTCAGTGAAGATTTCACAACTCTCACCATACAGATAGTGCCTCCAGATTTTCAAAGCAAAAATTACTGTAGCCATTTCCAAATCATGAGTTGGATAATTCTGCTTGTGCCTTTTCAACTGACGAGAAAGCATATGCAATAACCCGTCCATGCTGCATCAAAACACATCCTAAACCAATCCTAGAAGCATCACAATACACTATATAACCCCCTGATCCAGACGGAAGGGCTAGTACTGGTGCAGTAGTTAAATGAGTCTTAAGCTCATGAAAACTTTTTTCATAAGCCTCAGACCACTGAAATTTTACATTCTTCTGTGTCAACTTAGTTAAAGGTGTTGCAATACGAGAGAAGTCTTGAACAAACCATCTATAATACCCTGCTAAACCTAAGAAACTACGAATCTCTGACACAGGTGCGGGTCTAGGCTAATGAAGCACTGCCTCAACTTTCTTCTTATCAACGCACACCCCATCCTTAGATACTGTATGGCCTAGGAAAGCCACACTATCTAACCAGAACTCACATTTTGAGAACTTGGAATATAGTTTGTGTTCCCGTAAGGTCTGAAGGACAATTCTCAAATGCTGCTCATACTCCTCTTTACTCTTTGAGTGCACTAGAATGTCATCGATGAACACTATAATAAATTGATCTAAGAAAGGCTTAAAAACTCTATTCATGAGATCCATAAAAGTGGCTGGAGCATTGGTAAGACCAAAAGACATTACAAAAAATTCATAGTGTCCATACCTAGTCTTAAAGGCCGTCTTGAGTATGTCTTCTTTCTTGACCCTCAATTGATGATACCCAGATCAAAGATCAATCTTGGAAAAATACTTTGCACATTGAAGTTGGTCAAACAGGTCATCTATGCGTGGAAGAGGATACTTATTACACATAGTCACCTTATTCAATTGCCTATAATCAATGCACATTCTCAAAGACCCATCCTTCTTCCGTACAAATAACACAGGAGCACCCTATGGAGAAACACTAGGGCGAATGAACCCCTTATCTAGTAGGTCCTGTAACTACTCCTTCAACTCCTTAAGTTCTGCAGGTGCCATACGATAAGGTGGCATAGATATGGGCTCAGTTCCAGGAACTAAGTCTATACCAAACTCTACCTCTTGCTCCGGGGATAAACCTGATAAATCTTCTGGAAATACATCAGGAAACTCCTTAACCACTGCAACATTCTCCAAACCTACACCTTCTACTTGAACGTCTCTAACATAAGCTAGATACCCCTTACACCTCTTTCGCAATAATCGACTAACACTTACTACTGAGATAAGATTACTAGGCTATACTGCGATCTCCCTGAAATTGAAATTCTGCCTCCCTAGGAATTTTAAAGAGTATAACTTTATTATGACAATCTAATGAAACGTGATAAGTGGCTAACCAATCCATGCCTAAAATCACATCAAACTCAAATATATCTAAAGAAATAAGATTTGTAGCTAATTTCCTATCTCTAATGTGAACTATACATCCCCTATACAACTATACATCCCCTATACACCATATCAGTGTCTATTGCATTCCTCATAGGTGTTGATACAGATAAAGGATACTCTAACAAAGTAGGTGGTATACTAAATATCATGAAAAAGTATGGAGAAACAAAGGAATGGTTGTGCTCCGGTCCTAGCCATAGGTGTTTGTTCAAATGTTTGATTAATAGTTTGATGTGGTACCTCCGTTGTTGGATCAAGGTTTGCATCATTAAGACCCTTGGCCCTAACTCTCCTCTTACGTTTAACAGACCCAGATACCTATTCATTTTAATAAATAAGCATTAAATTTGAAAATGTGAGCCAAATTAAGACAGATGAAAAGGTATAAAGGATGCAAACATCTAAAGCAATGATAAACTGAAAAGACGTTAAGGATTCTATGCTCCGCAAGTTTACTAGACCTCAACCGGGCTCTGATACCAACTTTGTCACGACCCAAAATTCTGAACCGTGACCGACGCATAATTTAAGTATTCTTAAATCATGCAAGCCTTATCAGAGTATCTTGAATGAATATATTGTTACTTACTAATCTCAAAAAATAGATAAAATCTAAATAAACAAAATGTTGAATAAACATCATAAATATCCCATAAGTAAACTGCGGAGTCTCTACAGATTTTAAATAAAAACTTAAACTATTCAATAAACTAAACCAATTATTAGCCCAAGAAAATATGAATTCGGGCATACTATGAGAACAAATCAAAGATTGTCCGTCTCTAGAAAATGGACAGAATATTTGGATCAGCTGCAGAATTCTACTGATCTGAAACAGATAACAGATAAAGAAAACGTGGTTTGAGCTAAATGCTCAGTGAATGATAATTATAGCACACAACAGAATAGAAACAGGCAGACGCTTAATTAATTTCACAATAAATTTTCTATTCAATAAAATCATGCTCATACTATCAAAATCATTAATAAAATAATTTCATAAAACATATATATAAAAGAAATTCATTCAATAAAAATTTTATGGTACGGCGCACCAGGGTGATGATACCCCACATCACCAAAGGTCAGATGGTAAGCGTGCTACCAGATATTAGATACCTTCCCCCTCCTTCACAGATATCAATGCATATGATACTAATGCAAACCATAAACTGCAATGATGCATGACTCGACAATACAACCTAATACTGTGATAGTCCACACGGTGGGGCCAGATAACAGAAACAGATACTGGACACAGATACCAATTCAAAACAGAAAATCAATTTGTACAAATCAATCAAAATCAATAAAAAATTTCTGATAGCAAATAATAACTGATAGTGCAATTCCAATAGTTTATTTCAATAATTTCAGAGAGTCAATAAGATCAAATCAATTTCAAATCAATTCAGTGTAACACATTAGTAAATTTTATAGTCAGATATCAATCAATATAAAGACATTAAAGGCATGTTCCAGGAATCCTAATGGCTCTAATGCAGAGATAATTGACAAAATCAATTATTTAATCAAAATCGAAATAAAATTCAATAATAAAATAAAACCCTAGAAAATCACATGTAAAATAATTGTTAAAATACTGATTTAAAATTTCATTTAATAACAAATTTAATGTTGAGAAATTTTAAAAGGAACTAAAACGGTGCCATGTACTATAACTACCACTCACCTGAAACCTCTAAGACAATGATTATTTTCAATGGACGAGAGACAATTTCAACTGAATATTCAAATCTCCTTAAAAACATAATCGAGGGTGATGAATAAAGAAGTAGAAAATTTAGGGATTTTCTACGCACATCAGATTATAAATCGTAAATTTTTATATATTTATATATGTATATGTACACATATAACAATAAATAAAAGATGATGAAAATACCTGTTGAGAGTATTTGATAAAAAAATGAGGTGACAAACAGATTTTGAGAGCAAAATTTAACTGAAGAAGTGATTAGCATATATATATTCTAAGAGCTCTATTAAGTGTAGAATGAAATGATATTTATTATTGAATTGGATTGTTCAAATTATGGATATATATTTAATTTCAAAAATAATATATATATATATATATATACACCAACTAATAAAATATTCTTTACCTTATTTTATTTTATTTTTAAATAAATATTTTAAATTATTATTAAACAATTAAAATAAATAAATAGATAAATATTGAATGCCCAGGGCACAGAAGATTTAATAGTAGCCGAGTTCAGAACCTTACCAATATTTTATATTCATGGCAAGAAATTGATGGAGCTTCTGCAAGCTACTTGAGAAAAAAAGGCAACCTCTCCGCAATGTAACAAGTTTAGCTTTTCAATAAATTCGATTGCATCTTTTATATTTGAAAATAGAAAAAAATCATATTTCATCTATCATATTCTACCCGAAACAAGAGAAAGAACATGTCTAGCAGGTCTCGTGTACAATACAGACTACAGAACTCTTTTTCTCAGACGGACATCCTGTATATTTCTCCAAGACAATAGCAGAGAGTTCACATTAAACAGACACAGTTATAAATACTTGTAACTTGCCAAAGGATGGTGAAAACCAAAGGGGATGGTCTACAATCAAAAGACTATGGTTGTATGCAGCTACCAATTAATTTACTTCCCTTAACGTTCAACATCCAACATATGAATAACGCTTGAAATGCAAGGAAAAAGACTTCGGTCATCTTTGGTTCAATGGTCACTGGCATCAACTTCATCCTCGTTGAGCCACAGTAGGTTCTCCATGGTACCACCCAAAATTATATTTTCGGTATGGTTCTTCTGTGTGGTCCTCTCTAACAATTTACATTAGGCAGTGGAAAACCAAATGAAAGTTGCACAAGGGCAAAGTTCACTGAATTCACTTTTTGGAGAGGACAGGCTTTACTGATTCTACAATTACCTGCCACAAATGGATAAAAAAAAAAAAAAAAAAATTCATTGATGAGATTGTTGATCAGTTCCTCGTGCAATCTCACTCCTAAAGCAATGTCTATTAGTAGGGCGTCAACAAAGTCCTATATTGTGGCTAAAAACATGATAATATCAACTCGTGTTTGCTTAGGACAGTTTCTTGATTAAATCAGCTCCCAGCCACAAAAGGTTAAACAAATTATTCAATAAAATAAAGAATTGCTAAGTTTTCTCCCACAAAAAAATAGAACTTTACTTCTACCATTTCTCCCTATGATAAATGTTTGAAATGCCTTACTCTTCCATCATAAGATAAAGAAGCAAAAATCCAAGGCTCACGAGAACTCCACGCAAGACCTACAGTCAGTTAAATTTGTCAGATGTAATTCAAAATTCTGTTCATAAGATACCAGATGGCTGGGCTGGTTACCATAAACACTGTCTTCATAATCACTGTATGAATTAAGCAATGGATCAACTAGCTGAGTTGGTGACTCAACCAGGCTGCCAAAAGCAAAGATATTTATAATTTCATAGATGAAATAGGAAGTCATAATAAACTTCAAGGATATAGGCAAGAAAATAACCTCTCAGAAGTCATCCCATCACCAGTTGATGTAGAAGCCAACCACAAGTTCACTGTTGAATCGGTACCGCCACTCTGCAATGCTCAACTCTGGTCAGTAAAATGCATATAATAAGCAGAACTAGGATTCATACGATGTATTCTTTCATCAATTATCACAATTAGCCAGAGATTAATGCCTTGAAAGGGAAGGTCGCCAATGCCATATTTTCACATCAAAAATGACTTGAACAGCTAGAGACGACCATATTCTAATCTAACCTAGACTGAAAAATCAAAACTACTTGATTTAAGTTGTAATACTATACAACAATACCATGATAAAGTAGTAGTGAGAATTGCTACCAATTACTCAACTAACTACCCCTGTCAACCAAAGATAGTCCATTAACAAAAGCACATTATCTTAGGAAAATAAAAAAGATTCTTTCACAACCATTTATTATCAACAAGTATTCCAACCTTTTCCTCATTTCTACTTGACATTGAAGAGCAAAGATCCTCTTTAAAACAAGATATTAAGTGGAAATGTCAAAGGAAAAGTGTAAGTTGTATTCTTGACTTTTACTCTAAGCATGTTTTTGTGTCTGTGTGTGCATGCATTTGCATGAATGTCAGAGAGAGAAGGAAAGATACCAGAATCAGCCCATCGTACTCAGGGTTACACGAAATTGCCCACGTCCTGCCAACAAATGCAAACATAATGACAAAGATAAAATACCTAAACATGATCACTTACAATTAGACACCAGAAAAGAACCAACTGACATCAAAACTAAGCAAATAAAAAAGATATAAAAACACAGGGAAGCATATGATAAATCTGTTCATCAATTGGTAACGTGGCCAAAAGAAATCTTTCAGAATCCTAACAGAGCCCATATCAATACCAGTGTGCATGTCCAGGGAGCTCTTTGATAGGAACCTTTGGCATTCTAAGGTCCCATACATGTATTCCAGATTCATCCTCTGCAGTAACCTGCAGCAATTAATTCAAAAAAGCTAGGACGTTGAACAGCAGTGCTATTATTGCCAAAGCCAAAGAACAAAACATAATATCTAAAGAGAGTTATTTTAAAGGATAGAAAGACTAGAAGCTTTACTAGAGAACTTCGAAATAGATCATTATCTCATTTGCATACAAATATTCCCATTTGCAAGAGGTAACTCTTAAAAGCAGTCAAATATGTGTGTTTGTGCGTGTGTGTGTGTGTGTGTGTGTGTGTGTTCTCATCCATTACATACAAGTTCACAATTCCATAACAATGGGCGTGCACATGAAAAGACAGAATGTGTAAAAATATCAATTTAAAAGAAATACTACATTAGCTATAGTCTAAGAGGGGGGAAAAGAAATTAAAAATCCATTGAGCAAGAATACGTATGGACAAAAAGCGCTGAACCCTTACAAGTATGTGCTTCTTCTTGGTGTCATAGTCAACATTGCGGACATGGGTACAGTCAATTGAATTTGTCTTGCTGCAAGTACACAAGTAATGTCATTAGCCATAATGAAACATGATGGAAAAAATGGATTAGTTAAGTAAAAAGCTTACATGAAAGAGTACTCAACATTTAGCCAATACACAACTAAGATTATGGAGTTACAGAATATATGCGAAAGATTTGTAAACACAAAGTTGTTATTCCACAAAAAAAGATACGTCCATCCTTCTAACTCAATTGTCCATGATGCTTTATGAAAAAATGGATTACTTTCCAGCTCAGGATGAAAACACTACCAACCAAAAAAAATTATGCAAAAATATTATACTTCATTGTTCGTAGATCCCAAAACTGGACTGAGGATTCACAAGTTGCTGCAACAGCATTCACATCATGCGGGTCCCAGGCTCCACCAGATAAGTAATGCAACATACCAGCTGACTCCTTAGATTGCACCTAGATTTTGCAAAAACATCTGAATAAGTACAAGCATAAGAATATGCATTTTCTTAACAAGCAAAATTAATTTAGGGTCACAAACTGGAAACTAATGGTGTCTTCCAAGACACCAGCAAGAAAAATGACCAAAAATATGATTCACTTGATGGCATGACTCAGCAGTTACATATTGGACTGCAAACATAAACACCAGAAGCATCATTATGCCAGAATCTCATCACAAACTATACCTGGGCTGCTTTTTTAGAACAATCTAAACTCCATAAGAAAAGATTTTCCTCATCAATGCTGATCAGCTTATCATTTCTCCCAGATGGCCACCACAAAATGCTGTTTGACGAACAAATAAAGTGAGCCAAAGGAAAATATGCAAGGATTAAACCCCACTAATTAAGCATTAAATACAAAATTCATATGATTAAAAGGAACTTAAAAGGAAAAATTAAACACGATAACACTGCAGAAAACAAGATTATCAGATTAGATTGCATGACTATAAGACCAAAGAACCAAATGTTTTCTTATAGGTGTGGGATACAGTTCTAATAAATTTTCTAAAGTTGCCTCAAGCTTGTTGAAATTTTTGGTTCATTTTACAGAATAACTATGATAACACAAATAAGAGAAGGATGCACAGGCATTGACTTGTAAGAGAAGGATGTATAAACTAACCAATTAATCTTGCCAGAGTGTGCATCAAGAGATGCAATTTTTTCTAATTGAGGTGAATTTAGCTGGCCATATAACTCAGGAATCTGCCATACAGCTGCTCCATATGATTCACCTTCAATAATGACAAGAAAACTCAGCAATTGCTGCAATTCTAATGGTTGCAAAAAAAATTATGAGAAAAGCAAGCAACATTTTCAGCTAGATCTTTCAATTTTTCATGTGAGAAATAGATTCACTGAAAAAAAGTCATAATGCTCAAATATCACACTAATAATCCAGCAATCAACTCCCAACCAAAGAAAATCGTACAATATCGTGATTTAATCATTAATTACAGGCCAAATATTTCCCTAGTATTTAATGCAGATTAACCGCAAAACCAGTAAGTCAAGCCTGAAAACTACGATTGCAAACAAATTTCACAATGCACTAAAAACAATTAATAATAATTATAAGAAAGAACAAACACAAGCAGATGGGGATCGATAAGGTACCAGTGGAGAAGACAGTGGAGAAGATGCGTTGATCAAAGGGACACGAAGAGAGGTCCCAGATCTCATTAGGATGCGAAAACAAGCCCTCGCATATGAGTTCAGTTCCACCAGAAGAAAGCCGAATCAAATGCACCTGGGATCAAATTTCAATTCAATTCATTAGATCAACATTCAATAAAGTAAGCACTGACCACCATTCTAACTAATCAAGGAAAAGAAAGCAGACCTCATTTTCCTCTCTAAGGCTGAGAGTGCCGGTGATGAAGCTGGTGTGATCGGTATCTGCTTTCACATCTGATATGCATCTAGCCTGGATAGGATTGAGAAGACAAAATTAGGGTTATGAATGGCAGATTTGAAAGGGTTATGAAGAGAAGTGAGTTAGGGATTTCATTTGGACCTGATATTTGAGACCATATCCTACGCCTGAAGATGCTCCTTGCATTTTCGTGAGCAGTCGGCTGTCGACACCACTACCAAAAAAAGTATCAAAACTAGCTAACTCTCCATGGTAACGCTACCAGCAACGACTTATGTTTTTCCTCCGATTTCGTTTGTGTTGAACTTTATTTTATTTTATTTTATTTCTTTATCACCAATAGGATTATGGGCTTTTTGGGGCGAGTGTGCATCGGCTCCAAGGTGAGAGGGCCCATGCTCCGCGACAATAATGGATTGGAGGCAAGTGGACTCTTTCATTGCTTGGGCCGGGCTCTGCTAAGTATCGATAATCGCTGCAATCTTATGGGAAGGAATTCAAGGCTCCCAACAAGTCGCTGTGTTAAAATAAGGAACATCAACAATGCATCGGTAATATATTATTTTTAATATTTTGAAAAAAAAAAATGCCTTTTTCGCATCCTAAAATATAGTCCTATCCTATCCCGCACAGCTAAAGAAATCTTTCAACACCTACATTAAAACCTAAACTTGAACGTTGAGATATTTAATTAAAACTAATCTCAGATTACATGTCTTTTTTTTTTTAATAATTATCCTTTTTCTCTTCCCTAATGAGAATCACTTCCCATATCACTCGTGTTATTCCGATGACCTAACAAAAAATTCAAGGCTTTACCTTCTGATTGTTTTCATGGGGACTGACTAGGTCACTTGAAATAGATCTTAAACCCTTGGTCAGTCAGAACAACCTCCACGCTGCAAAATTGATTCAGGGAGTCAGTTAAGCTTCTGATTGAATATCATAATCAGTATGATGATAAGTAGTAGGCTGGATCATTGAATGCCACAACATAATCTCCTTTACATTGGATCTAACGATCAAGTAAGCAACATCATGCCTCCGTCATATTCATATAAATAACTCGTTAAGAAAAATTCAGATTTTTGTACAACTCGGTAAATTTCCACGACACAACTCGCACAAAGTTCGGCACTAAGGATTCAACATATAGATTGATGTTCACAAGAAGAGTCCAGCTTCGCAGGATGGTTCTTTCACTCGTGAAACAAAAATGAAAAACCTTGATTCATCATGTAAATTTCCCCAACACAACTCGCACAAAGTTCGGCACTAAGGATTCAACATATAGATTGATGTTCACAAGAAAAGTCCAGCTTCGCAGGATAGTTCTTTCACTCGTGAAACAAAAATGAAAAACCTTGATTCATCATCCTTCCTCTCCTCCCAACCGAAATAAAAATAAAAATAAGAAAGAAATAAATTAAGCAAGATGGAAGATCACTTCAACTACAATAATCCTTTTCTTTTTTCCACCTCATTTCTTTTCTTTTTTTTGTTTCTTCTTTTTCTCTTTTCATCTACCCTTTTGATCATTTTCTATAGACCAAAATTCATAATCCAACTCCTGCCTCATATCCATTTCTTGACTTTCACAGCAAAAGAGGCAGAAGGCTCAATGAAAGCTATCATCCTCAACTCAATCCCATATCTTGCTGATTTATGGTAGGATGCTCCCTTGAGGGTGCTTTTCCCCCATCTATAATAGCAGTGTTATATACACAAGGTTAACAATACTGACAATATGCAGCAGCATGACCCAAAGCAAGCAATGGAAGTTTGGAAAGAATTGATTGCACAAGGCAGAAATTCAGTGTAGCTCAGTCTGAAACCATTTCTTCCAATTCTGGTTCCTCAGAGTTGAATCCCTCATAATCCAAACCTGTACCATTGAAAGGATCATCCTCCAGAGGGCCTTCTTGATCACCATCATTATCAGGTTCAGGCAATTCTGGCTCGTCGTCAACATTTAGATCATCATTAGTACTATCCTCTCCAGTAGCATTATATCCCTTCCCATACTTTCTGGGTCCTGATTCTTTCTTTGCCTTGGCTTCATAAGAATCTTCACAGATGCAGGTGTGTGGGTTCTCGTGAAACTCCCCCCTCCCTGGCCTAACCTCCTTTGGCTCCCCCATGAAGCCGCGCTGGTAAGTACGGACTTTGGATGCAAAAACATCCCATGTTATGTTACCTTCATTCAAGAACAATCGATAAAGTTTTTTAGCATTTGGACGAATGGTAGGTTTATGTCCAAAATATTTCCTACAATTCAAGGAAACACATAAAATTAGTCATTGGCAGCAGGAAACAAGAAAACGAAGAATAAAGGAGAGTAGAAAAGATAAATTACCTCCGTCCAGCTAATATTCTAGCCATATTACCATTGTTGTTGGTAACAAATACATCACTTTCATCACAAACAATAAAGTCAAGTGCAGCCATTCGGGAAGAAAATGAAGAAAATGGTTCCAACTCCTCCTTTCTGGCTATAGTCTCTTTAGTATAGAAGTTTGGGAAGAGTGCCTTCAGGGGAGCCAATGATTCTTCACCTCTGTATACTTCTCCAGAAGCCACATAAATATGAGCGTCACTGCCATAACCTAATGCTCTCAACATGAGACCAACTTCCTTTGGAGTGAGAGGGCATTTTCCATGCCTCCTTTCCTTATCAGAATTTTTCATCTGCAAATATACGAAAATAAATCTTACTCATACTTCATCTAATCTTGCACTTTGTTCGGATGGAGAGGAAAGAGCAACAAAAAAAAAAAGGACTAAATGATATCTCCTGTTTGAAAGTTTTATGAGGAAAAAGAAAGGAAGAGGAGGGCTAATTTATTCCTTCAAACCACGCTTTATTTCCCATCAAAATTGAGTGAATCAGAGTTATCCCTCCCATAACATTAAAAATAGTTTTTTAAATATGACTATTTTACCCTTAATGCCTAAAATCATTTCCTATCCTTCAAAATTACAAACATGAAAAAATTGCCTAACCTTTCATTTCTTTTATTTTCCAATCCCATGGATTAAACACTATCCTTTCTTTTTCTATCCAACATAAACTTTCAAATATAGTGTTAGAGCTCAACACATATAAAAGAAAATAAAGAAAAAATTAACAGAACTGAAGATTACTCAGCTCAAATTCAAAAATTTGAATGAATCCTCATTACAATAAAGCTCTCAGCATCTTTCTATAATAAATAAAAACCTCATAAATATTCAAAGTGCTAATCATCCAACTGCAATGATTGATGATTTTGCAAAGACATAATAACTTGCAATCAATAAGTATCTAATATTGCATAAAAAAAGAAAAAATTTTCAATACTGAAAAACTAAACCTACAGCAAATGCTTTGGATTCTCATTATTCTTTTACAAAACCTAAAATTTATTGTTTGTATTGAACCTTACATGTAAAGTTTTCCACCTCCTCCGTATGGCACCCAGTTCTTCCCTTTCCCTATCACCTCCACCATAATAGCATCCAGAGAATGCCAACATATCAGGTTCATACCTGTAGTCAGGGCCATTTAATTGCATCAAGAAACCATGTAATAATTGTCCAAAGCAAATGTCAACTTCTTGAATGTAGAAGTCATCAGCTGGCGAACATAAACTTCCACATTGTGCATGTATAACTACCAATGCAGAAATTTGAGGCTAGTATGCTTTGCTCTTACATGCATCAGCCTATCAAGAATTCAAACTATCACCTCAAACAGTCATCATGCATTTAATCTTTACATGTCTGTGGAAGAATTAAAGCATTTTATGTATGCCTATACTCTATATCGTCTAAAACAGTCATACAGTCATATCGCATGTTTGTAAATGAGCCAGAGGCTTTTATGTATGTGCACAACCACTTGATTTCACATGGTCTTGATTTCACATGGGTAACCACATGCTTCAATATTTCAGTGGTAACCATTAACCAAGGTGTCATAGTTATTAAAGACTCAAGGCACACCAAGGCGCCAAGGGGTCCTAGAGCCTAGGCACAAGGTGCAAAGTATAGGCGCACACTTAAGCGAGATGAGGCGCAAAAGTAAAAAAAAAAAAATTAAAAAATAAAAAATCCATAAAAGTCAAATAAATGTGATGCTTTTCCTTTTCCCTTAACATATATCTTGAAATAGGTGTAGATGTAACATTCTTTTTAAAAAAAAGATAATAATAGAGTGTTAGTGTTAATGGAAATATCGAAGATTTGCAATTTTGGGTGTGCTATTTGATGAGATTTTGATAACTAGTTATCACCAACGATGCTAATTCCAAAAACTTTCTAGTGCATCAATATAGGATTCTTATAGATTGTCAAATATCAAATTTAGGTGGTAGTCCTTTTTGCCAATGAAAATGCTCACTAAGGGTGAAAAATAAAGAAGTTATGTCTTTCTAGAACCTTGTGCCTAGAACAAAGGCGCATAAGGCGCTAAGGTTCAAGCCTGGTGAGCCTTGAGCCTAAGGCGTGCTTCTTTAATAACTATGCAAGGAGTGCAGATGAAATTCAATCAGAATACCTAAGGTGCAAAGCAATAAAATGCTTGCTTTTCATCCTCATCCTGTGGACTAATGTCTTGCCCATTTCAAGAATAGGATTTGTAAACTTCAAAGCATGGTAGTTAACTCTACATCTCAACTTTTGCAATTGTGAGTCCAACTTGTTTGCAAGCCTGTAATCAAACTTGGTCAGCTGAATTGCCTGTCACATAATTAAGAGAAGCAATGTCATTTCTAAAATAATAAGCTAATCATTCAACACAAGACAAAATGTAACAACACCAACCATGAAAAATTAGTTAAATCAATCCATGATTTCAAATGCCAGTACACTGAATTGCAAGGTGTATATAAATGTCAATACAAACTCAGGATTTGAGGAAAATAGAGATTAGAGAAAAGTCGTAATGTCAAAGCCATAAGATTGCTTGTATTTGATTATGTACATTTGATATACATATTTCAATGCTAGAATTTCTCAAGTATGTTCTTCAAAACGTAGTAGTGATATTGATTTTATTTTGTTTTAGGTAGGAGTGATATTAGAGAGTGGTAGTGAGAATGCAGGATATAAACATAACTAAGCAGAACACATGCAATTTTGTAACACATGATCAAAATATATAAAGCAATTAAAAAAAAAAAGTAAAAAGAAGAAGAAGGAGGAGGAAGAAAAAGTTGAGGAGAACTGAGAACTTACATGCCTTTTCAAAAGAACAGGTAATACACGATTTTGATAACATCTCTCACTACACTTCCTTGGAACACGCATGTTACGTGGAGTCCAAGTTTTCCCTCCCCTTCTTGGGAGATTTTTTATGATTTTGACATCATTTGATAAAGATTTGACAAACCAATCAACATCAAAAATATCTGCAAAATTACTGCAAATAACAAAGGTAGTTATCTAACGTTGTAGTTAAATACGTACCTATATTTGTTCTTTCAAAGATTTAAGCGCTTATACAGTTGTGCTCATTCATAACTAACCTTGCATCCTTCCAAAAGGATTTCTGGTCCAACTTTGGAACAACAAGAGTAGCATTTAAAATGCGGGCAGCAACAACAGCATCAGTAATCTGCATAAGTGTGGAATCAAACCTCACATAAAACACCAGATTGATCAAAATAACTAGTAATCATGATGCAGCAGAGCAACAGAACAATGTGGTCTAATGTCTAAAAATCATAGTGAAAAAAAAAAAAAAGCCTCCAGGTAGGAGAATAACTGGATTCAATATTACAGCTACCATAATTGAAATGATTGCTTCACGAAATTCGCAACCAAACTATTTTAAATCACAAACTATTTCATGGTAGTGTAGCACATATACAAAAGTGGTTGGAGGAAAAACACCAATAGAACTACAGTATAAAATGGTAGCTCAGAAAATTACCCCCGTCCTTTGTTGATTCAAGCCTCCACTTGTAGCGATCAGCAAATATCGATCACGTTGGGTAATAGTGTCAGCATCTGCGGCATGATTGGGCCAGTTAAGCTCAAAAAAGTGGTTCAATTACTATAAAGGAACCTCACAAAATTACAAAAGCAACAAGTACACGATCAATTCAATTAATGCTGCTAACTGTAAGCCTCAATGAAATACAATATGCATACTCGCAAAACTCCTGGTCGCATTACTGCATCCATAGTAGAATTTGGAATTTCTTGATGTCCAAATATCATAATCCAATCTCCCTCCAGCGCTCTAATGTACCATAAAATAATAGCAAATCACATCAAGCAAGTGAAGTCACGATCCAAAAAAAAAAAAAACAAACTGAAATCAGCTCCAAAAGAAATACTTTTATGCTGATAATTAAAATAAATTTCAAACCCTAACCGGCACACGAAAAACTGTTTCTCCAACTGCAACATCAGCTCCAACGTTTGACTGATAAAATGAGTAACCAAGACGACATCCGAAATCAAAATTAGCACGTACAAAAACATGTATCTATAGATGTACGTATACGCAGAGAGCGCGAGATGTAGCAAATGTGAATACCGAGTAGACATGGCCAGGGTGGTGAAAACTATCTGAATCGATGGGAGAAGGAGTGAGAATGGAGAGGAGACCAAAGAGGATGAGAAGAACACCGGAAACAGCGGATATCACGGGAAGCAAAGAACGGAGGCGGTTGTAATAGTGATGGCGCCGCCTATGAAAAGCCATTTACGGTGGTTTTGGAGCACTGTCTCTTCTCAGCTCTCCCGCTTTAAAAGAAATCGATCTGCTAATGCTTAGAGTCCAGCATTGGCAGGAGGGAGAGGCGCATGAGCCAGCGTACTTGATAAAAGAGCTGTGAACTGGAGATAAACGACAAGGATTGATTATCGGCGCGTTAGCGGATTGGCATCGGATGGGCTTTGAGTCGGAGACACAGAGAAAATGAAGGAATACTTATAGAATATATGAATGATTAGGTGAAACCCCAAAATAAAATTACTTACAGTGGCCTGTAATTGTGAGCTGGCTGGGCTGGCTAAGTCAGTTTTCGCTGTTAAATTTGTTGTAAATTAAATTATTTCTTCGTTTTTTTTTTCTATAATCTTTTTCACCCTATTCCATCTATACGCCAGAGTGGCCCTCCCCGGTTTATGATTGGTTGTTGCTAGTAGCAAGCATGGATGGAAGTGTTATTAGATTATTTAAAAAAATACTTGGATTCTCACAAAAGAAAAACTTAAATTAATTCGATTAAAAATTATGTCAAGCTTTAATTTAAATAATTTAATAAGTTAAATATAAATATTATATTATTTGATTTGAGTGGCTCTTTTTTATATATAATTAAGAAAAATTAATTAATATTTATTTTAAACACAATAGAATTTTATTTAAAACTATAATTAACATCCTATACTTTTAGTTTATTAAATTAAGTTTAAGACCTATTTGATTTAATTTTGTGATAAAATTTATTTATTTGATAAAATTTATTTAAAAATAAAATTTTTCATTCAATATATTTTCTATTAAAAATAAAATTCATTTCAAATGAAGTAATTTTTTTATTTAAAATAAATAAAATAATATATAATAAAATAATAATTTTATTACTTAAAATATATATAATTTTAAATTTAAAATTTATTTATAACTTTTATCAATTTTAAAAAAAATTAATTTAATTATAATAAATTTTATGAAATTTATTATTAAAAATTTTAAATAAATTTTTATTTAAATTAAATATTAAAATTTTATATATACAAATTAATTTTACAAATTCTAAAAAATATTAAGCTGAATTAATTTTTAAGTTTTAAAAGATTGCAGTTATTTTGAGAGTCTGGTGTTCGTGCGGACTGAAGGGTGGAAGCCCATGCCATTCTGTTGCAGAAAGCATAATCAGCACAGCAGGAATGGGTCCTGAAATTTTGGACAAATTCTATTAGAATATATGCAGAGATTCCTCAGACCACATGGGACATGGTTCAATCTTTTCTTATTTTTAAGTGCTTCATTCACGGGAAGAACGGTGGTAGGATCCACCGATCCAGCCATCCCTGCTGTTTCCCCTAGGCTCAAAAAGAAAAGGATATCATCCATCTCTTGAGTGTTTGGTTCAATAATTAATAAATATCTAAATAATGGGATTCTATACCCTCTCAATCTCTCACTCAACCTCCTTAATATAAAAGGAATAAGGTCTTTCCCAAAAAAAGTTGCCTGGAGATTGTGAACTCCTTTTCCCAAATTGAGAACTGCTTGCCTATTCCGAAGCATCTTTAGAACTTCTTTTTTCCTGTTCGGAAGTTGACTGGTACTGGTATTAGCTAGATCCGGCAATCATCTATTAATTTATTTTGAAAGTGAAATTAAATCAAAATTAAATTTATCAAATCAGTTTTAAATTAAATAAAAATTAGATTGGAATTGATCAGTGCAGTCCAATTTTAAATAAAAATATATTGAAAAATTAAAATATTTAAAATTTTAACAATTAAATTTATTAAAATCAGAATTAAACCGGGACGTTGCTATGGGAATGGGATGGGAACCCACGCCCAAAAGCCTAAACCTGGCGCCTTAAAGCACCGTCTTTAAGAATGTGGCAGAATCTACGGTTGGATAACAAGGTCGACAGCAAATGAAGCAATCTCAGCCATTCAATCACATAACTTACTAATCCTCTATAGACCGACGCACAGTTATATGGTGGAACTGAATCCTCTTTTTCCCCAAACAAATCCTCGTCTCTGGGAGGAACACACGAAGATACTGTGCTCTTATCCACCAAAAGCTTACTCCAATCCCTAATTGCTTTATTTGAATGCCATTAATATAATATTAAGGTTATTCAACTTCATCATCTGCTGTGAAAAGTTTACTACAGAGAACTAGTGGTTAGCTCAGATGAATTCCTTGACTCTGAAACCCTCCCTCTTTGTATCTAAATTATCTTCTTCTTCCTCTTCTTCTGCTGCTGCTGCTTCTAGTTCTACGATTATTGTTTCTGCTTCACCTTCAGCAACTCTCTCAAGAAAAACGAAGCATGGTATTAAAGGAAGATTAGCTTTGAGAATTAGAGCTTATGATTTTTCCAAGGATGACTCTGCAAGTAACTCCGGTGATTCCAAGCCCCCCAATGGAACTCCGGTAATTTTTATTTTTATCTTGTATTTCTCACTTCTCTCAGTATTTGTTTGCATGTATGTGATTTAGTTGATGATTTTCCTTGTAAGTATTTTATGATTTTGAGTTAATGTAGAGGCTTTTGTGTGAATGATGTGTTTTGGTTGGTAATAGATAGGGAGTGTGCAATGCTGGTAATCACGATAGTCATTAGTATGTGTAATTTATGAAAGAGGGTTTGATTTGAAACTGGAATGCAAGTGTGCAACTTGATGTCATATACACATCCCATTCCAATTTCATTTTTAAGATAATTAAACATAATTTATTCACAAGTTTAAAAATTATCCTTAAAAACTAGTTTCTGTTTCCTCCAAATTTCAAGTGAATCAAATATTAAAATATCATCAAAATTTGGGATTTTTGGATGCTAAACAAGATGAAATACTCAAGAACTTGCATTCCATTTCTATTTCCAACATTAACTCAAAAGGCCCTTGGGTTAAATGGAGTGTAATTTTAAATGGATTGGGGAAATTTTACTCTTATTTTTAATATTATTGAATAGGACAAGTACTCTTGGTTTTGTGACATTTGGAGTGGGGAAACCATAATCAACTACAGTTCTACATTTGCTCTGCCATGGATATGTTTGAATTCAGATTTTGAATATCCTTTGTGAATTGCAGTCAAAGACCAGGAGAGAAATTCTATTGGAGTACGTTAAAAATGTGCAGCCAGAGTTTATGGAGCTATTTGTCAAAAGGGCACCACAGCAGGTTTTGAAAAATTCCCCCTTCTTGGTGCCATTTGATGTGTTCTTACAGATCAATCTATCTTGTTTACTTTAAAATTTTGGTTGGGTGGAAAATTGGATATAGAACATCTATATTTGAAATTATTTGTTCAGGTAGTTGATGCAATGCGACAAACAGTGACGAATATGATTGGTACACTACCCTCGCAATTTTTTGCTGTAACTGTTACCGCTGTAAGTGTATTTGAATTTCTGTGTCTTGTTGATTTGCAAGACAAGAACTCTGCCTTCTTTTTTAACAAGAATCAGCTCGACTGTTTCTTATAGGTAGCTGAAAATCTTGCACAGCTTATGTACAGTGTTATGATGACTGGTTATATGTTTAAGAATGCACAGTACTGCTTGGAATTGCAACAAAGTTTGGAGCAAGTTGCTCTACCTGATGTGCAAGATAAAAAGGTAATTTCTTTTTATGTTGACAGTGTATAAAAATCGTTAATTCTTCAAAAGGCCAAATGACCTAAAAATTCGTTTTATTCTTTTATTTGTCTATTTTTAAGTTTCATTTAGCTAAAGTGCTGCCTTGTAGTATAAAATTGTTGCATGAGGTACGGAATCCTTTTTTAAATTTACCTATTGCAGTTTATAATTAGATGCTGCGACTGTTACAGGATTTGCCAGATTATGCACCGGCTACACAGAAGAATCTGTCTGGTGAAGTTATTAGGTGGAATAATGTTTCTGGTCCTGAGAAAATAGATGCTAAAAAGTATATTGAGTTACTTGAAGCAGAAATTGAAGAACTCAATCATCAAGTTGGTGGAAAATCTGCAAATGGACAGAATGAGTTGTTAGAATATCTCAAGTCTCTTGAGCCACAAAATCTGAAGGTAAAGAGTGATTGCCATTTGCTGCCTACCATTAACAGATGTGTTAATAAACAGTTAAAGATAGTTTTAGGTAAAATTTAATCATTCTGGGTACTGTTTATAATTATTGTGGTTCCATGCTTAGTACTGCCTTTTTGTGCATTTATCATTTCAGAAAGCATCACATTTCAGTTGTTTGAAATATAATTTTTGTGGCAAGTCGAAATTTGAAATATAACTTTCAGTTACGTCCTTGCTCGCTGCTTTGTTTTGTCAGGTTAAATGGAGTAACAATTAGCTTTGTTTTCTAACTAAGCTTTTGCCCGTGCATTGCGCGGTGTAATCACTATTGGTATATTATTTAATTGAATAAAGATATGACTATATAGCTTTTTCTATATATTTATACTTAATTTATTTAAAATGTTTTAAGAATAGCTTGTAAAAAAAATTGTGAAAATATAAAGAAAATAAATGCAAAGAATAAATATAAATTGAAAATGAATGTAAAGAATAAATAATAAGATACCAACAAAATGTGTATAAATAAATTCTTATAAGATGAAGATTACCGTAGTGATATTTGTGCAAATTATTTATCATCTTCTTCTAATGCCTTGATTACTAAAATATCATTTGGTAGATTTGAGGAAAAATTTTAATTGGACATTGTACCTTCTATTTGCATTAGGAGGTGACTAATTTGATTTTTGACGTGTGATATTGGTTTATATAGTTTATAATTATAACTTTTAGGTTTCTTAGTATTAATTAAATTGTAACTATTGTCATAAATTTTTTTATTATAAAGAATTAAGTACATGATTTTATAATTATAGTGGAAAATAAAAAGGTTATTTTGATTTATTTAATTTATAACTGTGACTGTTAGTTTTCCTAATATTAATTAAATTGTAACTATTGTCATATTTTTTTTTATTAAATGCCATGTAGGTTTTTAAGTATTTACATATCACTACATGTCAGCAATTGATGTTGTAAAATTGTTCGGGGAATTAGCACAAAATGAATGGACAAATAGGAAAAAATTTAATAGAGCGCCACTTGTCATGTTTTAGTGGAGTTCATTTTGAGATCAGCTTTATCATATTTATATAAATAGATTCTTACTTTGGATTACATGTTTACGATTCTGTAGGAGTTGACAAGTAGTGCTGGAGAGGATGTCATGCTTGCCATGAACACCTTTATTAAGCGGCTCTTAGCTGTTGCAGATCCAGAAGAAATGAAGGTTTGCCTTTGCACTGAACCAATTTGGCTTTTTTCTCCGTTTAATGGATTGTTGACCTCAAGAATTTGCGTTCAACCCTAATGTAACTAATGTAACTGATAAACTATCTAAATTGGTTGGACATGTTTAATTCAGCCAGAGTTTGGAGTTCTCAAAATGCTTTTCCTTAGTATATGGCACTTCATTTCACTTACCTGTTTTACATGATTACTCATTATGTGGTTTATTTTGGGAAAATTCAAAATGCTAGCTGAAGATGGTTTATGTAGATTATGTAATGTTGGTTCCTTGAAGAAAGTCAAATTGTTTGGTCTGATTCAAAGAACTGTTATTTTTTTTGTCTTAACCTTTTGTGTGGATATTTTTCCTGATTTTGATGAAGAGTAGTAATAGACTTGCATTTCATTGACAAATACAACAATCTTATTTGAGAACTTAGCTCCCTTTTTTACCCCTCCCTCCTTTTCTCCCCCATCTGAATGTAATAACAATTGAATCGATGTCTATTGGGGATTTGGATCTTTCAATAAAATGCTAGTACAGCATAACTGATGCTGGTCCTAAGAAATATTATAATTCTTCCCCGATCTACTTCATAATCAATCAAATTTGAGTTCTGAACTTTTTAAACTTTTGTTTCTGCTTGCAGACAAGTATAACAGAGACTAGTGCACCAGAACTTGCCAAACTGCTTTATTGGCTGATGGTGGTTGGGTACAGTATTCGCAACATTGAAGTTCGTTTTGATATGGATCGGGTACTTGGGACACCTCCGAAGCTTGCAGAATTACCTCTGGGAGAAAACATTTGATCTTGATGTCAGGACAAGGGTAGAGTGCAATAATTTAGTGCTGGATTTACTATGTAACTAAGCTGGTGCAGTTTTGTGTTCCACATGGATTGAAGCAGCAGAAGGCTTATTGCAGGGATGAGCTGCCGCAAAGTAGGTATTTTTGGATGCTGCTGCTCTTTCTTAAGTATTGCAAAACCTTCAAGAAATTGTTGGTAGAAAAGATGATTGTCATCTCCTGATAGGTAAAGATTCTTGATATATTGTCTCAAATTTGATGTATTCTTGATTCCTGATCTCTCTTTTTGGTTTGAGATGCAGGACATGATGAATCTTGAACTAATTAATCAACTGTGTTTTTCTAAGGTAACGTAATTGCGGAAGTCGCAAAAGGATAAGAAAAATCCAAATGGAAAACGTCCTCGGGGTTGGCTCGAGCTAAAAGAAATGAATAAAGGTTGACTTTTTAGCTAATAATAATAATAATAAAAATAAATTTTCTATTATTTAAGAAAAAGACCCATACAAGAAAAAGACGACTGCTCTTGTGTAGTTGTATGTGTGAAGGTGCCCATATAGAACATGACAAAGAGAAACCTAGGTTGAAAGTGTTTCACATAGTTATACTTCTAGTTTCTTTTCCTCTTGGATGCCCCAAAAGCAACCGTTGGCCTTCATATGTTTCCTGTCAATCATTGGATTCATAGTCATCAAACAAGAAAAAAGATGTAAAATACCTCTTAATCCTACCCCACTCCTAGTTATCAACGTACTGCTCTAATGCTTTCAGGTTTTAAATAGTAGCCATCTGCTGGCCTAAAAATAACAAGCTTTTATATAATTGAAAGGATTTGAGCTCAGTATAGAAAACGAATGGAGATTGAAATCATTTCCAGGGACAGTGTCAAACCGTCTTCCCCAACCCCATGTCACTTGAGAACCTACAAGCTTTCCCTTCTGGATCAGCTTATGCCTTCTACACATGTTCCAGTCATCTTTTTCTATAGGCCCATTGATCAATCTGAAATTTCTGCAAGATTACAACGGTTGAAGCAGTCTCTGTCTGAGGCCTTAACTTTCTTTTACCTATTTGCCGGAAAGTTCAAGAATGAACTCTACATAGATTGCAACGACGATGGCGTTTCTTACACCGAGGCCAAGGTCGGTTGTTGTCTCTCAGACATTCTTGGACATCCTGAGAGCGAAAAGATATCTAAGTTACTTCCTGGAGATTTCTACTTGGAATCATCAGGTAATTCAGGAATTGGAATTCCTGTGGCAATGATTCAAGTTAATGTTTTAAACTGCGGTGGCATTGTCATTGGAACTAAAACTTCACACAAGATCATCGATGGTCCAACATCAACTGCCTTTCTCAAAGCATGGGCAACCATAGCTCGTGGATCAAGTGAAGTAGTTGTGAAACCTAGTTTCACTGCCCCTTCTATATTCCCACAAAACATCTCGCTGCCTGAAGATACAATGTTGGCTATATGGCCTTCCTTGATAAAATTTGGCAAGGGTGTCATGAAAAGATTTGTGTTTGATGCTTCAGCTGTAGCCACTCTCAAGGCACGAGCAGCTAGCTCCACATTTGTGCAGCACCCAACTCGAGTGGAGGCTGTTTCAGCCTTCATCTGGCAGTGCACAATTCTTGCTTCTAAAGCAAGACATGGTTCCCAGAGACCTTCTGTTCTGTCCCATATTGTGAACTTGAGGGGAAAAAAGTCCACCCACTTGCCTGAATATTCAGTTGGCAATCTTCTCTGGATGTCAATTGCAAAATGCAGTGCAGAGGCTGAGAGAGAATTGCCTCTTTTGGTGGGTGTCCTAAGGGAATCCATATTGCAAATTGATGGTAATTTTGTCCAAAAATTAAGTGGTGAAGAAGGGTTTTCTAAAGTTTGCGAGTGTCTACGAGAGTTTGGTGAAGTGTATTCTAATGCAGGAACTGATTACTTAACATGTAGCAGTTTATGCAAGGTTGGGATCTACGAAACTGATTTTGGGTGGGGAAAGCCTATTTGGGTGAGTCCTGGTGGGATAAATGGACCAGTGTTTCAAAATCTATTGTTTTTGAATGAAACAAGTGCTGGTGATGGAATTGAAGCATGGGTGACCTTGGATGAACGAGAAATGGTCATTTTGGAACGTGAGACACAGATCCTAGAATTTGCTTCTTTGGACCCAAGTCCCCTTCAATTATGTAAGTACTAGCCTGTTCTTGTTCGATCTACTTTAGTCCTGAATTTGGTTCGCCTTTCCTCCAAGAATATTTCTTTTGAAACATTTCCCCCGAGACAGATCCTAGAACATAGATGTTCATATAATTCCCATTTTTGTGTAAACTCTAATCAATCCAAAGAATTGGAAAAGCTAAAAAGGAATTTGACTTGGGGATTGACTTGCTATTGAGTTCCCGAAGAGAAGAGAATTTGTTTCTGTCGCATTCAAGAGCATATCTCCTCTCCCACACACTTTCAGACACAGTAAAATTCAAGCAAGGATGAGAATTTCGAACTAATAAGTTTTAATACAATCATACTATAGTTTTTTTTTCTTTTTTAAGATTATGAGATTTCGAATTTGAGATCTTAATTGAAATAGACAGCCCTTGTTGGGCATCCTCTCTTTGATCACACATGCTCTTCACTTATTTATTAAACAACAGGTTAAACAGTCATAAGATCATGAAACTCTGATCAACAAAAGCAGATTGAAGCAGCTCTTCATCCTTCTCCAATCTAAGCATACCAACTTCATCCAAATACACCCATGCTTCTACCCCTTCATCCTTTCTTGCATCCACGAGAACAACTGTCATAATTTCTGAATTTCTTGAACCAACACAAGTAGTCCACACCCCATCCAAAATCAATCTCATAGAGACCAAAGTTACACGGACTACTAATCGAAACATACTCCGCTCCAGCAGAGAAGCAAGCCCCATCAAACACACCACTCCATCTCACAAAGCTCAAAAAAATTAAAAAATAAAAAAATAAAAAAAACCTCCTTCACCTTGGCAAAGTCACCACCGATTTCCCCCATTGTCTCCCTAACATGGTGCACTAAGCTAGTCGATTCTGATTCTGATCGACCATGTAGTGTTATTTTTTCAGACAGCATATGTTGGGCAAAGTCATGCACAATGAGAGAAGCACTTAATTACTAGACTACTGGCTTACTGACAACAGTAAAATCTCTAGCTGGAGTAGCAGGAACGAGACGAAAAGAAAAATATCACATTTGGAATTGTGTAAATTAGTGTCACATACCTCATTTAACCATAGTTATGCCTTAATTACGATGCTCATTGTGGGTCATAAATGGGCCTACACCCAATAGGTTGTAAAGACAAGCAATGGCACTTGAAAATTGCCCTATGATGAATCCAAATATTTATTTATTTCAGCACAAGTCCCAGGAAGAAGAAGCAAGTTAATCAGCAGACCGGACCATATAATAGGAAAATAACACTTTAGAGTCATGTGCGCAGAAAGATGGTCACAATCCACATACATAACCACAAGGGATGAGACTTCAATAAAGAATTGCTTATACTTTGCCTGATGCAGAACCCATAGCATAAATTAATCAACGAGAAAGCCAGTCTTGTTTTCACTTTTCTTCCCGTCTACTACTCTTACAATTCATGCTTTGTAAAAAATATTTTCCTGTGTTGAAGAGAAAAAGGGAAAGGGAAAAAAATGGCAGAACTACAATAGGGAAGGTACAACTAATCCACAGAACTCTAATGTTTCTAACATCCTAGTAAAAAGGAAACTGGAATCGACTATCTGAACCAAAGCTTCATTCCCACAAATAACCAAGGTTATCTTGTGTCTTTCAGAATCAATAAAAGATGGAGGACCAGCTGCTGTCTGATCAGACATCAAGAATAGGGAACCAATGTTCTGGCCACTTGGGATATGCCCGTTTGTACAGGCTCATGCAAACAGTATCGTGCTGTTGAAGAACTCCATTAAAGACGCACTTCAACGCCCCTGAATAGAATGCAGAAAGATTAATGCTTGAGTAACTCCTGACATTCCACAAAAAAAAAAAAAATAGTGGTAGGTACCATCCTCATTTTCATAAAAAATTGTTAGGGCATTCACATTTTCAAGGGTTGATGCATCACCTAGATGGTTTGTTCAAGGAACACAGGCCATGATTCATTTGTGGTTAACAATTTCATCAAACTACTCCAACTTTTAAGTTGGGATCCACAATAAAATGCCTACTCGCAGAACAGCACATAATATAACAAAAAGTAAAATAAACTACACTTTCTACTATTCTATAAAACATCCTCTAAGTATTTCAACTTCTCATGAATATTTTTAAATCTTTCTACCATACAGTTTTAAAAGAACAGTCCTAGTGACAAGTTCTGAAGGATATTACACATCAATGCACAATGAACAAATTGAGGCCACAACTTTCCCAATTTAGTAAGCATAGATCATATGCTAATGCTATCATGGCAAATTGCAAGCTATAAAGATAAATGCCAACTGATCATCCATATTTTTTTACTTTATAGGATACAAGATTTATTTACATAGAGAGAACACCATACCATGTGTACCAACAGGTTCCTTAATGCGACCACGACAACCACATTTCGTCCACACTTCTACAGGCTGCAGGCAACAGTGGCATCAAGAATTTCCATCACTTAAAGGAAAATAACTCTATAAAAAGTATCAGTCATTTAAAAAATTGAAAATACTATATGCTATGGAGGGAACATCTTACCTTGAACCATCTTACATCCTCTGGGTTATGGAACATATATCGCACTGAGGCCTTCAATTTTGACACTCGTTGGGGGTAACTGCATCAGTTATTTCAATAGATGAGAACATCCATCATATTCAATTTATAAGTCATCACTAACATGGAATTGTAAGAAGTCCAAGATCAATCAAACTCAATATATGACCAGCTCCAGATACCATCTCAAATGGTTGCATAATATTAATTGATGGTGGCAAATTTCTGTCAATAGAATGGAAGTGATACAAGTATGTCACATGATATGATTGGACAAGGATTGTCATGAAGCTCATACCCAGTTAATATAATCTTCTTCAGTATTATCCTGTCAGGATCAATGCTTCTCAAGGAACCAACAGCAGCAACAGTGGGGGCAGCACCTCCTTCTGAATGCTTCAGGACTATCAAAGGAAGAGAAGGAAAACAAATTGGAGCATAAATTGATGCCATGGAGAACCGGCCAGCATGAAGGAACCTCTCCATCTTGTGCTTGTCTGAATTAATGTTGTCAGTGGAAAATATTGGCCTGAAAAGCAAAGAATTGTTGACACGAAAATTCTAGAATGTTAAGGATTACTATAGTTGCATTCAACATCATTACCTTGCAACAAATTGCCGAAAACCAACATGAAATACTAATTCTTCTTTGGCTTTGATAGGGGCATCATACGAGTCATTCTTTTTAATGCTGCAGAAAAATTAAAAGCCTCATCTTGTGAAACAAATTTGGTCGAGCAAATCTCTTTTTAAGAACCAAAAAGAGCAACTAGCAGCAGTGAACAAAGAGAATCTTGGCGGAGCATACCTAAAATGAAGAACAGACATCTTAGACTCATGCTGCAAGAGGCCACATGCAATTATAGGCACCGTATTTGCATGTACACATAATTTGGAAGCAACAGCAGTAGGTAATTCCTTAATGTGAAGTCTTGCGTACTGGCCTGCTCGTATGCAGTCATCCCTGTTGTCTTGGTCCATTTCTAATGCCTTTGCAAAAACGTGTTTTTGCGTTTTTGCAAAATTATCAAATGCAAAAATTCTGCCATATTCTAGAGGTAGAGACTCCTGAAATTCAAAAACAGCATGAATGGCATTCTCTGCAATCTAAACAATAAATGCAATTCCAAGATCACAATTATATTACTTTGGGGTCCCATGAAGAAGTCCTAAAAGACTTGAGACCTCTATACTTGGCGAAACGCTTTCTAGCAGGAATATCCAATGGAGTTTCCACTTCATCAGGAAATTCTGAAAAATAAGGGAAAAGATATATCATGAAAAACCAAACAATCTTTTATAACCTCAGAGAAAATTAACTAGCTTATCTATAGAAAAAGTTTGGCTCAAACTATACAGTAACTTGTCATTTCACCTAGCAAATTAAAGGGTACAGAGACTACAGAACCCCGAGTAGACATTAGGCTACTTAACACTGTGAGAAAGGGAAGGGAGAGAAGGGAACAGGGGAAGAACCCTCTAACAGAAAAGACACTATCCAAAAAAAAGTGATGGAAGGTTCATTAAAAGATCCTAGATCTGCACATTGGAATTAAATGCAATGCAACTCCAAGAAAACATAAATATAACAATGGAAACACTCCCAAATATAGAAAAAGACTTACCCTCATCTTCAGCATGTGCTTCTTTAATTTTTTTAATCTCATCCTCTATCTGTTCTCTTGTTAAGTTTTCGCCTTCCTGCATGACAGGAATGCCTATTAGATCTGGAACAGATTGCTTAATCTGTCAAAATTTGAGACTCACCATCATCACAGAATCATTTTCAGTCTCTTCATCAGAATTTCTGAGATCTAAGGTAGCTTGATCATCATCAAGTTCAGAGTCATCAATGCCCTCTGCACCTGGCCCATAACTTTCAGTTTCATCCAGTACCATACCATCATCAGCACTGAAACTATCTGAATCTTCCTCATCAGTATCATCCACAATCCAAGCAGCCTGAAAGAATTTCGGTTGGTAAATTTAATGCTTTTAAGCAAGGACACAATGCAACAGAAAGAATATTACAGAACCAGGAGAAATTTGGATATATGAGAACACGAACCTGGTACTCTGAAGTACCTCGAGGAAGAGTCCTCTTTTTTGGCCTTCTTTGTTTCTGATTTTTATCAGCCTCAGCCATCTCTGCCTCTGTTGGCCATGTCTGATAAGGAACAATAACATTGTAAATAGCAATCCTTCTACAGGGAAATCAAGAATGTCCACTGAAACCTAATTAACAGAAAAAATGATGTGCCGTATTATGTTGTTAAAATTTCACTGGGATTGAACAATAATGGCAAAAGAAAAATCAGGCACATGGGATAAGATGACAACAACATCGATCACCCAGCGAAGTAAATATAGATTGCATGATATTGCAGAAAATATGTTATTCTACTGCCTATACTCAGTAATTCCAATCACACAATATATTTATAAGTGCAACCATATCAAATGTAAACAAACAAGGATACAGCTAAAAAAATGAAAGACAACAGCTAAAAACTCAGGTTAAATATTATCAAAATAAACCAATGACAAAAAAAAAAAAGATTTGATACAGTTGTTCAATTGTGGGTCCCTTCTTTTAAAATTATCAATAGCAGCCATAAACATAATTATCAGTAACAACTGTAGCGCAAGTGTATTTTTCTCCATGTAGCATGTGCCAAAAATGATTTGACACTAATTAGCCATTATTGATTATTGTAAAGGACATGGCCATAATTGAAAAGGTGTGTATAGTTTCAAATTTTTTTGGCCAAACACCCTAAAATAAAATCTGACAAGATGAATTCTTGAAACAGCAACTGCATAGGAATAGTGATGCAAGACTCAAACTGAATCATAAAGCAGAATATGGCAAGGCAACATCAGAAAGTAATATATATTAACACAAAGTATCCATTCAATCCTAACACCAATGCACTAATTGTAATGAATGGTTATGAGCCATGGTTTTAATGCTGGTTTAAATTACCTGTTCTCCTGCAAGAGGATCCGGAACATTCTCTACAAGCAAGGGCTCCTGAGTCAAAGAATCAGGATGCACAGAACGAACAACCTGGAAAACTAAAGAAAAATAAGTAATAGGAAATCGTCTATGTTATGTACACAAATATCAGAGAACGACAGGAAAAATCATGTTTTAGGATGTCAGATCGTCACCTGTCACACATGTAAATCTCAAACATGTAAACATGGCTAGTCTAAAGTGATCTAGTATGAAAATTGATAGGGAATTTTGTTTAACAAATATTCAAGACAACACAAGTATGATCACATCATCAGAAAACAAAAATGCACCATATCTTTACAATTTTTTGAATACAAGGAGATTTTCCACGAGTGAAGGTGAGGGAATTAAAGAAAGCTCAGTGATGAAGTAATATAGTCATAATCATTTCCAACATGAATCCTTATTTGCTTATTGTTTAACTAAACAAATAATACCTCCACATCAAGCAAATCATCCGAATCCATTGCATCTGGTTCTTTTCTTGGATTCAAAGGAAATGGATCCTTTAAAATTTCTATCTTATGCAGTTGAAAATCCCCCGCACCAGAAACGTGAACCTGATATCAAGGAATATCAGATACAACATCAACTCAAACTATCAAAGGCAAGCAAATATCAGCCCTCCAAAAAAAGACAAAAAGCTGAATTTATTACCAGCTGATTCACTGAGAGGCTCCGGCCATGAACATAACCAGTGAGGATAAGGGTACATTTTACTGAATTCACATCATCTGCTACCATATCAACCTATAATCATCCATGAATCAAGCACTAAACAATCAATGGTAAAGCTTTTGCATCAGGGAGTTAGAAAATATTGAAAATACATTTAGTATCCTCAGCAAGAATCCAAATAGGGATTTATGTCAAAACAGAATACAGAATAGGCAGAATGAGGAGATCCTTTCTATTACTTGTAAAAAGATTAACACAACTCAACTCAACTAAGCCTTTATCCCAAAAATTTGGGGTCGGCTATATGGATTCGCTTTCTCCACTCTAAACGATTTTGGGTTAAATTCTCAGAAATGTGTAATGCTTCTAGGCCATGTTGTACTACTCTCCTCCAAGTCAATTTAGGTCTACCCCTTTTTTTCTTTCTATCCTCTAACCTAATGTACTCTACTTGTCTAACTGGAGCCTCCGTATGTCTACGCCTCACATGACCAAACCACCTCAATCTCCCTTCTCTCAACTTATCTTCAATTGGCACCACTCCTACCTTTTCTCTAATACTCTCATTACGGACTTTATCTAATCTAGTATGGTCACTCATCCACCTTAACATTCTCATCTCTGCAACTCTTATCTTAGACGCATACGGCTATTTCAGTGTAAAAAGATTGTCTAGGGAAAATTAAGACATAGACCAAAAGGCTAGATTATCTCTCATCCTTCATATTCACTATATTTGTAAGGGCGGCAATGCACTAAGGCAGATGTAATCAAACCACCCTGCATTCTATTACCATTTTGTTCCCCATGGCTCCAGAAAATATGGCCCCAGATAAATGCATAACACAGGTAAGGATTCATCATGTGGAAAACCCCTAATTTGATTATTAATATCATATGTTGAGTTGTTTCTTATTGGTGCTACCACAAAGTAACTTATGCTAATAATCATAAATAAAATAAGCACCTTTTGGGACATGAGGTAAGGCCGTTGATTTCTCCAGTGAGGCAATGTTAGCCTTTGCTCCTTAAATAGCCACAAGAACTGTAACAAACACATAAAATGACATGAGAGGAGTGTCATGACATGTACACATACAGAAGATTGGCACCATACACATTGCATCACATGGAATTCATTTCCAATAATCATAAACTTCATCGCTGAATAAGGTGATACAAAATAATTTGTTTAAAAGGTAAATACACTACCTTGTGCAACTCATCTTTTGTATCTGCTGGATAGAACTTGCAATCCTCGGGAAATTCACTAGCAAGTCTGGAAGTGCACATCTTCTTTGAGTCATTTCTTCTTTTCAGCTCAATAGGTAGATCCTACAAACAGAGAGATAGTATTTTCTAACCTCAATCCACACAAAACCTTAACTCCAACTGTTATTTCAGGAAATATCATCAGGATTCAAAGAAAAGCACAATGATCAAGAACTTACACGAATGAAGACAACAGTGCTTGGCAAACCAAGAGACCTAAACACAGACAAGCATTGACTTCCAAATGAATCAATGTAGTCAGAATCACTTTCTTCACTGGCTGATGCCACAAAAGCAATCAGATCAGCAACCTACAATCCAGATTCCCGACAATGTTCCAATGGTCAAAAAATCAAAAGCATTACAGTAAACTCAAAGAACCATTAAACCACCAAAACTTGAAAAAAACACAGTTGCCATAAACTTTCATACCTTAGCCATTTCCATACAAGATAACAAATCCCCATGTGGTGCTTTCAATACCTATGGCGCATGAAATCAGCCAGATATTCAAAATTCACACAATAGAATAACAAATTCTAAGTCAACAGTCATATTCAGAATCTGAGATGACATAGCTTAAGTACTAAACCAAATTATAATTTACAACATAATACTGTTTATTTCCGAACATGACAGGGAAAAAAGGAAGTTCATGCTGAAAATCTGCCTTCTGGAAGCTAAATTCCAATCACAAAGATAGCTAAATTGTGTAAATTCTAAAAGTGAGAGTGCGATCAAACAAAATCTACTTTTTCTTAAAGCCATTGCAGTAAACAGCAAATTCAGCTATGCCACCATTTCATTATTAAAAAAATGTGCAATCTTCGGTGATGCTAGAAAATTGCAGCTTGCCCAAACAGCACTGGCGGTTTTTTATTTTTAACAAGGTTAGAGAAGTTTCTAAGCAAGTAAATGGCAAGGTTGAAACCTACAGTTGCTCTCAATTTGTACTCAAAGGATGCAACTGTTGAAGACACAGCTCCACCGCCTTCAGGAGATAATAATTTCAGAAGATCTTCAGCAAGTGAATCTAGGTTTACGGAGGCAGAAAGGCCAAACAGAACCTATCATTGAGTCAAATAAAAAGAATGAAACCAAAATAAACGTTATCATTGCAGGCTTTGCCAGTACAATACTATATAGGAAAGATACTCACTATTACAAGGGGAGGACTTGATGATCCACTAGAAGCCCTTTTCTCTTTCAAAAGCGCGGCCCGTTTCTGCTCCCGCAACTACGAAATTGGAATATTGGCAATAAGATAACAGCAAAAATTATTGCTTTCGAAAGTTGTCAACAAAAAAAAAATCTAAAAGAGAGAGATTTGAATATCAAAATACCATCTTGTTACGCTGAATTCGAACAGCTCGAGCTCCCTTGGCGACATTGCGCTCCGATTTCGCAATCCTACTCTTGTCTAATTTCACAAAACCAAAAGATTTAGATTGTATTGATTGAACTAATGAAAGATGGCGAAATGAAAAGTTGGAAGCGAGGCAAACCTTTCAGAGATGTTTTGTGAAGGTTACGAGACGATTTCGATGAGAAACGGGTCTTGTGAGCTTTATTGACTTGAACTCGTGATCCTCCCATAGCTACTGAGACGATCTTATGCAACCAGCTAGCTAGTGAAACCCTAGAAACTCATCGGAAGACGAGTTTTCCACTCCTGCAAAACCCTACTGTGTTTCCGCAGCGAAGTTGCGGCAAGGGTTTAAAGAAGTTTTCCAGTGTTTTTTTAATATTAGGGAACATAAAACGGCAGCCTTTTGGTATCAAAATAATTTATTAATTATAATAACTATTGAAAAAAATATGCAATAAAATAGTTAATAATATTTTTTAATTATAAATATTTATGATAAAATAATTTAATAAAATAAAAATTTTAATAAAGTTATTAATGATAAAGATTTGGAAAATAGGTACTCTACGTTTGATATGTATGTGAATAAAAATTTTCTTTAATATATAACTTATCAAATTTAAAGTTCAATTTTTATTAAGTTGTAAATAAATTTTTATAAATAAAAACAATAACAAGTAAATCATAATTAGGTGTTTATTATGAATTGTTTGATATTTTTGTCTTTTAAGTGGGATATTTGTAGAATATAAAATAAAAAAGTAATTCATAAATTAATATTTTTATTTTTATGGTTTTTATTATTTTAAAATTAGTAGATTTATAAAACTTAAAGCTAGCTGATGATGATTAAAATAATTTATAAATATAATAATTAGTAATTTTATTTTTTAAAATTTTAAATATTAATTATTTAGTTAATAAATAAATAAAATTTTAAATATTTTAATATCTCGAATACTAAAAATTTTGTATTAAAATATTGACAACTCTCAAAATTACAATATTAAAACGAAAAATAATATTTCTAATGCCAAAATTTAAAACAATATTTCTATAAACAAAAATCATTATTGAAATTCATATTCATAAAAATATATAACTTATTTCAATTTGCCATTCCTTGAGAATTAATGATTTTATTTGAGTACTAATCATTAAATAATTGCAAAAATATATTTATTTATAACACAGTTCATATCTTTAATTAAAAAAAGGAAAAAGCTAAAAATTAAAATATTAAAAATATATAACTAATTTTCTAGCTAAGTTTGAATCACAAAATTACATATATTTAATTTATACCCAATAAATATTAAAAACTTAAAAATATGTATAAATATTATATTAACTGTCACGACCCAACCTATGGGCCAGACCGACACTAGGACCTAAGCCAGCCTAAAACCCCCGAGGTCTGTAGTAAGCCTAACTATTCCTCAACCCAACTCTAAGGCCCATTTGGGCCCAATTTCAAGAATTCAATCGGATAGAGTCCGACCATAAAATGGACCATTTAATGGGGAGTTTTTTACTCGCCCAACCTGTAAACACAATATATAATAAATTTGGGAGCTCAGCTCACCCTCATAACTCAAATGGGAGCTTAGCTCCCTCATCCAATCTCATCATGCATTCAGTTAATAATTTTATAGGTCCAACATAACTTTTATGATAGAGGCCCAAAATAAAAAATAAGTGCTTTTAACAAATGTAAAGTCTAAAATTTAACTCAATTATACAAAATACATTAAATACTATTAATAGACCTGCAAAGAAGAAGAGCAGGTTAGCTACAACAAATAATCCTCCTGTAACCTGGAAAAATAGATGAACAGGAATGAGCGTTCAACTCAAATAGTAAAATATCAATTTTAACCATAATCTCTATAGCTATCTAAAGCTAATGCACCCTGTGAAGTGAAATGCAACATCGTCATAATTTTCATATCATAACAGCAAAAAGGCAATTTGGAGCACTCACACACCCAACACTGTCAAACAATACATATATGAGAGCTGATTCCCTATACAGCCCTCTTAATCCAACCTATGCTAGTGAGTGTCTCTCAAACCAGACTTTCGCTTAATAAATCAAATGCGGGGTCCCAGCGAGTGCCTCTCAAGCTGTGTCTACCTCGAAGGACCGGGTCTCAGCGAGTGCCTCTCAAGCCGTGTCTACCCGTCCTGTCCATATCCAATACCATACCACACGCACTCCACACACACACACTGCTCCAAATTACCACAAACAACATCTATGGCACTTCAACAATTATAAATGCAATATAAACATGCCTGGTATTTAACTACATAGATACATATTTATAAGTGATGCGTGGGCATGCTTAAACATATAATAATATCGAAATTACAATTAAAATTAATATTTTACTCACAAACTTGAATCGACGTCACTGCGACGGTTGGGGGAAGAAGGAAGGCTGTCCCGGCTCACCTAACAATTTCATTGCAATTATTTAATATATTTGACTCAATACAAGTTTAGAAAAGACCAAAGACACCTTAAGTTATGCTGAAAATCCGGCAAAGTCTCCCCTATACCTATGACCTACCCAACCTTCAAAATGGTTTAAATAATATTTCTAAACTCAACCCATATCTCATCATCATTATATGGCCCCTTCTGGGCCCTCCAAACTAAGCAATAATCACAACATCAGACAACTCAATTATAAGACTTCAAAACTAATATTTTTCAAAAACTATCCAAACTAACTTTAAAAATTCTATAAACCTACCCCGCGGTCCTTAAAAATATTATAAGGCTATTGCAATAGGAATCGTAATTTTCTAATCATCCACGAATATTTTATAAATTTTATTCTAACCCAGTATAAGGTAAAAATTGAGTAATGTAGAATTCGAGTTTACCTATGCCAAATCTGACAACTAGAACGCGTCCAGAACGTCTAAAAACGTCGGGGTAGCCTATAATCTTGACCCGATTCTGAAATGGTTACAGCAGCTTATCTGTTTGGCCATAAATTGCAGATCCGGGCGACGATCGAATTTTCACGAAATAAAAGTACATACGTGAAGTCCACAATATCAGGGTTAGAATAATATATATATATATACATATATATATATGTATATATATATATATATACATATATATAATAATTATTTGAAAATTAGGGATGTTACATTATTCCCCCCTTTTTACACAAGACAGAACAATGACACATAGTTGCATATCAAACTTATGAGTACTTGCTGCGCATATCCCGCTCTAACTTCCAAGTGCATTCCTCCACAAATTAACTCCTCCACAGGAGTAACCATAGGGATTTGCCTTGACCAAAGTTATCTCATCTGATAGTTTACTATAGCTACTAGTTGCTCCTCAAAGATCAAATTCTCATTTAACTCCATGTGTGTGGTCGCAGCACATGAGGAGGATCGGGAACATACTTTCTAAGCATGAAAATGTGGAATACTGGGTGGACATGAGAAAGGTTTGGTGGCAACTCTAAGTGATAGGCAACTGCTCCCACTCTGTCCATGATCTTAAAAGGTCCTATATAACGGAGTGCCAATTTGCCTTTTCTTTCCAAATCTCATAACCCTTTTCATAGGAGAAACCTTCAAGAACACAATCACCTATTGTAAATTTTACATCTTTCTGCCTTGGATCTACATGGATGGTTAAAAATTTTTATGTCTATCTGCCCCTGTCATAGTATGTCAGCTACCATCCTCCTTCTGAGTCTAAACCATCACATCTGACTACTCGTTTAGCCCTCTTTTTTTTTTTTGTCATCTCTAGTACTCATTATAACTCCACTACTCTCGACTTGATATCTGATAACTTTAATCAACTTTAGCTCTTACCTCACTTTTATTACGCCCTAACATGTCTCTTGGTGACTTCAGTCCTCATCCCTTTGTTTCAATAATCCATGTTTCCCAAAAATATGACTTATGTTCCTTACCCTATAGTATCCTATGAAATGCTTTCTTGTAGTATACATCTCGTTCGAAACCTTTACTTGTCCTATGACCTTAATGGTCAATACCTATAAAACTTCTCACTCCCATGATACTTCAAATTTTCAATCTCTTTTGTGTCATTACTAAGGTCCTTAGACCAGCTCCTGTCCATCTTATGTAACTAGTTATGTAGAGCTCCATCCAAGTGTCAAGCATACCCTACACCACTTATCAATATTAGAAAGTGAACTGGGTCTTTTCTCTTATAGAACAAATGTATTTATATTCTCTGATAACTCAGTTAATGCAACTTTATCATTTTCCACTCCTTATCTGGAATGGAAATATCTAAACTTCTTCCTAAAGCTTCTTAGTATGTGGCCTACTTCTGACACATTAGCACTTAGATCGAGGCTCTACTACTCCTTTAATCTATCATCTCATAAATAACTTGTTTCAAACATCTCTTAGTGTGTTCCTAGCATACCTATTCCTTCTTATTCTCATCATTATAACTAGCTCTACCGAGCTTTTTTCTTGTCCTTTGGATCTTATCCACTTTATTTTCCTATTTCTGCTATCGTTGATATCTTTTCAATATGCTGTACTTATTCCTTAATCTTAGTCCTATCTCACCCTTACACCTTTTTCCTTCAAGGATGTCCATCCCATCTTCAACTTTAACTTTCTTTTTTTCTTTTTTTTTTTTTTAATTTCTTAGTCTTATATTGATTACTAGTTTCATTACTTCGAGAATTCTAACTTTACGATTGACTCCTACCAGCATCTTCTTCATATTACGTAACACTTGTAATTAACCATAGAAAATTCTTTTTGTATCCCCTTTCCCAACTTACCTATCAGAACATTATCATTCCTTACCAGCCTTAGTAGGAAATTGCTCATCCTGGATGGATAGGAGCCCCAAAAATTATCAGTTCCATATGAACTAATACAGTTGTGGGAAATATGTGCCATGCCTTAATTCCGAACAAGATACTTTACGTATTCATTGTCCTTAATATAATCACATATACTGCCCATAGCTTTCCAAACTTCAGCCTCAACTTTTCCCATTAGCAACAATTTCATTCGCTGTAACTCATTAGTAAATAGCAATTCCTCCAGCTTATAGTTCAAAAGGGTTGTAAGCCCTAGTAACTAGCTTGATTTAACTCCTGTCACCTCTCTGATCATTCTTTCATACTTAACATTAGGTACACCATTATCGTCATTTTCGCCTTAAAAGATTGGATATGTACTAATGCCCATCAAATTTTCAATTAATTGGTTCACTTTGACACGATTTCTCTTCTTAACATAATCTCCTATAATCGAAACACGAGCCAATTTGAAAAGATGGAGAAATGTTCTCCCACCATTTATGGTATACCATTGTTTGATAAACAATATTTAACTCATACCCCTTAGTCTCCCATTTTAGTTTCATGATTTCTTTGTATTTATTGTGTGTTATTACAAGATATCAGTTGTATATGCCATTTGTTATGCTGTTGTCCTGCCTGACATATCATCTTAGAATTTACTATTTCCTTTTTACTCTTCATTTATCTTTCATACTTATAATTATTTGTCCAATGCTCCTTATACTTAGTTATATTCTAGAAGATAAAAGCACTCACACATTCTTTCAGATCTACTCCAATCTTACCAACAATCACTCCTCTAATCCATGTACTTCTCAATATCTTATAATTACACCTATACCTATCTTGTCCTATTATGACCGTTATTAACGTTCTGCTACATATTATCATACTATTATTTATTTATTTATTATTACTCTTTTTTTTTACATAATTATTCTATCGATCATACTGAAAATATATATCTAACTCCAATTGTTAACTCTAGGTCTCACCACTTTAAATTTTAATATCAAGCCTCTGTGACATTATCCCTCATCTTGCATATTTATATCCCTTATGTTGACTTTTATCCAACTTACTCCTACTGATCTTGCTTCTTTATCTGACAATACAATTCAAGTTACCACAGCACGCTCAACAGTTACTACCTACTTTGGTCACACACCTCACCTAATTTCTATTATACTGTCAACAACCAAAAAGGTTCTTATGTCATTGCCCCATTATCCTACCTTGGGGGTAGAAAATAGATAAGGTCTAATCCAGATCTTGTAACTCTAAGCTCTAGGCTCAGGCTCCTAACACTACATCAATTATGACCTGCTCTAAGTCCTGTACTTCTGGGTTCCATAACTTAACAATGTTTTTCCTAATGCCATCCTTTTCTACGCTCTTTATCCTTTTTTTTTTTTTTTATCTCATTTACCCTTCCTAAAACCACATTCACCTCCTCAGTATTTTGGCTCTATTCTTCCTAATCTTATTCTAATATGTTTATCCAGTTTATTTTTTAGCCAACTCTTTTTATCTTACCCAAATCCGAACTTTCACTCTTCCATCCTTTAGCTCTACTTTCTTTTTGAACCTGATTGTCATATCAGAAACTTATACCTTTTCACTATCCCTACCACGTCATCTATACCTCAATGTTACTCAGAATTGATCCTCTAACTACCCTAGCTAGACTTCTACTGGCATTCAGGCTATCTCTCCTACTGCATTTGAATCGCACTATATATATATATATATTCTATGATTTATCGATGCTAACTTTTATCCTTTTTCTTTTACTTTATTTGGAGTATACTTTAGTCTTAAGCATTAAGAAGCGAAGGATAAACTTAGGGAATAGCAGTCATACTTCTCCTGCGTGATCTCTATTCTTTCCCTTTTGGACTACATACTACCCCCTACTACCTTAGGGAGGGGATCTATAGTAACTCTAATTTTTCATATCCATTTAATTAGCTGAAACTTAAAATACTAGTCGTCCAAACCCGTCATTCAATTTAAAGGCTTACATACATCTTGATCTTACATCTTATAATTCCTACATGAAACTTGTACCCTCTCCAGAACACCTGAGCTAACAACTCTCTATCTCACGCTATAATCCTATCTAGGACACTACTCCATAAGTCATCATTATCAGTAATAACCTTCGATCCCTTTTGAAAAGATAGGACTATACCCTAACTTACTGCAACAAAGGCACTACATTTACCACCTTGCCAAAACCATGTCAAATGAATGACTCTCTTATCATATCATAGCTCTATAAATCATCAATTCATAGTTTCAACCTTTCCTAGGTAGTAGGGTTGTACTTTACACCTTGCTGATACACACAAGGTATACTATTCTCACTAAGCTCTAAGCAAAATGTCTGTCGTACTGCAAAAACCATCCAAAATTCCATACTGAAGACCAGATGATCCCACTCTATAGATGTCACCTTTACTTTACAACTAATCTGCAACCTCTGGCCTGATGGCAACTCTTGATGTAACTCGAGCTCATGCTAGGGTAACTGAGTTACTGACTCTAGTTACCACCTAATAGTGACCTTTCGATATTCTAGCTCTAGATCTCTAACCAGGAGTTCTCAACTCCTCTACAGATATAGAACTCTATTCTGGCATAATTGTACTAAAACAGAGGCCATCCACAAACACCCTCATTATAGAGCACGGGGATGCACGTAGCTCTACACAATAATCTCATGTTGGTACTGTAATCTGCAGCTTACAGAGCAGACATCGAGAACATTGTATAGTTACTATGATACGTCCTAACAGACTAGGTCTCCTAAGCTCTTATTTCTCTTGAATCTACTATTATCATAACTTACTCTGACTGGGTCATCCACTGACGACTGCCAGCAGTGGTATCCTCACCCTTATCTAGTGCAATTATACTATCAAAACTCACATTTATGTACTCGTGCCTAGCACCAGATAGGCACAACACTTAGACCCATACTGATAGAAATATAGTGTTTCTTGGAGAACATATTTCTATGGCAGACCTCAATATGTTTGCTAACTTTGTTTCACACTGCTATGTACTTCACAAAACTGAGGTGCTAAACTGAAGCACTCTTATATTAACCGAGGAATAATGCATAATCTATAAACGAAGAATTACAGGAAAAAAATAAGAAACAGAATCCTATTGTGGAAACCCATATACATTTATTATTATTTTATTTTAATTAGCTAACAATAATTTAATATATTTATAAAAAATATATATATATTTTATTGGATGGTTTGCTTATTTATTTTTAGATATATATATTATTTTTGAAATTAAATATATATCTGCAATCTGAACAACTCAGTTCAATAATAACTCTTATCCCATTCTACACCTAATAGAACTCTTGAAATATATATATACCCTAATCATCTCTTCTGCTAAACTTTGCTCTCAAAACCTATTTGTCACCTCCTTTTTCTATCAAATACTCTCAACAGAGAATCCCTAAATTTTTATTTCTCTATTCATCACATTCGATTCTGTTTTCAAAGTAAGAATTCTCATTGCTTATTCAATAATTGGTGAATCTAATTTTATTTTATTTTCTTGATCTGCTACGACTACTCTAGAAAATTATTTTTTGATTATTGGTATTAAATTATGTTCATCATAATTATTATTGGATAATAATTGATATATATATATATATATATATATATATATATATATATATATATATATATATATAAACAAGAGTTATTATATTTATTATTATTTGATATTTTTCTTTAATATTTTGGGTGTGTAGGAGATTTGAATATTCAATCAGTCAGTTAAAATTGTCTCT
This sequence comes from Hevea brasiliensis, assembly GCF_030052815.1. Lineage (NCBI taxonomy): Eukaryota > Viridiplantae > Streptophyta > Magnoliopsida > Malpighiales > Euphorbiaceae > Hevea > Hevea brasiliensis. The sequence continues at coordinate 402,046 of NC_079504.1, read as the reverse complement.
CTTCCATTGAAAATAACTATTGTCTTGGAGGTTCCAGGTGAGTGGTAGTTATAGTACATGGCACCGTTTTTGTCCCTTTTAAAATTTCTTAGCATTAAGTTTGTTATTAAATGAAATTTTAAATCAATATTTTAACAATGATTTTATATGTGATTTTCTAGAGTTTTATTTTATTATTGAATTTTATTTCGATTTTGATTAAATAATTGATTTTGTCAACTATCTCTGCATTAGGCCCATTAGGATTCCGGGAACAGGCCTTTAATGTATTTATATTGATTGATATTTGACTATAAAATTTACTGATGTATTACTGAATTGATTTGAGATTGATTTGATTTTATTGAATTGATTTGAGATTGATTTGATTTTATTGACTCTCTGAAATTATTGAAATACACTATTAGAATTGCACTATCGCTATTATTTGCTATCCAAATTTTTTATTGATTTTGATTGATTCGTACAAATTGATTTTCTATTTTGAATTGGTACCTGTGCCCAATATCTGTTTCTGTTATCTGGCCCCGCCGTGTGGACTATCACGGTATTAGGTTGCATTGTCGAGTCATGCATCATTGCAGTTTATGATTTGCATTAGTATCATATGCATTGATATCTGTGAAGGAGGAGGAAGGTATCTGATATCTGGTAGCGCGCTTACCATCTGACCTTTGGTGATGTGGGGTATCATCACCCTGGTGCACTATACCATAAAATTTTTATTGAATGAATTTCTTTTATATATATGTTTTGTGAAGTTATTTTATTAATGATTTTGACAGCATGAGCATGATTTTATTGAATACAAAATTTATTGTGAAATTAATCAAGCGTCTGTCTGTTCCTATTCCGTTGTGTGCTATAATTATCATTCACTGAGCATCTAGCTCAAACCACGTTTTCTCTGCATATCCTGCTTTCGCATCAAGAGAATTCGCAATTGATCCAAATATTTAGTCTATTTTCTGGAGAGGAACGACTTTGATTTGTTTTCATGGTATGCCCGAATTCATGTTTTCTCGGGCTAATAATTAGTTTAGTTTATTGAACAGTTTAAGTTTTTATTTGAAATCTGTAGAGACTCCGCAGTTTACCTATGAGATATTTATGATGTTTATTCAACATTTTATTTATTTGGATTTTGTCTATTTTTGGGATTAGTAATTGACAATATATTCGTTCAAGATACTCTAATAAGGCTTGCATGATTTAAGAATACTTAAATTATGCGCCGGTCACGGTTCAGAATTTTGGGTCGTGACAAAGTTGGTATCAGAGCCCGGTTGAGGTCTAGTAAACATGCGGAGCATAGGATCCTTAACGTCTTTTCAGTTTATCATTGCTTTAGATATCTGCGTCCTTCGTACTTTTTCACCTGTCTTAATTTGGCTCACATTTTCAGATTTAATACCTGTTTATTAAAATGAATAGGTGCTTGAGTCTGTTAAACGTAAGAGTAGAGCTAGGGCCAAGGGTCTTAATGGTGCAAACCTTGATCCAACAAGGGAGGTACCACCTCAAACTATTAATAAAAAATCTGAACAAATGCCTATGCTAAGACTGGGGCACAACCATTCCTTTGTTTCTCCATACTTTTCCATGATATTTAGTACACCACCTACTTTGTTAGAGTATCCTTTATCTGTATCAACACCTATGAGGAACGCAATAGACACTGATATAATGTATAGGGGATGCATAGTTCACATTGGAGATAGGAAATTAGCTACAGATCTTATTTCTTTAGATATATTTGAGTTTGATGAGATTTTGGGCATGGATTAGTTAGCCACTTATCACGTTTCATTGGATTGTCATAATAAAGTTATACTCTTTAAAATTCCTGGGGAGGAAGAATTTCAATTTCAGGGAGATCGCAGTATAGCCTCTAGTAATTTTATCTCAGTAGTGAGTGCTAGACGATTATTGCGAAAGAGGTATAAGGGGTATCTAGCTTATGTTAGAGATGTTCAGGTAGAAAGGGTAGGTTTGGAGAATGTTGCAGTAGTTAAGGAGTTTTCTGATGTGTTTCCAGAAGATTTATCAGGTTTACCCCCGGAGCGAGAGGTAGAGTTTGGTATAGACTTAGTTCCTGGAACTGAGCCCATATCTATGCCACCTTATCGTATGGCACCCGCAGAACTTAAGGAGTTGAAGGAGCAACTACAGGACCTACTAGATAAGGGGTTTATTCGCCCTAGTGTTTCTCCATGGGGTGCTCCTGTGTTATTTGTACGGAAGAAGGATGGGTCTTTGAGAATGTGCATTGTTTATAGGCAATTGAATTAGGTAACTGTGCGTAATAAGTATCATCTTCCACGCATAGATGACCTGTTTGATCAACTTCAAGGTGCAAAGTATTTTTCCAAGATTGATCTTCGATCTGGGTATCATCAATTGAGGGTCAAGAAAAAAGACATACTCAAGACAGCCTTTAGGACTAGGTATGGACACTATGAATTTCTTGTAATGTCTTTTGGTCTTACCAATGCTCCGGCCGCTTTTATGGATCTCATGAACAGAGTTTTCAAGCCTTTCTTAGATCAATTTGTTATAGTGTTCATCGATGACATTCTAGTGTACTCAAAGAGTAAGGAGGAGCATGAACAGCATTTGAGAAATTGTCCTTCAGACCTTACGAGAACACAAGCTATATGCCAAGTTCTCAAAATGTGAGTTTTGGTTAGATAGTGTGGCTTTCCTAGGCCATACAGTATCTAAGGATGGGGTGTGCGTTGATAAGAAGAAAGTTGAGGCAGTGCTTCATTGGCCTAGACCCACAACTGTGTCAGATATTCGTAGTTTCTTGGGTTTAGCAGGGTATTATAGACGGTTTGTTCAAGACTTCTCTCGTATTGCAGCACCTTTAACTAAGTTGACACAGAAGAATGTGAAATTTCAGTGGTCTGAGGCTTGTGAAAAAAGTTTTCAGGAGCTTAAGACTCGTTTAACTACAGCACCAGTGTTAGCCCTTCCATCTGGATCAGGGGGTTATGTAGTATATTGTGATGCTTCTAGGATTGGTTTAGGATGTGTTTTGATGCAACATGGACGGGTTATTGCATATGCTTCTCGTCAGTTGAAAAGGTACAAACAGAATTATCCAACTCATGATTTGGAAATGGCTGCAGTAATTTTTGCTTTGAAAATCTGGAGGCACTATCTGTATGGTGAGACTTGTGAAATCTTCACTGACCACAAAAGTCTCAAATACATCTTTGACCAACGTGATCTGAATCTTAGGCAAAGAAGATGGGTAGAATTGCTGAAGGATTATGATTGCACTATACAGTATCACCCTGGAAAGGCTAATGTGGTGGCTGATACTCTAAGCAGGAAGTCTTCTGGTAGTTTAGCCCATATATCTACCAAGATGAGACCTTTGATTGGTGAATTACATGAGTTGCTAGATCACGGAGTAGAGTTTGAAATCATAGCTGGATCACTCTTAGCACATTTTCGAGTTAGGCCTATCTTGATTGATCGAATTAAGGCTGCTCAAAAGAGGGATTCTCAGCTGTGTGAGATTATAGATAATATTCATCAAGGCCAAGCTCAAGGATTCATGTTGAATGATGATGGAGTTCTTCGTTATGGCACTAGACTTTGTGTCCCCAATGTTGATGAGTTGAGAAGAGAAATCATGGAGGAGGCACACCATTCTGCTTACACAGTACACCCAGGTTCAACTAAGATGTACCGTGATTTAAGGGAGCATTATTGGTGGGGTGGCATGAAGAAGGATGTTGCAGACTTTGTTGCTAAATATTTGACTTGTCAGCAGGTTAAGGCAGAACATCAGAGACCATCTGGGTTACTTCAGCTGTTGCCTATCCCTGAGTGGAAGTGGGAGCATATTGCCATGGACTTTGTTGTGGGCTTACCTAGTACACGAGGTGGTTACAATGCAATCTGGGTGATAGTGGACAGATTGACAAAATCTGCTCATTTCCTTCCTGTGAAGACTGCATATGACTTTGCTAAACTTGCACAGTTGTATATAAACAAGATTGTTAGTCTTCATGGAGTTCCAGTTTCCATTGTCTCTGATCGTGGTACTCAGTTTACTTCTCGATTTTGGAAGAAATTCCAAGAAGCTTTGGGAACACGAGTAGACTTTAGTACTGCTTTTCACCCTCAGACGGATAGACAGTCAGAAAGGACCATACAGACAATAGAGGACATGCTTCGTGCATGCGTTATGGATTTTGGTGGCTGTTGGGATCATCATTTGCCTTTAGTGGAGTTTGCTTATAATAACAGTTATCAGGCAAGTATAGAGATGGCTCCATATGAGGCATTATATGGTCGAAAGTGTAGGTCACCGGTTTGTTGGGATGAAGTTGGAGAAAGAAGGCTTACTAGACCAGAGTTGATACAATTAACTTCAGAGAAGGTTTGACTAATTCGTGATCGACTTTTGACTGCTCAAAGTCGACAGAGAAGTTATGCTGACCCTAAGCGTAAAGATGTAGAATTTATAATTGGTGATCATGTATTTCTGAGAGTTTCCCCTATGAAAGGAATCATGAGGTTTGGGAAGAAAGGGAAGCTTAGCCCTCGTTTTGTTGGTCCATTTGAAATTTTGGAGAGAATTGGAGCAGTTGCTTACCGTTTAGCCCTTCCACCTGGTTTTGTACATGTACATCCAGTTTTCCATATTTTGATGCTTAGGAAGTATGTACCAGATCCATCTCATGTTTTACAACCTCAAACCATGCAATTTAGGAATGATATGTCATATGAGGAGCAACCAGTAAAGATTTTAGATCGACAAATTAGGAAACTCCGGTCTAAGGAAGTGGCTTTGATCAAAGTGAGGCCACATGGGAGGCAGAATCTGAAATGCGAGCCAAATATCCTCACTTATTTGATTCTTCAGGTTAGAATTTTATCTATTCAAATTCGGAGACCGAATTTTTAAAGGGGGGAAGTATGTGGAAACCCATATACATTTATTATTTATTATTATTTTATTTTAATTAGCTAACAATAATTTAATATATTTATAAAAAAATATATATATTTTATTGGATGGTCTGCTTATTTATTTTTAGATATATATATTATTTTTGAAATTAAATATATATCTGCAATCTGAACAATTCAGTTCAATAATAACTCTTATCCCATTCTACACCTAATAGAACTCTTGAAATATATATATACCCTAATCATCTCTTCTGCTAAACTTTGCTCTCAAAACCTATTTGTCACCTCATTTTTCTATCAAATACTCTCAACAGAGAATCCCTAAATTTTTATTTCTCTATTCATCACATTCGATTCTGTTTTCAAAGTAAGAATTCTCATTGCTTATTCAATAATTGATGAATCTAATTTTATTTTATTTTCTTGATCTGCTACGACTACTCTAGAAAATTATTTTTTGATTATTGGTATTAAATTATGTTCATCATAATTATTATTGGATAATAATTGATATATATATATATATATATATATATAAACAAGAGTTATTATATTTATTATTATTTGATATTTTTCTTTAATATTTTGGGTGTGTAGGAGATTTGAATATTCAATCAGTCAGTTAAAATTGTCTCTCTTCCATTGAAAATAACTATTGTCTTGGAGGTTTCAGGTGAGTGGTAGTTATAGTACATGGCACCGTTTTTGTCCCTTTTAAAATTTCTTAGCATTAAGTTTGTTATTAAATGAAAATTTAAATCAATATTTTAACAATGATTTTATATGTGATTTTCTAGAGTTTTATTTTATTATTGAATTTTATTTCGATTTTGATTAAATAATTGATTTTGTCAACTATCTCTGCATTAGACCTATTAGGATTCTGGGAACAGGCCTTTAATGTATTTATATTGATTGATATTTGACTATAAAATTTACTGATGTATTACTGAATTGATTTGAGATTGATTTGATTTTATTGAATTGATTTGAGATTGATTTGATTTTATTGACTCTCTGAAATTATTGAAATACACTATTGGAATTGCACTATCAGTTATTATTTGCTATCTGAAATTTTTTATTGATTTTGATTGATTCGTACAAATTGATTTTCTATTTTGAATTGGTACCTGTGCCCAATATCTGTTTCTGTTATCTGGCCCCGCCGTGTGGACTATCACGGTATTAGGTTGCATTGTCGAGTCATGCATCATTGCAGTTTATGATTTGCATTAGTATCATATGCATTGATATCTGTGAAGGAGGAGGAAGGTATCTGATATCTGGTAGCGCGCTTACCATCTGACCTTTGGTGATGTGGGGTATCATCACCCTGGTGCACTGTACCATAAAATTTTTATTGAATGAATTTCTTTTATATATATGTTTTGTGAAGTTATTTTATTAATGATTTTGACAGCATGAGCATGATTTTATTGAATACAAAATTTATTGTGAAATTAATCAAGCGTCTGTCTGTTCCTATTCCGTTGTGTGCTATAATTATCATTCACTGAGCATCTAGCTCAAACCACGTTTTCTCTGTCTGTTATCTGTTTCAGATCAGTAGAATTCTGCAGCTGATCCAAATATTCAGTCTATTTTCTGGAGAGGAACGACTTTGATTTGTTCTCATGGTATGCCCAAATTCATGTTTTCTCGGGCTAATAATTAGTTTAGTTTATTGAACAGTTTAAGTTTTTATTTGAAATCTGTAGAGACTCCGCAGTTTACCTATGGGATATTTATGATGTTTATTCAGCATTTTATTTATTTGGATTTTGTCTATTTTTGGGATTAGTAATTGACAATATATTCGTTCAAGATACTCTAATAAGGCTTGCATGATTTAAGAATACTTAAATTATGCGCCGGTCACGGTTCAGAATTTTGGGTCGTGACACCTATACTCCGCATGTGATAACTCTAGGTGCACACTTTCCCATGAATCTAAAGCCTAAGCTCTGATACCACTTTTGTCACGACTCAACCTATGGGTCGGACTGACACTAGGACTTGGGCCAGCCTAAAGCCCCCGAGGCCTGTAGTAAGCCTAACTACTCCTTAACCCAACTCTAAGGCCCATTTGGGCCCAATTTTAAGAATTCAACCAGACAGAGTCCGACCATAAAATAGACCATTTAACAGAGAGTTTTTGACTCGTCCGACCTGTAAACACAATATATAATAAATTGGGGAGCTCAGCTCACCCTCCACATAATCAAAATGTCATAACTCAAATGAGAGCTCAGCTCCCTCATCCAATCCCATCATGCATACAGTTAATAATTTTACAAGTCCAACATAACTTTTATAATATAGGCCCAAAATAAAAATAAGTGCTTCTAACACATGCGGAGTCTAAAATTTAACTCAATTGTACAAAATACATTAAATACTATCAATGGACCTACGAAGAAGAAGAACAGGTTAGCCACAACAAATAATCCTCCTGTAGCCTGGAAAAATAGATGAACAAGAGTGAGCGTTCGACTCAGAGAGTAAAATATCAATTTTAACCATAATCTCTATAGCTAGCCAAAGCTAATGTACCCTGTGGAGTGAAATGCAACATCGTCATAATTTTCATATTATAACAGCAAAAAGACAATTTGGAGCACTCACACACCCAACACTGTCAAATAATACATATATGGGAGTTGATCCCTTATACAACCCTCTTAATCCAACCTCTGCCAGCGAGTGTCTCTCAAGCCAGACTTTCGCTTAATAAACCAAATGCGGGGTCCCAGCAGCCGTGTCTACCCCGAAAGATCGGGTTCCAGTGAGTGTCTCTCGAGCCGTGTCTACCAGTCCTATCCATATCCAATACCATACTACACGTACGCCACGCACACACACTGCTCCAAATTACCACAAACAACATCTATGACACTTCAATAATTATGAATGCAATATAAAATATGCCTAGTATTTAACTACATAGATACATATTTATAAGTGATGCGTGGGCATGTTTGAACATATAATAATATCGAAATTACAATTAAAATTAATATTTTACTCACAAACTTGAACCGAGGTCATTGCGGCGGCTGGGCGGAGGAGAAAGGCTATCCCGGCTCACCTAACAATTTCATTGCAATTATTTAACATATTTGACTCAATACAAGTTTAGAAAATGCTAAAGACACTCTAAGTTATGCTGAAAATTCGACAGAGTCTCCCTTATACCTATGACCTACCTAACCTGCAAAATGGTTCAAATAACACTTCTAAACTTAACCCATATCTCATCATCATTATATGGCCCCTCCTGGGCCCTTCAAACCAAGCAATAATCACAACATCAGACAACTCAATTACAAGACTTCAAAACTAATATTTTTCAAAAACTATCCAAACTAACTTTAAAAATTCTATAAACCTGCCTTGCGGTCCTTAACAATATTATAAGGCTGTTGCAATAGGAATCGTAATTTTCTTATCATCCATGAATATTTTATAAATTTTATTCTAACCCAGTATAAGGCAAAAATTGAGTAATGTAGAGTTCGAGTTTACCTATGCCAAATCTGACAACTGGAACGCGTTCAGAACGTCTAAAAATGGTGGGGTAGCCTATAATCTTGACTCGGTTCTGAAATAGTTCCAGCAGCTTATCTATTCGGCCCGAAATTGTAGATCCGGACGACGATTGAATTTCCATGAAATGAAAATATATACGCGAAGTCCACAATACCAATGTTAGAATAATATATATATATATATATATATATATATATATATATATAATAATTATTTGAAAATTAGGGATGTTACATTAACCACATAATAGATAAATATTTTGTAAAATCATAAAACTATAAACATGGCTAGTAAAGTTAGGTCTTCTTCCTTACACTTATCAATTATACTTACCAATTATCTCATGAACTATAAGATGCGAGTCTCATAGTGCATGCTCTTGTGGAAACACATAATAAAATCTCCTTACTTATATATTAATTAAAGAGTGTTTGTTTTAGTTAAACATACTTATAAGCAAGTTAATATTTGATTTGACTTATAAATTAAAAAAAATTATTTAAAATAAATAAAAAAAATTTTACTTATGACCTATTTATTTATTTTAAAATTACTATTTGTGTCACGACCCAACCTATGGGCCGGACTGGCACTAGGACTTGGGCCAGCCTAAAGCCCCCGAGGCCCATAGTAAGCCTACTGTTCTCAAATCCATAACCAAGTCCCAAAATTTAGGCCCAATATGCATATAAAATAATTTAAAATATTTTTATTCGGGTTAACCCAACCCGATAACCATAAAAAAACTAAAGTCAGGGGAGCCCCGCTTAACCCTGTTATCATCACTTACAAATTGTTTAAATACCATACAAATATTCATATATTAATCTCAAAAATTTAAATTAACACGATTTCTAGCAAGGCCTACACTATTACTAACACATGCGAAGTTCTAGATTTCAAATTTGGAAAAATAATAAAATAATTAAATAACCGACGTTAAACCTGCAAGGAAGAAAGCGCTTGCTCTAAAAAAAACTCTCCTCCTCTAAAAAAAAAAAAAATAGGAGGAGAGCGAGCATTCGAGAGAGAAAAAAAAATTTAATTAACCATAATCTCTATAACTATCTAAAGCTAATGCACTCTGTAGAGTGAAATGCAATATTGGCAATATTTTCACATCATAATAGCAAAAAGGTAATTTGGAGCAAACACACACCCGATAATGTCAAATAATACATATATGGGAGCTGATCCCCTATCTAAATTTTCCCGAAAGCTAAAATCTCACCCTGCGATCTGGACCATCAGATTATCGCTTTTTCCAAACGGTGTTCGATCGGAGCGGGACTAGTCCTATCTCGAAGATCTCGTCGTCTTGAGTCCATCGGTCGAATCGCCGGAAAAGTGGCCGGAAAGCCACTGCCGTCACTTTCTCTCTCCTCTTTCTCTCTCTTCGAAACTCACCGGAAACTCTACTATTTCGGGCATGGCCGAAAATGAGCTGGTTCATGGGAGTTAGTGGAGCTTAGTGGCACCTTGAGGTGGGGAGAGCAACTGAGAGAGAAAAGTGCGTAGGGCCGACCCTACCGGAAGACGAGAGGGAGAAGGTGAGGGAGAGGGTGACGCTGGAGAGGGAAGAGAGCTGTTGCGTTTTTAATTTTTCTGCTTTTTTTTTAATTACATTATTAGTCCCTTAACTTTTTAGAGGTTTACAATTAGGTCCAAAATAATTTTTTATTATGTTAAAATTTAATAAAATTCTAGAAATGATAAAAATAAATATAGTCTAGGAAAATTTAATTATTTTATTGTCATTTACTAAATTAACTTTAATTAATTTATTTATTATTATTTTTAAATTTTTTTTTGTTGTTATAATTTGACTAAGTAAAATATTATATTATCTTAATAATTTTAAAAAATATCAATATTATCTTCATTTTAATAATCATAACACTCAATTATATATATATATATATATATATATATATATATATATATATATATATATATATATATATATATTTTATAGTCATTTTAATAAATTAAATTCCTTTTAAGCATTTTTAACTAAATACCTAAACTATTTAAAAATTAACTTTAAATAATTTATCAAATGATCAACCATTTATTTTTAATTAATTTCTCTATATTGTATATAAATATATGAAGGGAGGGGAACATTAGCTTTATCCAAATTGTTATTCATTCTTAAAATTAATTATACTTATATTTTATTATTTTAATTTTTTTTTTTTTTTATATAAATTTTTTTTTTTTTTTTTTACATATATTTTATTTTTTTTTTTTTTTTATTTTTTTATAAATATAAAAAATATAAAATTTTAAAAAAATTAATTAAATAAAAAAAATAAAAAAAAAAAAAAATTATTTATTATATAAAAAAAAAAAAAAAAAAAAAAAAAATGTGATATATATATAAATAATTCTTCAATATACTTATACTATAAATTATTATATATTAATTTCTATAACTTTGACACTAATAATATTTAGCGATAAAAATATTTATCACTAATAATTTTAGCAATTAATGCCTCTAAATATTATCATTGCTAATCTTTTAAATCTTTTATTTTAAATCTTTTAAATCTTAAATTCTATAATATTATATATATATATATAATAATATTAAATAATTTAATTTTTTTTTTTTTTTAATTAATAAATAATTAAAAATTTAAATTTTATTTTTTTAAAAAAAAAATAAAAAAAAAATAAAATATATAATAATAAATAATTAAATTACACATTAAATAAATAAACCTATAACTACGGCACTAATATTATTTAGCGATAAAAATATTTATCGCTAATAATTTTAGCAATTAATGACTATAAATATTATTGTCGCTAATCTTTTAGCGATATAAACTATGTCGCTAAATCCTTTGTTATGTCAATTCTATAATATTATATATTGTCATTAATAAATACCTAATAATTTTATTTTTTAATATTATAATAATTAATATAAATTAAAATTTTAATATTATTTTAATAATAATAATAATTCTCTTTATACGAAAAAAACATGTTATAATTCTTAATATAGTAATGCTATAATTATAATCCTGTAAGTATTATTAATTCATAAAAAATTATCTAATTTATTTTTTAAAAAAACTAGCAATATATATTTACTTAAATAAAAATTTAGTGTTAACTACATATTAAAATTAAAAATTTTAATTTTTAATCAAATTTAAGTAGATAAACTATATTATCGGTCATAAATTTATAGCTTTTTTTAATTATTTATATTAAAAAAATATATAATTTTAATCAAACTTAAATTTATTTTTATATATAAACAAATTTTACTTATTTCATTTCTATTAAAAATAAAAATAAATAATTTTATAGTCTCAAATTTTGTTTAATATAAAAAATTTAAAAATATATTTTATTGAAAATTTTAATGAAATTATTATAATTGCACTTCAATTTTGATTAATTTATGAAAAAAGAATAAAAGTAACACTAATTTTACACTTTTAATAAAATCAACTAAAATTTTAAATAAAATTAAAAAGTGCTTAGAATTTTTTTGTTAATTAGTAATATTTTCAAATTAATTTTATTATTTATATTAATAAAATATTATAATTTATAAGTATATTAAAAAATTTTAAAAATACTATTCGTAAAAATTATTTAGACTTTATTTGAATAATTAATTGTTTAAAATAAAAATAAATTCAAGTTTATTATTTAAATATATTTAAAAAATCATAATATCAAATTTAAATGTTTATTCATTTCAAACATTTATCTATTTATATAAATTTTATATTATTATTTAATGGCTAGATGACAAAAAAAATTAAAACCTTTATAAGTTTCTTCAATTTTAATAAAAGCTTTTTATTTTATCAATTTAATCTCAAACCTTGACATTAGTTTTAACTTTAGCAATTAATCTAATTGGATTTGATAAAATTAATTTAAATATTTGCTTATATTATTAATATTAGTTAATCTTTTTAATTTTATATTAATTTTAATAATTATTTTCAAATTGATAAAAAATATTATTTTAATTAATTTATCAATCATTTTGAAAATTATAATTACATTTATTTTGGTTTTATTATTCGTTCATATTTTATTTTTCTTTTTCTTGACCTTAAATTTGAAATAAAATGATAAAAAATATGTGAATTAAAAGTATAAAGAGAAAGAGAAAAAAAATAAATTAAAAATTTAGATAATAATATTAGTTATATTATTCATTTATTAATTTTTATCAACATCAAATTTGTTAGAATTAATAAAAATACTAAATTATTGACTATGTTAATAAAACGTAAAGGAGTAGCAAAAATTGATAATATATGAAAAATTTTGAATTATTTTTACTAATTGATGAGTTTGTTGTTTTAATTACATTTGTTATTAAAATTGAAAACATTTGAAAATGTTTATGATTAAATTAATATAATTAAAAATCTTTACTAAAAGTAACAATTGACACAAATGTTTTATTTTGTTTGTTTTTTAATCTTATTTAATTATATAAATATATGAGTATTTATAGTTATATTTTATCGGATGTCTCCAAAGGGATGTTTTTAGAATTATATTAAAAAATGATATTAATATATGATATATAATTATAATAATATATTCTTAAATTATACAATTAAATTTTCATCAATATATTTACCATATATACTTTTTTATTTTAAATGCTTCAATTTTTTTTAATTTACATTATATAAAATTATATTTATTTAAATTAATAAATAAAAAAAATTTATTCAATCATTAATCTAACTTTTTACTTATAGTGTTGTATTATATTCTAATAATTAATTAATAAATATAAAAATATGAATAAAAAAATTTACGAAATGATCAAATTATTTTATAAATTTTTAATTTATAATAATAATAATTAAATTATTAAAATCTTAATCTTATTATAAATCTTATTTTAAAAAATATTTATATAAATAAAAATCTTAACTTATAAATAATTTTATTAATAGTAAATGATAATATGTAATTTAAAAGTTTAATATTAAAAAATGTATTTTTATATTTTTATAATTATAGCTATTTTTTAATAATAATTCTAGTTCATGTGTTTTATTTATAATATTTCAATTGACTAAAATAATATAATTTATTGTTTTTATTATTTTTATATTTTTTAAATTAACTTTAATTAGAAATAATATATAATGATAATATTATATTATATGAAAATTAAAAAAATTATATAAATATAATAATGAATTATTAAATTTAATTAGTTATTAAAAATAATATATAATGATAATATTATATTATATAAAAATTAAAAAAATTATATAAATATAATAATGATTAAAAGTAAAGCTAGCTGATGATGATGATTAAAATAATTTATAAATATAATAATTAGTAATTTTATTTTTAAAAATTTTAAATATTAATTATTTAGTTAATAAATAAATAAAATTTTAAATATTTTAATATATCGAATACTAAAAATTTTGTATTAAAATATTGACAACTCTCAAAATTACAATATTAAAACGAAAAATAATATTTCTAATGCCAAGATTTAAAACAATATTTCTATAAACAAAAATCATTATTGAAATTCATAATCATAAAAATATATAACTTATTTCAATTTGCCATTCCTTGAGAATTAATGATTTTATTTGAGTACTAATCATTGAATAATTGCAAAAATATATTTATTGTCACACCCTACTCCTCGTAAGATGTAACATGATCCCGTAATAGACATAATAAATTACTATATTTCACCTACTGATAATCTATTAAATATACTATAAAGGATTTTGGCAAAACAATTACATTTAATGATCTGTGCGTGGTGATAAAAATTTAAAATTTAATTCTTTTCAAATCCAATATCTGTCATAAATCTTTTTAGGATTAATTAAGCATTTTTAAACTTTTACAGATTTTTATAAAAATTTCGGCAGAGTGCCCGCTAAACTTTTAGAAAACAGTTCTTCAAACCTGCAGAAAAAATACTCCCAATGTATATAAAATCTACAACTCCATTTAATCAACACAGCCAAGCCCAATCCACATTTCAATATAATCAAATTGAAGTTAAAGTAAATCAAACACTAAAATAGCTCATTCTCATAAATTCAATTTCCAATATAAAGAAAATAATTTATCATTAATAAAAATTAGAAAAAAATTTAAATACTTACATTTATTGAAGTGACAAAATTAATATTTATATTCATTGGAGTACTAAAATTTGTATTACAAAACTTTATGAGTAAATAAATTTCAATATAATATTATAAAAGAGTTTATGTAACTGCTCAAATGAAATTACATACATATAATTACATGATTACATCAAAATCTAATGTACAAGGGTATTCTTATGATATACCCAAAGATAGTCTCAATATGTCTACAAGGCACAGCTTCAAGTGATCTCACTCAGCTGTTCTATCATTTTTTTCACCTGCGACAACATACAAAACTATCGCTGAGCGGTGAACTTAGTAGTGCACAATTATAATTTAAAATGTAATACAATATACATTGACAAAATTATAACAAAGAATTTGAAAATCTTTAAATTCATCATAATTCCTAATATCAAAATGAGAGCTTCCAATAATATCAATCATTTGTTTAAATGACCTTGAAAAATAATATCAATTTATCAAATCATAATTAGACATTTAAAATAATCCCATCAATTTATGAAAATAAATAGTAAATTTCACTAAATAAGGAAGAACATAAGAAGAATAAAGATCAACTAAATTAATTAATCTCTTTTAAAGCCATTATGCATAAATCTCATTTTAAAATCACCATTGCTCACTTTCCAAAAATAATTCTTAATCTCACTAACTATGCATGACTAATCTGTAAGGGTCATCTTCAAAGTGATTCTCACTCCCTATGGTCGAGGAGATCGAGTCGTGCACATTCCATCCATAACACTATAATAATTAAATTTTCAGAAAAGGGCCATCTCCAATTTAGATTTATCCTCTAATAAGAGGAAGATCTAATCATCATTGTGCACGTACTATGGTAATCAAAACAAAGCTAACACCATTGTCTCCTCAACAAATAAGAGACGGGTAAGAACCATATCGAGCATTTATAGTGAGATATCAAAATAACATCATAAAATTCATTGTCCCCTTTTGTGAGCATAAACTCATAATACAACTCATTTTCAATGCCAATTTCAATAATCGATACTTTCCATGCCAATCACAATTCTGTAACAATCCAAAATAAAAAAATAATAATAATAATAATAAATAAATTATAAGTAAAATAAAATTTAAGTATTATGTTATTAATACTATAAGATTTATTTGAATTGATTTTAAAATAAAGGAAAATGTAACACCCCAAATTTTAAATGTATTATTTTGTGAATAATATTAATATTTTTATTTTATTTAAATTTTACGAAATTATTTGAAATTTTTCGGATTTTCGAAATCGGGTTTGATTTTCCGAAAATATAAAACTTTGATGATTTTTAAAAATTAATTTAAAGACCACGTGCCAAAACTAAAAAATATATTTGGAGTCTACGAATTTTTCTGAGTTTTCTAGAATTTTTTTGAAATTTTTGGGCCTCGTTTTCTGTCCCAAGGCAGAGTAAAAATTTAAAATTTTGTATATTAAATAGGACCGACTGAATCGAACTGGATCGGATCGGACCGGTCGAATCAGACCAGCCATTTTCTTTTTGTTCTTCCTTCTCCCTCGCGCGCCCGACCTCTCCTCATTCCCCTCCCGTTTTCTCTCTCCTCCCTCATCCCCAGGCCGCACCACGCCGCCGCCTCCCCACCTCGTTGGCGCGCAGCCCTGGTGCCTCCCCACAGCCAGCCATCGTCCCAGGTGGCTGGAAAATGCGCGCGAATGCCTCCCCTGTGCGCAGGTGATGCTTCACCTTCCCGGCCAAAATTTGGCCGATCCGGCCGCCGATTAGACCGGGTCTTGTGTCAAACACCATCTACACCAAGAACACCAAAATCCATTTAACGTTTTGTCCAATTTTTGTCCGAGAAGTTTTAGCCCATTTTGACTTTTAGGCTAGATTTCTCGCAAACCGTGAACCCCACGAGAAAACCGAGAGTACCAGAGCGCTCCACTCGTCGAGAGCTTCGCGGCAATATAAATTTCAAAATTTTCCGACATCGTTTTTCAGTGGGTCCCATGAAACTTCGTAGTATTTTTTCGAGCATTTAATGGGCTTAGAAAATTCCGTAAAAATTATATACTAACTCCCGTATTGTGAGCTTCGTGTAGGTACCTTCAATTCGCGAAAATTCGACAGTGGTCCCGGTTTGTGAATTTCTGGCCAGACAGACTGGCTACCGAAAAAGTCTTCAAATTGGATCAAGATTTTGGAGAACCCACTATTGTCAGACGTCCCGAGCGTGTCCCCAGAGTCAGAATAGGCATAGGTAAATCCAAACCTTACTTTTTCGTAATTTTCTAATGCTTAAATGGGATTAAAAATCCATTAAATATTCGTGGTAGCTCAGAAAATTATGATTCTTTTTGCAATAGCCTGGTAATATTGCTAAGGATAGCGAGGCAAATTTTTAGAATTTTTAGAGTTTATTTGTGTAGTTTTTACAAAAATGGTCAATTATAAGGACTAAACTGTAATTTTACATATTGTGATTGATGACTGTTTGGATGGGCCTAGGAGGGGCTGTGTGATATGATTGAGTTCTGGGTATATGGTTGGTGGATATAGAAGTGTGTTTTAAACCCATTTACAGGTTGGGTAGGTCCTAGGTATAGGAGAGACTCTGCCAGATTTTCGATACAACTTAGGACGTATTTAGTATTTTCTTAGTTTGTATTGAGTCAATTGTATTAAATAATTATAATAAAATTATCAGGTGAGCCGGGACAGCATTTTTCCTCCACCCAGCCGCCACAGTGACTGCTGTCAAGTCTGTGAGTAAAATATTAATTTTAATTGTAATTTCGATATTATTATATGTTCAAGCATGCCCATGCATCACTTATATGTATATGTCTATGTAGTTAAACTCTAGGCACATTTTATGTTGCATTCACAACTGTTAAAGTGCCGTGAATGTTGTTGTGGTAATTTGGCGCAGTGTGATTGCGTTGGCGTGCGTGTGGTATAGTGTTGGCTATGGATAGGACGGGTAGACACGGCTTGAGATATTCGCTGAGACCCGATTCTTCGGGGTAGACACGGCTTGAGTTCTTCGTTGGCATAGGTTGGATTAAGAGAGCTGTATAGGGGATCAGCTCCCATATATGTATTGTTTGACATTAGTAGGTGTGTGAGTGCTCCAAATTGCCTTTTTGATGTGATTGGTATGAAAATTATGACGATGTTGCATTTCACTTCACAGGGTGCATTAGCTTTAGATAGCTATAGAGATTATAGTTAAAATTGATATTTTACTCTCTGAGTCGAACGCTCACTCCTGTTCATTATTTTTCAGAATACATGAGGATTATTGTTGTGGTTAACCTGCTTTTCTCTTTCGCAGGTTATTTATTAATGTTTGTGTAATTCTGTTAACTTCTAAAATTCCGAATGTGTTAGAAATATTCATTTGATTTGGGTCTGTAATATAATTACCATGTTGGACCTGTAAACTTATTATTATATGCATGTATGTTGGACTGGATGAGGAAGCTAAGCTCCCATTTATTTTTATGATATATGAGTATGTGGAGGGTGAGCTGAGTTACCCAGTTAATTATATATTGTGTTTACAGGTCGGGTGAGTCAAAAACTCTCCGTTGAAAGGTCCACTTTATGGCCGGACTCTGTCCGGTTGAATTCTTGAAATTGGGCCCAAGTGGGCCTTAGAGTTGGGTTAACGAAAAGTTAGGCTTACTACGGGCCTCGGGGGCTTTAGGCTGGCCCAGGTCCTAGTGCCGGTCCGGCCCATAGGTTAGATCGTGATAGAAAATAATTAGAATAAATAAATTAAAAATTAAATTAAACATTTAAAATTTATTTTTTCTTTCAAGAATGAATATGGACAACATGTCTATTAGGTTCATTCTCAAAAATTAAAAAAAAAAAAAAAACACAAAACCGAGCAGCCCCGCCCCCCCTCCATAAAACTCTCTCTCCCGTCACTCTCCCTCCCCCTCCCTTTTTCTTCTTACTGGTGAGCCTCCAGCCACCATGGCCGACCGTCTCTCGCCCTGGAGGTCACCTACGCACCACCAGCCGGTCGGCAGCACCACCAAATAAGGCGGCAAGAGAGGAAGAAGAGAAAGAAATGCGCTCGCAGGTGGTCTAACTTCCAGACGCGATTCCGGAAATAAATTAAATTCCTTTTAAGCACTTTTTAACTAAATACTTAAACTATTTAAAAATAAAATTTAAATACTTTTATCAAATAATCAACCATTTATTTTTAATTGATTTATCTATGTTATATATAAATGTATAAAGAGAGAAAGAATATTAACTTTGCCCAAATTGTCATTCATTTTAAAAATTAATTACAATTATATTTTATTATTTAAATTAATTTTAAAGTTTATATAAATTTAAAATTCTTAATTTTAGAGTTCATATAAATTTAAAATTCTTAATCCTATTTTTGTTTAATTTCAATAAAATATAAAATTTTATAAGAAGTAATTAACTAAAATAAAAAATTAATAAATAAAAAAAATTAATCTATCTATTATTTATAAAAATATAAAAAAACATATTTATAGCGACAGATAAATAATTCATCGCCAACAATACATATTAAAGCCAGTTACATGCTAATTTATATAATTTCGTCACTAATATTCTTTAGCAACAAAAATATTTATCGCTAATAATTTTAACAAGTAGTGTCTTTAAATATTATTATCGGTAATCCTTTAGCAACAAAAACTTTGTCGTTCTATAATATTATATATTGTTATTAGTAACTTTTAGCGATAAAATATTTGTCACTAAATACCTAATAATTTCATTTTTTAATATTACAATAATTAATATAAATTAAAATTTGAACATTATTAATAATAATTCTACTTATATTAAAAAAACATATTATAATTCTTAATATAATAATTCTATAATTATAATCTTATAAGCATTATTAATTGATTAAAAACTATCAAATTTATTTCAAAAAATTAATAATATATATTTAATTAAATAAAAATTTAGCATTAACTACATATTAAAATTAATAATTTTAATTTTGAATCGTTGTTCATAAATTTATAACATTTTTTAATTATTTATATTAATAATAAAATATAGTTTTAATCAAAATTAAAATTTGTTGTTTCATATAAACAAATTTTATTTATTTCATTTTTATTAAGAATAAAAATAAATAATTTTATAGTCTCAAATTATTGTTCAATATAATAAATTAAAAAATAATTTTTATTGAAAATTTTAATGCAATTATTATAATTGCACCTTAATTTTGATTAATTTATGGAAAAAGAATAAAATTAACACTAATTTTACAATTTTAATAAAATCAACTAAATTTTTAAATAAAATAAAAAAATGCTTAGAATTTTTTTATTAATTAATCCTATTTTTAAATTAATTTTATTGTTTATATCAACAAAATATTATAATTTATAAATATATTAAAATTTTTAAAAAATACTATTTATAATAATTATTTAGACTTTATTTGAATAATTAATTGTTTAAAATAAAAATTAATTCTAATTTATTATTTAAATATATTAAAAAATCATAATATCAAATTTAAATGCTTATCCATTTCAAATTTTGTCTATTTATATAAATTTTATATTATTATTTAATTGCTAAATGACTAAAAAAAATAATTATAAATTTCTTCAAATTTAGTAAAAAATTTTAATTTTATCAATTTAATTTCAAACTTTCACATTAGTTTTAGCTTTAGCAATTAACCTAATTAGATTTTTTAATTAACAATAATAATTTAAATATTTACATACATTATTAATATTAGCAAATTTTTTTTTATTTTATATCAATTTTAACAATTATTCTCAAATTGATAAAAAAATATTATTTTAGATAATTTATCTATTATTTTAAAAATTATAACTACATTTATTTTAATTTTATTATTTGTTCATATTTTATTTTTAAAATATTTTATTTTTCTTTTCATTGGTCTTAAATTTGAAATAAAATGATAGAAAACATGTGAATTAAAAGTATAAATAAAAAGAAAAAGAGAAAAATAAATTTAAAATTTAGATAATAATATTAGTTATATTATTTATTTATCATTTTTTTTATCAACATAGGTTTATTAGAATTAATAAAAATACTAAAGTTATTAAATATATTAATAAAACGAAAGAGAATAGCTAAAATTGATAATAAATAAAAAAAATTTGAATTATTTTTATTAATTAATGAGTTAATTATTTTTAATTAAATTTATTATTAAATTTGAAAACATTTGAAAATGTTTATGATTAAATTAATATAATTAAAAGTTTTTATTAAAATTAATAATTGACATAAATGTTTTATTTTATTTTTTTAATTTTATTTAATTATGTAAATATATAAGTATTTAAAGTTATATTTTATTGAATGTCTCCGAAGGACTATTTAGAGTTATATTAAAAAATAAAATTAATTTATTATATATAATTATAAAAATATATTTTTAAATTATATAATTAATTTTTCATCAATATATTTACCATATATATATATTTTAAATATTTCAATTTTTTTAATTTTTAATTTACATTATATAAAATTATATATATTGAAATTAATAAATAATAAAAATTTATTCGATCATTAATCTTATAGTGTTATACTCTTTTATAATAATTAATTAATAAATATAAAAATATGAATAAAAAATTTTAAGAAATAATCAAATTATTTTATAATTTTTTAATTTATAATAACTAATAATTAACATATTAAAATTTTAATCTAATTATGAATCTTTTTTCAAAAAGTATTCATATAGATAAAATTCTCAACTCAGAAATAATTTTATTAAAGGTTTATTATTAAAGAATATTTTTTTAAGTTTTTATAATTGTAGTTATTTTTTAATAATAATTAAATTTTATGTGTTTTATTTATAATATTTTAATTGATTAAAGTAATATAATTTATTAATTTTATTTTTTATATTTTTTTCAATTAATTTTAATTAACAATAAAATATAATCATAATAATAAATTACTAAATTTAACTGACTGTTAAAAATAATATATAATAATAATATTATTATTATATTATATAAAAAATTTAAAAAAATTATATAAAAAATTTTAAATTACGAATTGATATAACAAATAAATGATTACGCATTAAAATAAAAATTAGTAAATTAAAAAATACATTTGAAGATAGCGCTTAAACACCCTAATAATGATAGCAAAATCAAATGTAACGGTTCAATCTTGGAAAAAGTAAAAAATCAAATGTAACGGTATGCCCTGACTATCGTCCTAAACTCCAACATAAACGCATTTATATTGAACGGAGTGTCGTCAGAAAATAAAGCCAAGAGGAACGTGGACGGCGTCGAACAGTCGTAACCATTCCGGCACATTTTCAACTTTTTTCCTCTTAACGTCGTCGTTTAACTATTCCCAATGCGCACGACGCCGTACTGGCCCGCAAAACGCGTAAAATATCTACACTTCACGTGTCTCCAAGCCTCCTTCTCCAGTGAGTCGCCATTGCTCGCTCGGTCTCCGAGCTCCCTCCCTCCAATCTCTATTCCTCTCTCTATTTAAAATGCTGCTTATTCCACTGCCTTCCCCGAATCGCTTTCCTTCAATTCATACTAATTTTCCAATCCTCCTCCTCCACCACCACCTTATCTCCCAACCGCCACTCTTAGCCACCACATTCACAACCGCACTAACCGCTCCCACTAATATTGAGAATTCCTCTTTCTCTTAATCAAAACGACTAGATAGTGATCAAAGTGACATCGACGATATTCTCTCCCTCCAGAGCCGCCGCTACGACTTCACTCCACTTCTTAACTTCTTATCCAACCAAATATCATCTTCTGCAAGCGCCGCTGATTCGGACTCCGCCTCACCTACTTCACTAGATGCAACGGAGTTCCAGCTCGCTGAGTCGTACAGGGCAGTACCTGGTCCACTGTGGCACTCTCTCCTTAAATCTCTTTGTTCTTCTTCCTCTTCCATCGACTTAGCGTACTCTGTGGTTTCATGGCTCCAGAAACTCAATCTCTGTTTCTCCTAAGAGCTACTCTATTCGATTCTCATTCATGCACTTGGCCGCTCTGATAAGTTGTACGCGGCGTTTTTGCTCTCTCAGAGGCAGTCCTTGTCTCCTTTAACCTACAATGCATTAATTAATGCCTGTGCCCGCAACAACGATCCTGAAAAGGCACTTGAAGACAATATGTAACTTATTGAGCACAGCACTTAGAGAATTCTTGTAATATTCTAGAACACCAAAGTTGTTAGCAAGGCAGCAAATTTATTACGGTTGTTAGAGAATTGTTACAGCTCAGCATAGCAGCACATAGAGAATTTTCTGCAATATTCTATAACATTTTAACCTGTATATAAGTAGATGTACAGTGCCTCAAAAAATAAATGGAGCAGTTATTCATTCTCTATTTTTTTACTTCCTCTGTATAGCTCTGTTTACATGGTATCAGAGCCACGATACTGTGGCCTGTAGAGAGTTGTGATTAGGCAGTTACTGATTGTGAACTCATGGAGGAAGAAATGCAATCTGGTGTTCAAGGCAACGGAACAACAACTGGCGATCCATACAGTCTTCAAAACTCCGATCACCCTGGTCTACTTTTGGTAACCATTCTACTGACTGGATCTAACTATCTTTCTTGGAGTTGATCAATGACGATCGCACTTAGGGCCAAGGACAAGCTTGGTTTTATCAATGGCAAATATGTTATGCCAGATGTTGATTCTCCACTTCTTGAGAAATGACAGCGTGTTGATAGTATGGTTTTATCTTGGATTTTGAACACTATTTCTAAAGATCTTGTTGATGCATTTTTATATGTGGCTTCTGTGCAAGAATTATGGGATGAGCTTAAGCAACGCTTTGGTGGAAGCAATGGACCAATGCTTTATTAAATCAAACGGGAGATAAATTCTTTCAGTCAAGCAAACTTACCTCTGATGGTTTATTTCACAAAAGTGAAGAAACTCTGGGATGAACTTTCTTGCCTAAGGAAATTTCCTATGTGTACATGCGGTGCGGCTGAAGTAGTGGCAGATATTGAAGAAGAAGACAAATTGATCCAATTTCTTATGGGCCTTAATGACAGTTACGAGCATGTTCATAATCAGATCTTATTGCATGATCCTTTACCAGCGGTGAACAAAGCGTATTCTATGATTCTTAGTGTTGAAAAGCAATGTGAAGTGCTCTCTATTTCTGATTCGGTTGGTCATTCCAGTGCAATGTTGGTTAAAGATGTAAATGCTCCAAAGAATCAGAAATTCACTACAAATAATAAACGTGATTTTGCCAAGAAGGAAGATAAGTTCTGCATCCATTGTAAGGCGCAAGGACATGTTCGTGAAACTTGTTTTAAACTCCATGGATACCTAGATTGGTAACAGAAACGAGTCAATCAACAAAATCAGGCTAATGCAGCTCAGTTCTATGAAACACCGCTAGATGCTGATATACCTGAATTTTCAAATTTAGAAGTTGATTAGAACTCCAACTTGTCAAATATGATTCAACAAGAAATAGCAAAGTATATGAAAGGGAAGATGATCATGGAATCATCCACTGCTAACTTTTCAAACTTCGCAGGTAATGAACTTAACTAGTGCCTTCTTAGTGGCAGTGATAAGAATATTGGGACCTGCATAGTTGACACTGGAGCCTCAAGCCATATTTGCTCAAACCTCAGTTTTTTTTCTCAACCCCTACGCCCAGTCACATCTTCACCTGTGTTTTTACCTGATGGATCAAAATAGAATGTTACATATATAGGAAATATTGTTTTGAAACCTGATCTAATATTGATAGATGCACTATATGTCCCATCATTTAATAATAACCTCTTATATGTTAGCAAGCTTTTGAAAACAACTAACATTTTGGTTCACTTTTTTTCCACACATTGTAACTTGCAGGACCAACGGACTAAGAAGACTATAGCTATTGGTAAAGAAAGTGCTGGTCTCTATAAACTTAGCTTCTCATCTTTCTCACAAGATCTATCACAATTTTCTGTTTCCAATAAAAGATGTAATGTAGTTCAATCAAATAAAACCTCTTGTAATCTTTGGCATGAACGCTTAGGTCATGTATCACATACTATATTACTAAAGATTCCTACTCTTGATATTACTACTCTTGATTCTTTACCATATGAAGTATGTTGGTTGTCAAAGTAGCATAGGTTACCATTTCCATCTAGCTTTAGTCGTAGTAAATTTGTTTTTGAACTGATACATATTGATTTGTGGGGTCCTTATCATATTCCATCTATCACTGGTGCAAAGTACATTTTAACTATTGTTGATGATTTTAGTCGAGTGACATGGACTTATCTCATGCGAGATAAAACACAAACTATATCACATCTTGTCATGTTTTTCAATCTTACTGAAACTCAATTTCACACAAAGGTTTAATAGGTTCGATGGATAATGGATCCGAGTTCATCAATACTTCTTGTCAATCACTATTTCACAACCGTGGCATTCTTCATCAACGATCATGTTCTTATACTCCTCAACAAAATGGAATTGTTGAACGAAAACATAAGCACCTTCTACAAGTTGCCTGAGCTCTCCTATTTCAATCCAATTTACCAAAAAGATTTTGGGGTGAGGCCATTCTTACTGCTACATACTTAATAAATCGAATTCCCTCTTTTATCTTACAATGGAAATCTCCGTTTGAATTGTTGTATAACAAGCCACCCACATACACACATCCTAGAATCTTCGGGTGCCTATGTTTTGCTACAAATACAAAGCCTCACAAGACTAAATTTGAGCATCGAACAATCAAATGCCTTTTCCTTGGGTACGTTTCTAGGCACAAAGCCTACAAAGTCTATGATGTCAAAACTCATAAAATGTTTATCTCTAGGGATGTAGTCTTCCATGAGTCTGTGTTTCCTCATTCAGATACTTCAGCTGCTAACACTCCCTACATACCTACTGTGTCACATACCCCATTACCAAATATTCCTCTTATGTCTATTGAAGACTTTACTGATTTTACTCTTCCTTCCCAAAATAATACATCACGTTTGTCCATGTCACCATATCCTTCCATGTCTAAGACTACTGCTCATTAAGAGTCTAGTCATTCTCCAGTTCTTTCTTCTCCTACGTTATCTCCAGAGTCTCATGTCCCTTTATGTCATAGTACTCATTTGGAATTTCAAACCAGTATGGCTTCAAGACTTTGTTGCAAATGTTACACATGATTCTTTACCAATAGCTATGTCATCTGATTTTCATGGTACTGCAGGTACATCCTTACCCTACAACCATTTAATTTTGGCTCCTATCTTTAATAAACACTATCTTGCTTTCATGAGTAATGTGTCCTCTATTAAAGAACCTTTTTCTTATCATCAAGCTAAGACAGATGTCAGGTGGGTTCATGCCATGGAGCAAGAATTGGAAGCATTAGAGCGTAATCACACATGGAAATTAACTAATCTCCCTGCACACAAAAGGGCCATAGCATCGAAATCTGTATACTGAGTCAAGTATAAACAAGATGGAACAGTGGATCTATTCAAAGCTAGACTTGTCACAAAGGGGTATAACCAGGTTGAAGGGATTGACTATATTGATAGTTTTTCCTCGGTAGTAAAAATTATTACTATTCGGATATTTCTTGTCATTGCGTCTGCTAAGCAGTAGCCTATTCATCAACTTGATATAAACAACGCCTATTTACATGGCTACATTGATGAGGATTTGTACATGTTACCTCCGGAGGGCTATAGTAAGGCAAAGGATGGACAAGTATGCAAGCTTGTCAAGTCCCTCTATGGCTTAAAACAAGCAGGATGCCAATGGAACAAACAGTTCACTAGTAAACTTAAGGAGTTCGGGTTCACTCAATCATCCTCTGACCATTGCTTATTCATTAAAGCTTCTGGTGATGATTTTCAAGCTCTACTTGTATACGTTGATGATGTTCTCATCACTGGTACACACGAGGAATCGATCATTGCCACCAAACAATTCCTTGATTTTGAATTTACAATTAAAGATCTTAGCTATGCCAAGTATTTTCTAGGAATTGAACTTGCACGTTCTGTGGATGGTCTTTTCCTTAGCCAGCAAAAATACATCTTAGATATGCTTCACGATGCTGGCCTTTCTAATGCCAAATTAGTACCATTTCCTATGGCTAAAGGACTTCACCTTACTCCGGACATGGGAGATTTAATGCCAGAACTAGAACGCTACCGTAGAACTGTGGGTAAACTTCTTTATTTAAGTCTCACACGACCAGATATTACATATCCTGTACAACAGCTCAGTCAGTTTCTTCAGTCACCTCGTACACCCCATTGGCAAGCTGTGTTTCAGGTCCTTAGATATCTTCGGGGTTGTCCCTCTAAAGGGGTATTCTTTCCTGCCTCATCTTCCTTCACATTGACTGCATACTGCGACGTAGATTGGGCAGCATGTCCAACTAGTCTGTCACGACCCAACCTATGAGCCAGACCGGCACTAGGACCTCGGCCGGCATAAAGAGCCCAAGGCTGGTAGTAAGCCTTACTGTTCCTAAACCCATGACTAGGCCCATAATTTAGGCCCAATATGCATATAAAAATAATTTAAATTAAAATATTATAATTTTATTTTGGGCCAACTTAACCCAATAATTATCAGAAGCTCAAATTAGAGGAGCCCAGCTCAATCCGGTTATATCATTTACAAATTGTTTAAGTATCACACAAATCTTTATTTATTAACCTTAAGAATTTAAATTAACACAATTCCTAACATGGTTTATACTACTGCTAACACATGCGGAGTTTTAAATTACAAATTTAGAGAATAATAATAAAATTAAGTAATTATTGATAACCTGCGAGAAAAAAAGTAGATTATTCTGAAAAATGTCTCCTCCTGTAGCTTAAAAAAATAGGATGAACAGGAGTGAGCGTTCAACTCATAGAGTAAAATACCAATTTTAACTACAATTTTTATAGCTATCTAAAGTTAATGCATCCTAAGGAATGGAATGCAACATCATTATAAATTTCTTACAAACCACATCATAACAGTAAAAAGGCAATTTGGAGCACTCACCCACCCAACACTGTTTAAACAGTACATATATGGGAGCTGATCCCTTATACTGCTCTCTTAATCCAACCTCTGCCAGCGAGCGTCTCTCAATCCGGACTTTCGTTGAATAAACCAAATGCGGGGTCCTAGCGAGTGTCTCTCAAGCCGTATCTACCCCGTCTTATCCACAAAAGATCGGGTCCCAGCGAGTGTCTCTCAAGCCGTGTCTACCCGTCCTGTCCATATCCAATACCATATCACGCGCATGCCAATGCACGCATACTGCTCCGAATTACCACAAACAACATCCATGACACTTCATTAATTATGAATGCAATATAAAACGTGCCTAGTGTTTAACTACATAGATATAAATTTATAAGTGATGCATGGACATGCTTGAATATATAATAATATCGAAATTATAATTAAAATTAATATTTTACTCACAGTACACCGAGGACTATTGTGGCTGCTGGATGGAGGAACCTTGATCACCTAAATAATTATATTATAAATTTATTAGTACTAAGTCAAAATAAAATTCTAAAGAGACAACAGACGGCCTAATTCATGCTAGAAATCCGGTAGAATTTTCCCTATACCTGGGACCTATCCAACTGCAAAAATGGTTCAAATAACACTTCTAAACTCAACCAATATCTCATCATCATTATATGGCCCCTCCTGGGCCTTCCAAACCAGCTAATACTCACAATTTTAAAAATTACGTTTTAGTCCCTATAATTGACATAAAAATCCACTCAAACAAGCTCTAAAAATTCTAAAATTTTGCCCCGCGGTCCTTAGCAATATTATAAGGCTATTGCAAAAAGAATCAAAATTTTTTTATCATCCACGAATATTTTATGAATTTTATTCTAACCCAGTACAAGACAAAAATTGAGCAATGTAGAGTTTAGATTTACCTATGCCAAATCTAACACCTGGAATGCGTTCAGAATGTCTGAAAATACTAGGATTGACTATAATATCTATCATGTTCTGAGACGGACCGTCAAGCAGCCAGATCTAGCTGAAAATGCGATCTCGGCGCTAGTGAGCTATCCTTAATCCGATTGTACCGAAATAAATTCCAAATTTATTAATAATTATTATAAAATTATTTTTAAATTTTGGGAATCGAAAAAGTTCGAAAATCTCACCAAGCGATCTGAACCGTCCGATTATCGCCTTTTTCAAACGGTGTACGATCGGAGCTGGACTAGTCTTATCTCAAAGATTTCGTCATCCTGAGTCCATCGGTGGCCTCGGATTTTCGATCCGACAGTCGGATCGGCCGAAAACTTGCCGGAAAGCCCACTGCCCAAATTTTCTCTCTCCTTTTTCTCTCTCTTTGAAACTTGCCGGAAACCTCCATGGAACGGAGCACTGCTGGTCGGGATGGGAAGCCCATGGTCCCAGGAGTCGAGCGCCACCCTTCCCTCGTCGAATGGTCGCCGGAGCTGGCCGAAAATGGCCTTGGAAGTCCTCGCCGTTGCTCTCTCTCTCTTCAATTCTCATCGTCGCCGCCTCCATCTGCCATCGTTTCCTGTCCGCTAGTAGTCACCCGGTCATGCCGAAGCCGACTAAAGCTTCACCAACTACTGGGGATCGCCGGACAGAGGGGAAATTGGGGAAGAAGGGCGTCAGGTGGAGGGGTTGCGAGAGGGAGGGAGAAGGAAAGAAAGAGAAAAAAATGGGGGGGGAGGGGGGGGGGAGGGAGCTGGCTGCATGTGATTGGGCTAATTTTTTTTTTTTTAACTTCTAATTACACTATTAATCCCTCAACTTCTTAGAGGTTTATAATTAGGTCCAAAATTATTTTGTTATGTTAAAGTTTAATAAAACTCTAGTAATAATAAAAATAAATATAATTTAGGAAAATTTAATTATTTTATTCTCATTTACTAAATTAACTTTAATTAATTAATTTATTATTATTATCTTCCTTTATTTTAAAATCAATTCAAATAAATCTATAATATTAATAACCTAATATTTTCTTTTTATTTTATTTATAAATTTAAAATTTTTGGATTGTTACATAGTCGGAGATCTGTTACAGGATTTTGTATCTTCTTGGGATCTGCCCTTGTTTCCTGGAAATCTAAAAAACAATCAACAGTTAGTCGTTTCTCAGCAGAAGCTGAGTATAGAAGCATGACGAGTACAACTTGTGAACTTAAATGGATTTCCTATCTTTTACAAGACTTTCACATCTCAATTCACACTCCCATATCATTGCATTGTGATAATCAAGCAGCCATACATATTAGTAACAATCCTACTTTCCACGAACGAACCAAACACATTGATATTGATTGCCATGTTGTTAGAGACCATGTCAATAATGGTTTTCTGCAACCAGTTTATGTTTCATCTCATCTTCAACTAGCAAATGTTTTTACAAAGTCTCTCTCAGCTACCGCATTCAATTTCATTTTATCCAAGCTGGGCCTGGTTACTCTCCAGTCTTCAGCTTGAGGGGGGATGAAGACAATATGTAACTTATTGAGCACAGCACTTAGAGAATTCTTTGTAATATTCTAGAACACCAAAATTGTTAGCAAGGCGCCAAATTTGTTATGGTTGTTAGAGGATTGTTACAGCTCAGCATAGCAGCACATAGAGAATTTTCTGCAATATTAACATTTTAAC
This sequence comes from Hevea brasiliensis, assembly GCF_030052815.1. Classification (NCBI taxonomy): domain Eukaryota; kingdom Viridiplantae; phylum Streptophyta; class Magnoliopsida; order Malpighiales; family Euphorbiaceae; genus Hevea; species Hevea brasiliensis. The sequence continues at coordinate 371,700 of NC_079504.1, read as the reverse complement.
CTGTATATAAGTAGATGTTCAGTGCCTCAGAAAATAAATGAAGCAGTTATTCATTCTCTCTATTTTTTTACTTCCTCTGTGTAGCTCTATTTACAGCACTCACTTTGATTTCTAGAATGCGCCAGAATGGTTACCCATTGGATTTCGTCAATTATAGCTTGATAATTCAGTCTCTTAGGCGATTTAACAGAATCGATTCAATGATTCTGCAAAAGGTTTATAATGAAATCCAATGTGATAAGCTTGAGCTTGACATTCAGCTCTCCAATGATATAATTATAGGCTTTGCAAAGGCTGTTGATCCTAGCCGGGCTATGGAACTTCTAGGCATGGTTCAAGGCAGTGGATTAAGCCCTTGAACGGTGACTCTTGTGGCAGTTATATCGGCCTTGGGAGAATCGGGTAAGACTGTGGAAGCTGAGGCTATTTTTGAAGAAATGAAAGACAACGAATTGAAACCCAGGACTAAGAGCTTATAATGCACTTCTTAAAGGGTATGTGAAAGCTGGTTCACTGAAAGATGCGGAATTTATTGTTTCAGAGATGGAGAGGAGTGGGGTTTCACCAGATGAACACACTTATAGTCTGCTAATTGATGCTTATGCCAATGCAGGAAGATGGGAAGGCGAGAGATTTGTGTTGAACGAAATGGAAGGGAGCAATGTGATGCCTAATTCATATGTTTTCAGTAGAATTTTAGCTAATTATTGGGATAGAAGAGAGTGGCAGAAATCCTTTCAGGTTTTAAGGGAAATGATAGGCATTTTTACAATGTCATGATTGATACTTTTGGTAAGTTTGATTGCCTTGATCATGCAATAGCTACCTTTGATAGGATGACGTCTGAGGTGATACAACCTGACACAGTTACATGGAATACACTTATAGACTGTCATTGCAAGGCAAGGCCACATGATAGAGCCGAGGAGTTGCTTGAGGAAATGATTGAAAAAGGTTTCTGACCATGTACTAAAATATTTAACATTATGATTAATTCATATGGGGAGCAGCAGAGATGGGACGGTGTGAAAAAATTGATGGAGAATATGCGGAGTCAGGGTTTATTGCATAATGTCGTTGTCACATATACCACACTTATTGATATTTATGGGCAGGCGGGGAGATTTGATGATGCAATTGAGTGCTTAGAGGACTTGAAATCTGCAGGATTAAAGCCATCCTCTACCATGTATAATGCACTGATAAATGCCTCTGCACAAAGGGTATGGCATTGCCTCAAAACTTCCCATGACTCCATTGAACCACATTATGAAGTGATTTTGCTTACAGTTTTCTTGATATGGTTGCCGATTCAATTGATTCAGTATTTCTGTAGATTACATTCATTGTAGGCACATAAAATCATTTTCCAAATAAAAATATTATAACAGCTTGTTTTGCATATAAAAATATTGTAACAGTTTTACTTTAAAGAACAATATATCCTTGACTGCAAACGCCTGGCTTGTCTTCATTTTGCATTGATGGATTTGATAGACATTACTGTCCTTTTATGCATATATCTAGTGTTTTGATCTTCAACCAGAGCACATATTAGTGAAATTTTCTTCTGCACAGTAGAAGTTGTTCAAAATGTTGCTTGTCTCAGTGACTCACTGATAGTCTTCTTTTTCATTTCCTTACAGGGTTTATCTGAGCAAGCAGTAAATGCGTTTAGGTTAATGAGGGCAGATGGCCTATGTCCTATTATTTTAGCTCTTAATTCTTTGATCAATGCATTTGCTGACGATATGAGAGATGCTGAAGCATTTGCAGTGCTGCAGTACATGAAGGAAAATGTAATTATTGGTTAATTGATTGTTCAACAATATCCAGTTTCCCCTTTTCTTAAAAGTAACAATTTCTTTGTCTGTCTTCTAACGTTTCCACGGAACTTCAGGATTTGAAGGCGGATGTGGTAAACACTTACGAAAGCTCTTATTCGTGCTGATAAATTTAATAAGGTGTGTTATGTTGCTCAAAATACTAATTATGATGGTGTTACATACTATAGAAGAAAGTATAATAGTAATAGGAAGGGGAATATTAGCGGGAAAGGAGCTAGAGTGTATAACTAATTCTATAATAGAATTGGTAACTGCTATGTTTGACTTTAGAGAAAGTAGTTACTGAGTTGAGATATAAATTCTCAACAAGCTAATCTGTAGAGGCATTCAAGAATTACCACAGAAATAATAATTCTCAATTCTCTCTCTCTCTTCTCTCTCTCTCTTCTCTAATTTTATCTACTTCTCTTATAATTCTTTGTTAGGGTTCCTTAACCCTAACAAATGGCTGTCAGATGTCCATAATCATAGATATTAATCTATGCTTTTGAAATTTGCTGTTGGCTACTTGAATTTGTGTTGCTATGCCCATTGGCTGCATACAACTTTTGGACAATTAAGCCAGTATTTTAAATGCACACTAATCCACACTAAAAGATCTGCAACCCTAGTCATTTTGATTACAAACATGCCATTATTACCTAACTGCTCACTTGATGAACAATATATAATTGCTCTCTTTTTCTTCTTTACATGTGTCCTTTTGGGAGATACCTGGACAAGGTCTTAACTTGGGTTCGTGCGGATAATTGTTGCTTTAAGCGACTGTCTGCCAAATATTTTTATGTGTCTTTTTTACTACTCATCATGGTCCGTGTCTAATGTAATAAATTAACTTCTGGTTTCCTACACTCTAATAGATTCATGCATTTAATTGACAACCTCAAAAGGCTCAATATTAATCAAAAGAATGAAAGGAATAGGAAATGAAGATGGCATTGAATGCCTATGTATAATTTCTGTGCTTAGCTATGACTATTTATCAGTTTCAATAACTATATTCTGTGTGATATAAAGGCTCGGTGCGAGATTTCAAGTGCCATCTGTGTATGGAGAAATGATTTTGGCTGGGTGCACTCTAGATAGGAAAGCTAGAGCAATGCTACGCTCTGTACTAAGATACATGAAGCAAACACTAAAATTACAGTCAAGAAATGAGGATTTCTTAGACTGGGAAGGGTGTGGGATCAACTGTCATGGACTCATGATTAAGGTCATTACTCATTTTGCCAATTTAAGGTTTGTAACTGCAATCCTTGGCTGATGCTTGATAAATAAATCTTACAATTTTTTACCAGGCAAGGAATGTTTTTAGTTTCAGTTTTTGTGCATAAGTTCTACATATGTCCATTTGAGCACTAGATATTTGAGATCCTCTGTTGTTTTAAAAACCCTGTTACAGTATTGTGATTATTAACATAATTATCCTTTCTATATCAAATAATTTTTATTCTTTGGACTATATGGTCTTGAACTCCGCCTAAGTAGTTTGCGCTTAGCCGGTCCCAAGCCCGAATAAAGGAGGAGGGTTGCGGTAGGTGACAACCAGCGTAAAAATTTCATCACACGTTATGATATGGATTCAAATCATATAAATGTTGGGGTGTCCTCTACTAATGACGCGCTACATCGGAGCCTGAGTGTAGTGAAAAATATGCAAGGGTGTAGGGCATTTACCAAAAGCGACGCCTATGCCGGCGCTCGGGTGTGGTGTTAAGTGAGCAAGGGTTCCCACATCATGGACGGGTGTGGGTAAAGAAGTTAGTCCATAGGATAGATAGTAGAATAGATAGTGGAATAGAATACAAGATAGACATAGAAAAAAATAGAAGATATCATAAAAGGAGACCAGCTAGGAAGGAACAGGATAGGAGGAGGATCAGGGTTGGTACTTGGAATGTTAGATCACTTACAGGAAAATTAATGGAGCTTGTAGATACCTTGGAAAGGAGAAGGGTGAATATTGCTTGTATTCAGGAGACTAAATGGGTAGGAGAGAAGCAAAGAAGTGGGTAATTCAGGGTACAAATTGTGGTTTACCGAAAAGAAGAGAAATAAGAACGGAGTGGGCATAATCATAGACAGGACATTGAAAGACGCTGTAATAGCTGTGAAAAGAGTAGGAGATAGAATTATACTAGTAAAGCTAGTACTAGAAGGAAAAATAATAAATGTAATTAGTGCTTATGCCCCACAAATAGGACTAGATAGTGAGAGTAAACAAAAGTTTTGGAAAGATATGGATGATTTAATGCAAAGCATACCGAATGAAGAGAATATTTTCATTGGTGGAGATTTGAATGGACATGTAGGAAGTGATAGGCAAGGCTATGAGAATGTTCATGGATGTTTTGGTTTTGACGGTCGAAATGAGGAGGGAAAAAACATTCTGGATTTTGCTATAGCATACGACCTGATACTAGCAAATACCTACTTTACAAAAAGAGAGTCACGTTTAGTGACTTTCAAAAGTGGGCAACATAGAAGCCAAATCGACTTCCTCTTAACCAGGAAGACAAATAGAGCTCTATGCAAAGATTACAAGGTCATTCCAGGAGAGGCTTTAACAAGTCAACATCAGTTAGTGGTCTTGGATGTCAAGTTTAGGAACAATTCAAGTAAGGTCAGAAGAAATAGTGTAGCTCGAACAAAGTGGTAGGAGTTCAAAGGAGTAAAGCAAGTGAAGTTCAAAAATGAAATTCTCGAATCTAAAACATGGAAGCTGAATATAGAGGCCAATGATATGTGGATACAGATGGCATCAAAGATTAGAGAAGTAGCTAGAAAAGTACTTGGAGAGTCTAAAGGACATGGACCACCCTCAAAAGAGAGATGGTGGTGGAATGAGGAAATACAAAAGGCAGTGAAGAGAAAAAGAGAATGGTATAAGAAATTATCTAAATGTGATAATAATGAGGTATATAAACAGTACAAGATAGCAAAAAAAGAGGCAAAAAAGGCAGTTAGTCAAGTAAGAACACAGGCTTTAAAAAAGTTATATGAGAAACTTGAAACTAAAGAAGGGCAGAAAGATATTTATAGATTAGCAAGGAGGAGAAAAAGAAAATGTCAAGATCTCAATCAATTTAGGTGCATTAAGGATAAAGAAGGAAAAGTGTTGGTGAAAGATGAGGACATTAAAGAAAGATGGAGAAATTATTTTAATAATCTCTTTAATAATATTCAAAATGGTAATAGCGTGAATATAGACTATAGAACGATAGAAAAGAATGTGAATTATACTAGAATGATTAGATCTTTAGAAGTAAAGGAAGCACTTAAGAAAATGAAAGTGGGTAAAGCCTGTGGACCCGATGGAATACCAATTAAAGTGTGGAAGTGTTTGGGAGATATGGGAGTGGCATGGTTAACTAAATTATTTAATAAGATTCTAAGCTCAAAGAAAATGCTTGATTAATGGAGGAGGAGTATTTTAGTACCTATTTTTAAAAATAAGAGAGACATATAGAGTTGCTCGAACTATAGGGAAATTAAACTCATGAGCCATACTATAAAGTTGTGGGAGAGAGTTGTGGGGCATTAACTACGTCATGATACTTCTATCTCTCTCAATCAATTTGGTTTCATGCCCGGTCGTTCAACTATGGAAGCGATCCTTCTCGTTAGAAGCTTGATGGAGAAATATAGAGATGTGAAGAAAGATCTACACATGGTTTTTATTGATTTGGAGAAGGCTTATGATAGTATTCCAAGAGATGTCCTATGGAGTGTGTTAGAACAAAAAAGGGTATCTATTAGGTACATACAAGTGTTGAAAGATATGTATGAAGGAGCAATTACTATTGTGCGCACAGTGGGAGGGGACACAAGAGATTTTCCAATCTCAATTGGATTGCACCAAGGATCAGCTATAAGCCCTTACCTTTTTACATTAGTTTTAGATGAATTGGCGAAACTTATACAAGAGAGTATTCCTTGGTGCATGATGTTTGTGGATGATATTGTTCTGATAGATGAGACGCGAGAAGGAGTCAATAGAAAGCTAGAGCTTTGGAGAAGTACTCTAGAGTCAAAGTGCTTTAAGTTAAGTAGAACGAAGACAGAATACATGCATTGCAAGTTCAGTGAAGGCAAAACTGGTGATAAGGAAGGAGTTAGTTTGGATGGAGTGGTACTGTCCCAGAGTAATCACTTTAAATATCTTGGCTCAGTCCTTCAAGTAGATGGGGGATGTGAGGAGGATCTTAGTCATAGGATTAAAACCGGATGGTTAAAGTGGAGATATGTCACGGGAGTTTTATGTGATCGTAAGATTCCCAGTAAGTTGAAAGGAAAATTTTACCGTACAGCCATACGACCGACTATGTTATATGGTAGTGAGTGTTGGGCATTGAAGGAGTCGTATGCGTTTAAGATAAGAGTTGCAGAGATGAGAATGTTAAGGTGGATGAGTGGCCATACTAGACTAGATAAAGTCCGTAATTAGAGTATTAGAGAAAAGGTAGGAGTGGTACTAATTGAGGATAAGTTGAGAGAAGAGAGATTAAGGTAGTTTGGTCATGTGAAGCGTAGACATACAGAAACTCCAGTTAGACAAGTAGAGCACATTAAGTTAGAGGATAGAAAGAAAAAAAGGGGTAGACCTAAATTGACTTGAAGGAGAGTAGTACAATATGACCTAGAAGCATTATAAATTTCTGAGGATTTAACCCAAAATCGTTTAGAGTTGAGAAAGTGAATCCATATAGCCGACTCTAAATTTTTGGGATAAAAGCTTAGTTGAGTTAAGTTGAGTTGAGTTAAACTATATGGCCTCGCAGGAACAACTATATGTATGGACATTCTTAATTTGTAAGGGTTGTAGTCCAGGAACAAGGGAATTCTGGATCCAAAAACCATACCTTAAAATTAAAGCACACAGATTTGAGGACATCTCCATTCGTCCTCTCTCACTTGGATTGTAAAGTTCTTTGTTTCATAAAACACCAAGTAACATAAAATTTTTCATCAAGTCATATATCATTATCACATTAATTTGGAATTGTCCATTCACTCTTGTATCATAAAGGAAAATAGGTGCAATTTCTTAACTGAATTACATTCATGTTACTCTGTAACCTAATGATTCAACAAAAACAGCAGCCTTTCACTTTTGTGTTATTCAATGGACATTTGCCAGTCAATGTTATTTTCTCCTTTTCATCATTTGCTTGCATTTGCAAATGAAGATTCAGCAGCAGCTTATAAGATTCTATTCAGCTACAGTTTTAAGATAATTTTTAATATTTTGACTCTAGCCAAAATACTACTTCTCTTATTGTATTTATAATAATATTTAGAGATCAAGAAGTAGTTTATGAAAAGTTACATTTTCTAACTTTTAGAAGTCTAAGAGTCAAGGGGCGTTGTGAAAAAAATGATACCACTATTTTTACATTTTACAGTTAATCCAAATAACAACAATTAAAATAACTAATATTACCAACCAGAACCTAAGCCTAATCACCGAGAGGAGAGTATTTTGCGCAACTCCATAAATAGCCTACTACTTGAAAAGGATATTAGAATAACTAAATTTGAAATGAAACAACGTTTTGTGTTGGAATTTCCAGAAGAGTATTTGTGATGAAGAGTTGATAAGGTTTATATTGATGATTTTGGCACATCTTTAATCATGTTAGCAATCAAAGGACACTTGCCCCCTTTTGAAAGTCGGACTATTTATTGACATCCATGCCGAAGTCGTACTATTTATTGACATCTATACCGAAGTGGGACAGTCATTTGGCGGTAGAGATAGATTTTATCGTGTGCATTGCTCACGTCTTGAAGACAAATGAGAAATTAGTTAGGTCCGTCAAAGCATTAGCTCTCCAGGATTAGTACTGCAAGGGAACAGGACAGGCAGAGAATGTATAAACTTCAGTATAGTTACAGTGATAGTTGTTGCAATTCATTAAAGAAATCAGTGTTGCATTATGGAAAAAAAAAATTATCCTATATAAGGTTTAATTACACAAATCAAAATATCCTCCAAAGAATGTAATACATCTCTGTCTCTCTCTCGTAAAACACACTAGCGTCTGTCAAGATACAAGATCATAGGGCCATGCCTGAAACAATAGGTCTACTAGACTTGCTCTTTGAAATTCTAGAACAAAACATGAAAAACAACAGAACTGAGGACAGCAAGAAGAGCCTAAAATACGTCCTTATCTCCTGCATCCCAAGATCTAGCACCTCCATCTTCTTACCATATCTATTTCTCCTCTCCATTAAGTACCCATCAAGATATTCATCTATAGATACCCACTTGTCCAAATTGGATGTAGAAGCCTTTGATCCGATCTCATCTAGTTGGAGTGGTCCCAATTTAAATATAGTAAAAAAAGCAGCAGACCAATCATTGAGAACTCTCTGAATCCAAAAAGATTATTTGATCATTATATTTCAATAAATAACTTCTCATCAGCCATTGCCATCTACCTTTCATCAAATATTAACCCAAAAAAAATAAATGGAAGAAAGAGAGAAGATGTAGTAACATATTGTAAGAAATCAAAAGATGATGGGGCAACAAATTTCAAGAGTGATGTAACGTTTAACATACATTGAAGGTACTGAGGTCAACAGGATTGAACATTTTAAAGCAGTCTTTTGATGATGCTGTTGGATCCCCATATATCTGCCAGTCATCAAATAAAATATAAACAAAAATATACAACCATTAAGCAATTTCATTAAAGTTCAGATTTCACAAACCTCAAAGGTGAAAGCCATAGGCACTTTTACAATGTCGTACATGTAATCTGTTGCTGTTCCATGTGCAAGATACCTAAATTTAGCATGGAATAAAACCAATAAGCATGTCAATATTTCCAACTGGCATAGCCATATTGATGAATAAAAGACCATGATTCAGCATTTTACAGTAAATGATACACATTCCCTTCAAGTTGATAAAATGTCAACCTAGGGAACTGAAGTTCTTCAAAATGCACAAAAATAATCAAATGCTAGTAGAGGAGAGATCCATCTCCAAAGCCCTGCAAACTCACTAAGAACTTGAATTTGAATATGAGAACTAATGGCCAGCCAACCTTCAGGTCCTGCTATTGACTGCAATCCTAGTACATAAACCAATGCTAAATATAGACTTGCAAATCATACCAAGTCAGATTCAGATATAACAAAATTGGAGTTTGAATACGATTTAAACATGCTTGCTGAAGTACAAACAAGACACAATTTCCATATCCCAACAAAGAAGAGCTAAAACTTCAATATTATCAAAAAGTACTTATGATACCTATAACACTTTTTGTGAAACCTTTTGCATTCTTCTCTGCAACCCCAACAACTAGATGTCTATACATACATGACATTATAACCTAATTACATTATTCTGAGCTATAGAAGACCATAACCAGACATTTCACAATGCAGACAAGGCTATATATATAAAAATTGGATGAGGTACATTCCAAACCAAACACAAAACAAGCCATAAATGTATGAGCACAAGTGTATGTAATTAAGCAATAATGAACATATTTGCCTCACTTAGGTTGTAAGGCTCACAGATAAATAGACTAACCCAACAGAGCCTCCCCCTGAACCAATCATGCAACGCTTGTGACAATGAACTTGATTCAGTTCATTAAGCAACGACTTCATCCGCTGTGAGGGTAACCCATCAGGTGTCGTGTTCCTGTGGTCATATGGCATAAATAAAGCCTGAACAAACAAAATAAAGTATGAAATGTTAATCAACTAAACTGGATTTTTTCTTCAGCAATAAAAATTGCATTGGAGAATGATTTTTTTTTTTTTCTTTTACTCAGAACATTCACCGAAGCTACTTAATGAAAGATGATAGAGTTTATAAAATAAACTATTTAAAAAAAAAGAGGTTCATGAGCAAATACTTCATAAGTGATATTCAATTGCATACACTGTACTCTAATGATGATATCTTGGGTAATGTAAATGATATACTAGATATTTGTAATCAGTTCAGCAACAGAAGAAAAGGAATATTGATGAGGAACTTGGTTTCACTTACCTCCATTCCAGAGTGCACATTAACCCATATGTGAGGATCGAATGATAGGGCAAGTTTCCGCATTATTTGAGTTTCGGGCTCACTGAAAGGACCAGTGCCATGATTCTCTTCATATGGATCGTAATCCTATAATTAGATAAGCAACTAATATGAGACAACGACATCATATCACATGACAGCATACTGTTAATTTGAAGTTGTAGCATTTAAACATTAAATGGTAGTGACAAGGAAGGCTAAGACCTCAGTGATTTAGTCTAAAGCTTTGTCAATGGTGCTTTCAACAAAATAAATTCCATACCACGCTCATTTAAAATTAAAATCCAGAATTCCCAAAGACATTATATCTCGAGTAGAAATCTTAAACTCTAATACAAAAAACAGAGTAGAATTCAAAGGGAATAGAGTGAATAAGCATAAAAAAACCTCCTCCTTTTTGCCCCAATCAACACTCCAATTCCGATTGAGATCAACTCCTCTTCCTGCCACAAAAAAGATAAATGTAAGTACTACCATATCCTTCCTAGTAGTCATATTAAATTACAAAAATCAACTGCACCACCATTTCTCCTCTCACAAAGATCTCCTCCTTCAACAACTTTGCGGCCATTCAAATTTTCCAGAGGCACCACCTGTATATCATCGGAAATTTGCATTGATAAAACATCAATGTTCAATAAGGAAGTTCACAAAACATTGATATGCAGCATATATGCTTTCCTTTTAGCACTATGAGAATTTTATATATGTTTGGTATTGCTTCAACACCTCTTCCCATACAATAAATTTATGGAAACACAGAATATAACAAAAATATTTTCCATAAAATTAATGGAAAGCAAATTAGTTGTCATGTGAGCAAAAGAACATGAATGGTAAAGATGGATAAAGTCTCCCCAACTAAGAATCATCAAGATCCTACATCCAAATTTATATATTGATGCTACTACTAGCAGCAGAGGCCACCAACACCAATGATTAGGGTAAACACTGGGTTATGAAAAAAATTAGAAAGTAATGTAATAAAAGGAGAAAAAGACAAACTATTCTGATCCAGTAGTATGAAAGATGGTTTCAGATACTACAGTGGTTTACGGTACACTAATAATGACTTTATATCTTCTGCTCCTAAGGATTAAGGTCATAACTCATAAGTCATTTAAATAAATAAATATTTCAGTTCTTTCAGAGGAGGCAGATCACAGCTACATCAGCACAGCTAAGGGAAGACATGTTCAGACAACTAATGTCAGATGAGAAGTTACCTTTATGACAAGCTTGTCTAGTATACTGTTTAAGGATGTTGGATTTGTATTGGGCAGAAACTGTTCTTCACTTAGGATTGACAAGATCCGGAATGCAAGTTCAGATGTAATGAGCTCCCTACCATGCTGCCCGAAACTCTGGAAGACAAGGAATTATCTGTCAAGAAAACGAACAATTACCAATCTGAGATAATCTAATCCACTACAATTCGAATTGTAAATAGGGTTAGAAAAAATACTGGCCTTCTATTCCCATCCCTTCCCCAATTTAGGCAGAATTACCTATATTTCACTCCTTTTTTAACTTCAGAAAATGGGAAAAACTAAGGCCTAAGAAGTAACAACTTGATGAGTTCTATATAAAATTCAAAGCATACAATATATGCAGAAAACTTACAAGAAGGATCCGGAACTTTGACCTGTCATCACTCCCTCTCCTACTCCTGCAATAAGTAGCTACTGTGATTTCTGCTTTGTAACCTTTGTTTTCGGTTTTAATTGTCTCTAACTGTAAAAAACCATGGAAAATTATAAGTTTCAAGCTTACAAAACGAAGACAACAGACAAAGCGCAAACAGTACATACAGCGAGTCTGTCTGGGTGACGATGAACCAATGCCTTTAACTGCTCTAACAAATCAACACTGCAAAATTAAAGTTTTCAAGGAAAACCCATCATCGTTATAGCCAATTAAATTTAACAATAGCATAAAATAATTTTCCTTTCAATAAAAAAGGCTCCATCTTTACTAATGTTACACATGATTCAACTAAAATCTCAAATTCTTGAAATTGGAAAAAAAAACAATATAACAGTTGTATAGTTAACAAAAATCTCGCATAATTAGAAAGAATCAACATAAAATAACAAGCGATTGATGCATGGGAAAGGAAAGAAGCGGGAAGTAATAAGAATACCTGGAATGGTAGAGATCGCGATTGATGGGGGTAAAAGTGGAATTAGATTCAGCATTGGCAGGTGAGAAACCAGCAAAAACCAAAAAGAGGAAGAAAAAGAGAAGAGAAGCCATATGTGTGAGAAGAAAGCAGAAAATGTTTGCTTGCTTTCTTTCTTTATTTTCATCTCATTTCATTACAATTCCATTTTGCAGGCAAGAGCGCTTCAACGTCAAACTTTTATTCCCATTTAGTGACGATGAGAGAGAGACAGAGAGTGGCTTTGTCAGTTTGTCAATTGGATTTTTTTTTTTAATCAACGGCCACGTTTCATTTATTGGTTTTATTTTAATAAACTGGCATTAGATCGGACGATCAAGAAAGATTAAACCCCGAAATTATAGAACCCGCTCCTTTGCACCATCCAAACGTGGATAGGGTCCACCAATCACCATCAAATGCAGGAAATGGGGAACAGAGTATCCCACTTGGAGGTTGGAGATGAGCTGGGCTCTAATTGCTTCAAACCCATAACTAATTTATCCAAATAATTTAGGTAAATTTTGATTTCCTAGCTTAGGGTGATATAACTTATTTAAACAGATGAATTAAAGTGTTTGATATGATATTTATTAACTATAATTTATATTAATTTTATTTTTTAAATTATTTATTATTAATTAATAACTAATTTAATTTTATTTTTTATTTTAATTATATTATTCTTTTTATTATTAATACTTTAATATTTTTTATTTATAATTTTAACATTTTAATTAATACATTTTAATTTTATTAAAATATTTTTATTAATAACATAAAATATAAAATATTTATTTATATATAAAAACTTAAAATTAATTATAAATTTTTTCTTTATCAATAATAATAATTATTTTATTATTTTATCTATACTTTTAAAGTTATCTAATTATTTTTTAAAAAAATTTAAATATTTTTTTTATTTTAATAATAAAATAAATAATATAATATAATAGATTAATAATTTTATATTTATTTTAATAATATAATAAATGATATAATATATTATTTAATAATTATATATTTAATTTAATACTCAACTCAACTCAACTCAACTAAACCTTTATCCCAAAAATTTGAGGTCGGCTATATGGATTCGCTTTTTCCACTCTGAACGATTTTGGGTTAAATCCTCAGAAATGTGTAATGCTTCTAAGTCATGCTGTACTACTCTACTCCAAGTCAATTTAGGTCTACCCCTTTTTTTCTTTCTATCCTCTAGCCTAATGTGCTCTACTTGTCTAACTGGAGCCTCCGTATGTCTACGCTTCACATGACCAAACCACCTCAATCTCCCTTCTCTCAACTTATCTTCAATTGGCACCACTCCTACATTTTCTCTAATACTTTCATTACGGATTTTATCTAGTCTAGTATGGCCACTCATCCACCTTAACATTCTCATCTCTGCAACTCTTATCTTAGATGCATACGACTCTTTCAGTGCCCAACACTCACTACCATATAGCATAGCCGTATGGTCAGATTTGTAAAATTTTCCTTTTAATTTATTGGGAATCTTACGATCACATAAAACTCCCGTGGCACGTCTCCACTTCAACCATCCCGCTTTAATCTTATGACTAACATCCTCCTCACATCCCCATCTACTTGAAGAATCGAGCCTAGATATTTAAAGTGATTACTTTGGGATGCCACTCCATTCAAACTAACTCCTTCCTTATCATCGCTTGGCCTTCACTGAACTTGCAATGCATGTATTCTGTCTTCGTTCTACTTAACTTAAAACCCTTTGACTCTAGAGTACTTCTCCAAAGTTCTAGCTTCCTATTGACTCCTTCTTGTGTCTCATCTATCAGAACAATATCATCCGCAAACATCATGCACCAAGGAATACTCTCTTGTATATGTTTCACGCTTATCTAAAACTAATGTAAAAAGGTAAGGGCTTATGGCTGATCCTTGGTGTAATCCAATTGAGATCGGAAAATCTCTTGTGTCCCCTCCCACTGTGCGCACAATAGTAGTTGCTCCTTCATACATATCTTTCAATACTTGTATGTACCTAATAGATACCCTTTTTTGTTCTAACGCATTCCATAAGACCTCTCTTGGAACACTATCATAAGCCTATATATTTAATTTAATAATAAAATAAATAATATAATATAATAAATTTATAATTTTATATTTATTTTAATAATAAAATAAATTATATAATATATATCTTTATTAGTAATTTCAAATATAAACAACAGCTAAATATAATTTTATCAAACATTTAATATAAATCAGGTATTATCAGTTACCCGACTATCAACTATCAACTAATAATTATCAGTAATAATTATCGGTTATTTTCAACCGTTAAACCAAACATACTCTTAATCATGTCCGATTATGGCTTGCCAAGTATTAGAATAGATGCAGACCCTCCAGCTGTGTATCGTGCAGCAGCAATCACAGGAGATTACCTATGGAATTCTCTGACAAAGGTGGTTCCATTCTTCTTCGCAGATTCACTAGGTGGGTTAATAAAGAAGGCCTCTGAAATCCATGCAATTATCCGCAGGCAGCTAAGGTAAACTTCCACAGGAAAGCTGAGACCACCTCAACACGGGTGGAGTTTAAAACCAAGTAGCTGCAGGTTGCTTGAGCCTTGAGCTTGGCCCTATTGCTGACGATTCAAACAAAAATCTTCTGGTGATGCAATTGCCCTTTCTAAGCAAAGGAACCCCACACGACGGTTGACGAGTCTCAAGGCCAAAAGTCATCATTTGCAGGAAAAAGAGAAGCAACAAGAAAATTAGGATATATTCCCTGGCTACAGAATTCCACCCTTTGATAAAGGTGCCTAGTACAGCACAATCCAAGATCTTGTGAGAAATGCATATTCCAATGGCAATACCACCCAACTGAATACGTTTTTTGCTTGATCAATATTCGTCACAGAATCGATATCCTGCTGTTAATTCCTTGAAAACAAATCCACGTGGGAGGAATTTATTTGTGTATTAACAGGAGGTTAATTAGGTTGGAAAGGATTTCATGGGGGGGGGCACAACTCACTCTGGTTTCCACCACAAAGGCACCCTCGTCATTGCAGTCGATGGAACGTTGATATTTGGTTTGATCTTTCCAGCAAAAGGGAAAAACCAAGTTACAGAGAATTAGAGATGCTTTTTGCAGGTTTAATTTAATACGTTTCAGTGCGGAATAAAATGAAAAGAACTATGATTCAACGAAGAAAATCACATAATCAACGAAGATAGGATTATTTATAGGTTTCTTAGGTTGGGATTTGACTTCTACTCTTTTTTTTTTTTTTTTTTTTTTGGACAATTAGATAAGCAAGAATGTAAAGATTCGGTTGATTACATCAACTGGTGCACACTCTGACATCCCATTTTCCGGTGCAGGAGATGGCTCTACAGCCTACAGGTGCCACTCCACAAATCCCATGAGAGCAAATCCTACTCAGATTGTGTAACGTAGTTGATGCAAGTAACTCTAGTTAAACTTGATCCTTGGGAGGATGTGAAAAGTTAACACGTAAAAGCATGGGCTTGGAGGTACCTGGTTGTGATCAGGGAAACTCTCTTTAACAGAAAGATGGCCAAGCAAAATCCGTAACTGGAAAAATTTTGTGGGTGTTCTAGAGTTTGTTAGACTCTATGGTCTGATAAACTCCTCCTAAGCCACTGCGAGCCTCAAATACCCTCGGGTTGAAACCTCTTCTCCATTGCTTGTTTCATGCAAGTAGGCCACTGATTTCCGGCACCGACAATCCCAATTTCCATCTTCATTTTGTGTTCTGAAGGAGAGAAACATTTTCTCCAACTCACAGCTCTCCTTCCCGGTTGTGTTGTTGGTACTTGCTAATACTAAATAAATACCACAGTTTCCAAATTATGTGTGCTATTATATGTCCCCATGAATTACAATGCCCTCTCCTCAAACTCTTATGTAACCATTAGAGTGTTTTAATTAATGCTTCATATTAAAATCGCTTTAATTATGTACATTATATATGAGTAGCAATAAAATTCAGTTAGTCGTCTTCAATTTATCATGGACAACGGAGAAATGCAGAGAGTTGATTCATGCTCAATTGTTCATACAAAATTATTGAGCATTTTTAATATTTTACTATTTATAATTAAGAATAATTTAAGTAATCCTTATTTTCATAATTACACTTGTTAAGTTCATAATCAATTTAATTAATAAAATTCATATAGACTAATTTATCCCTTCCATAATCAATAAAAAATCTAAAATAAAAAAAATTCTCGGTAAACCTAAATTTTTAAAAATGTTTGCCTGACAGCTATTTTTTTTTTATAAAAAAGTTAAATTTAAATAATTTTATATTATCTATTTATTTTGCAATAATAAGTTCAATTAAGAGAATTTGGTGGTTGATGAAGCCACACAACAACAAAATTTTTAGCAAATATGTGCGATGTTGACAATACAAACTTAGATGACCCTACGTTAATTTACTATTTTCTGCAATCTTTAACTTCAAAAATTTATATATTTTAGAGTAATTTACTAATTTTATTTTAATATTAGCAGAATTTATACTACTTTTTTCCTTCTACACGCTTAAGTAGGGTCGATCGTCTACCCAGACACTCAACCATATGAAGGGTGGTCATCTAAGTGTCTAGACAAATATGGAAAGATTATCTCCCTTATTCGGATAGGATTCCAGATACTTGCTTTAATATAGAAATCATGTTTTATCTCAACTCAAATTCCTATTTCAACTGTGATTCTAACTTACGCGCACACACACATACATACATACATACATATATATATATATATATATATATATATATATATATATGAAATATGTACAATATAATTTTATTCTCTCATTCTCCAATTCTTAATATATTAATTATTGAGGAAATTATTCAAACCAATCATTGATGTTCCCTATTATCTTGCAGGGAGGATTATCATATACACTCGAAGTGCAAAAGGACAGTATTCATTTAGAAAAAAAAAATTGATTATTCCTTAATCTTAGATAAGTACAACTCATATATTTAAACGAAAGCTGTATATGTATCGGATGCGCTGAATAATTTTTAATTTTATATATTCATAAATTAAAAAAATAATTAAAAATGAAAATATTTATTGATTATAAGGTGTAAATGAATTAATAAAAAATTATAATATATAAAAATAATAAATATAATGTATTTTTAATAAAAATAAGTATAGATTAATTATTATTAATAAATTTATAATTTATATATTAATAAATAAAACTTATTAAACCAGAGATAATTCAATCAATAATCAAAAATCTTAAAACATTAATCCAAATAAATAATTCTTTATTGAAATAATCAAATTTCATAATTTTAATTTAATTATTCTGTTAATTAAATAGTGCAATTTAAGTAAAAAAAAATACAAAATATATAAAAAGTTTATAATTATTTTATTTTTAACAAAATAAACATTATTTTGTAGATAATTGCTACAAATTACTATTGAATAATGAAATAATAATTTATCTAACAATAAAAATAAAAACGTATAAATAAAATAAATAAAGCAACTATAGAAGTCACCTTACGTATATGGACAGAGAAATCTCTACGTTAATGCCTCCTAACCCTACCTGATTAAGCTTAAAAGGTTTAATCCCTTAAAGAAATGAAACAAATTTAAGACCGTCGGATCAAAAAAAGTGACCGTTGAGGTGCTCCTACGGCTCCATTCAAACCGTGTTGAAAAAAACGTTTTTCAAGAAAAAAAGGAAAAAACAGCAAAAAGCATTCAATTCAAAACATTCTAAAGAGACAGAACAACCTTTCTTCTTCTTGATCGTTTGGTGGCTCTCTTTGATTTCAAGTTTCTTTCACCAATGTCCAAAATGAAGTCCGATCGTAGGCCTCCACTCGCTAAATCGCCGATCAGGCTCCGTCCCTGCCGTGTCCTTCAACCCTACACAACCTCTGTACAAACTCCTCCAGGTGGGTGTATTATCAGTAGTTAATCATTGATAATCTTGTTTTCTTTTGGGTTATAGTTGAAACCTTTCAATTTTGTCAGGTTCTTTGACTAAATCCCAGAAGCCTAATCCCACAAAAAACATGGAAGAATCGGATCTCCGCCCCGAGTACCGTACCATATCTTGGGAGTTACGTGCTCTAGCGAGAATGGTTAAAGACGAATTTGGAAATGGAAATTTAAATGGTGCTGGGATGACTAACAGTGTGAATGCTAACTCGAGTCCCCTGTTTGAGAGAGGAAGGTTTTACGAGGTGTACTCAGCGAGGAGAAACGAGAGGCTGAAGAGAAAGAAAGGGGAGACGGAGGAAGAGGGAAAGACTACATACAATCTTGGAGTAACGGTTGAGTCTTCAAAGAAAAGAGATTCGAAGAAATTGGAAAGCTTGAGGAAATCGGTTTCTGCTGCATACTCTGTGGAGAGAACTGAGAATCCCAGGTATTCCTTGAGAAGCTTGAGCAAAGAGAACAAGAAGCCTCCTCTGGCTGTCAACTATGAGAAATCTGCGCTTGCAAGGGACAGAAAAATTGGGGCTCGAAGGGTTAGGAAAATCTGAATGTTGGAAAGGTAGGTTTCTTTTTAGGAGTTTAATGGATTTGCTATTTTCTTTGGGATTAGGAAAAACTTGATTCAATTTGCTTTTGGGGTTTAAATTGTTCTTGCTATGGTTTAAATGGATTTTTGAACTTTGATGATCTCTGGCAAATAGGTTGCATCTCGATCTTAGTTTTTTATTGCATGAGATCATCAAGTGGATATTATTAATTTTCTCCTGTTAAAAGTGGTCGGAGCATGTTCAGAAACTGTAATCTCTATTAACCAAACATGCAATAATATCTCTTGCAGATGGGTTTCAAATATATATAAGCTAGAGTGATATCTTTGCAATTCATCATACCCATATGATTTTTTAAAATCAGCGTTGGAAATTATGATACAAAGAGTAATTCAGTTTCTCTTTGTTTTTAACAAGGAGCAAGAATAGACGTGGCTCTGCAACAATAAATTTTCTTGGTTTGTTCGATAACTTGAAAATTATTGAACATGATGCAGCATTTTGAGTATGAAAAGATTATAATTTGGACACTCAAAATCAAACTGCTAATGCTGTTGAATGTCGTAGGGGGGGAGGGATATCTTTGATTATATAGTACAAAACCTAATGAGCTTAAGAAAAAAAAATATGCATTTTAATTTTTCTTTCTGATGAAATCTAACTACTGCTATTAGAAAATTTTGAATTGTAACTCTTAATTGATACTATACAAAATAATTTAAATTTCTTTTAAGATTTATCAACATCGATACCGTTCGTGTACCAACCATGCTGAGAGGAGCTCTGAGAGTTTTTTATTTTTTTATTTTTGTTTCCCAGAAATAAGGATTTATTTACCTTTTTTCCTTTACAAGGGAATTTTACATATTTAACTACACGCTTACCTATTTACAATCACCATACGTACTCATGCAGGCCATACCAAATCTCCTCATAATTTAAAACCCAATAAATAATTTTCCCGTGGTTAAGCCTCACGTCAACCTGAACTCAGAAGTTGGATTTTTCACCTAGTCATCTGATGTCCCTTTCTCAATCTCTTCTGCTTCTTTGTTTCCCTTCTCAGTTGGGCCAACATCACTGGCTACCATAGAAGGCCGTGCTTTAAAATCCTCCTGCTTTGCCACAGCATCTGGTGCTGATGCCTCATTGATAACTTCTTCCAAATCCTTCTGCTTTGCACCGGTATCTGCTGCGAATGTCTGATTGACACCTTCTTCAAAATCCCCCAGCTTTGCCACAACATCTGCTGTCTTAGTTGGACCAACATCACTGGCAACCGAAGAAGGTCGTGCTTTAAAATCCTCCTGCTTTGCCACAGCATCTGCTGCTGATGCCTCATTGATAACTTCTTCCAAATCCTCCTGCTTTGCACCAGTATCTGCTGCGAATGTCTGATCGACACCTTCTTCAAAATCCCCCAGCTTTGCCACAATGTCTGCTGTCTCAGGTGGACCAACATCACTGGCAACCGAAGAAGGACGTGCTTTAAAATCCTCCTGCTTTGCCACAGCATCTGCTGCTGACGCCTCATTGACAACTTCTTCCAAATCCTGCTGCTTTGCAACAGAATCTGCTGCGAATGTCTGATTGACACCTTCTTCAAAATCCCCCAGCTTTGCCACAACAACTGCTGTCAATGCGTCATTTGCAGCCCCACTACTATTGTGATTTCCTTCCTTTTCTTCAACTCTATGGTAAGCCTTTGGAAATTTACATTTGATAAAAACAAAATTGATATTCTTAGAGCTCATTTCAAACAGTAGAGATATTAAGTTTATAAAGCTGATTTAGTGCCTAGAATCTATTATGATGGCTCAGAAGTCACTGTACTTGGGTGAAACACAAAACATATTATGGCATAAATGGTTCTATACAATTTTGCAGTGAGGGAAATTTTATACATTGTAACTTTGAATGATAAACATAAATAAGGATGGAACTCACCACACAAGTACGAGCTGGAGAGAGTACTTTGAAGGAGTTAGGACGATTGTTGAAATTTGTTTCAGGCACTCCAGGTATCCCTTCAGGAGATGTAAAATGGTCCACATCATGGCCCACCTGCCAGATTGATAAATGAAATTTCACCATTAGAAGTTAGAACTGAACAGTTGATGAAGGGGTTATGCATGTCCAAAAATCAATTCTTTCCCATGCCTCAACAGGCCCCTTTTCGCTCTCCTGACAGCTTTAATTGAGAGCCAGGCCACATTCATGAAATCAAGGTTCCATCAACATGCTATGTCTAACAATATAAACATTGCTAAATCATTTTTTATATCTCAGTGCCTGAATTTTAGGTCACACTGAGAGCAACTAGACCGTAAAAATATGTATAACAAGTTAAAAACCTGTTTCCATTGTCCTCTACTATTTTTAATGGGTCGTGGTAAAATTATGTGGAGGATTTCTTACTCTTCCATGTCCACCAAATTCAAATGCATCACTATCCAATGCAACTCTATACTTCCCAGGCAAGTCGCACCCAACCTTGTAACTGAAAGATTCAGATTGAAACACAAAGGGTTACTCGAAAGCCTATACAAATAATTAATCATCAGAATGCAATTCCTATCAAACTGTTCGAACATAGTGGCATGTAGCCTCACGTCCACAGTCCACACATGCTAAAACAATAGATTTTTGCTTATTGGAGAAAAACAAAGAACACATACCCATCATATGTATTTTCTGCATGAAAATTGAACACAAAAACCAGATCCCCATGCTCAAAGACAATAACCTGTAATGTGAAGTGATCAATCACTGTCCTGAATGAAATAATGAAAAAGTGCTATAGGAGTGAAATGATAACTAAAATTTTAACTAGAAAAGTGATATCCTTGTTAGTCGATCATTGATACCCCAGTCTATTGACTCCCTTCTGTTTTAAGATTTTTGAATCACCAATTTAGAGATGAGGACATTCTGTGTCAGCTAACACTTAAAATTACAGTGTATCTTTAATAAGCACCATGTATCATTATCTATCACCTAATGATCCAAATTGTGTGACCCATGGTGTCTTCCAGTTTGGCCTATATGGGCCCTTATTTTAGTTATTAGTATGATCCTCGTTTCAAATTGCAGACGTGGAAGTTTAGACTCTACTTCCAGAATCCAGAATAAGAGAACAATGGGCGAATGCCTATCAGATAAGAGCATCTGTACCTTATCTTCATCATTTGTGCTGCTCACAATCTGCTTTGTTGATGCTAGAAATGAATATTTTTCATCAAGCAAGTTCATAGCTTTGTCAAATGCATTCATGAACTGAAGAAGTAAAAGAAATGGCAAAAAGTTAAAATCTAAATGTTTGTTGGGACGTTCTACTTTTGCACAAAGAAAATGGCTGATCATAGACAATTGGCTACATAAGGAGATACTCAAATTGATGAAAATGAGTTCACAAACCTTGTATCTCAAGTGCTCGGTGTCAACTAGGTTCCACTGGCGTCTGCACTTGTCATAACTCCACCCATTGCCTTCTCTTGGGAAGTCAATCCACTCAGGATGGCCAAACTACAGGAAATATTCATCAAAAATAATTCAGAGACTAAGCAACTAACGAATCCTATCCCTCATTTTCCTTCCTTCGAAAATAGTGTCTCTCTTAGTCAACTTGTTGTTCTCGCTCTCTTATGCTTATTATCAGCAAGCCCCTCAAATAAGTATATATGATCAGATTAAAAGTTACTGGTTGGTCTCATACTGATCAAATCAGCCTAGGATAAGCAAAAGATATTCTATTTCATGAAGAATAAACTTTCGACAAGCATACAGATTAAGATATCATGAGAAAATCCATAGATCTGGCAGTTTAGAATCCCCAAGAGTTTGGTAGACTAGTGGGCTAGTGTGATTACCTCATTTCCCATAAAATTAAGGTAGCCCTCACCCCCTAACGCCATAGTTAAAAGGTGTATCATCTGCAGAATAGAATCACATCAATGAGAAAAAATGGAAAAAAAAAATGAAAAAGAAAGGATTCACATCTGAAAGTTGAGTCTGATCGAAGGAACTCAAGATCAGCTGTTTTCAGGACCAAGAATATGTCTTTGTCCCACCATGCAAAGCTAAACATGAATTTTTTGCAAAGCCTCATGGATGGCAATTGATACAAAATTATAGTAAACAAGGATTTAGAAACTATGGTTGTGGTTAAAAACCACAGTAAACAGAGAAAAGTGCTCATGAGGTTGTGTAGATCAAACCTTATGAAGCGCTATCCCTCGCTCAATCATAGGTGAGGGATCTGTCAAGCAAGACATTCCAGAATACATTTCTTTATCCATTAGTAAAAAGGCAATTGTCTTGTCACCTACAATGGCCTGTAGAAACAAAAGATACCATATTATTAAGAAAAAAAATGAAAGTAGTTAAATATGACAAAAATGAGCAAGTTCTCTTTGCAGGATGTCAAAGCAGTTTGTCTAACTTCTTCCAGCTTCTTCTTGTCTTTACCTTTCCTTTACCTTACCAATTAGCTTTTCTTCCTGTCTTTATCATTATCTTTACCAAGTTATTTGTAACTTTTCACAATAGAGCAATGGGAGCAACCACCAACAAAAATAATTATGAAAAATGAACAAACAAGAAATTCCAGTCCTCTTACTTGATCATGACTCTCGGCATAAGCAACACATTTCTCAGTGTGTCTTCTATTAGTCAAGCTCCATGAAATTTCCTTCACTGACCACTCTTCATCACTCTTGTTTTTCAAGTAATCAATCCATTTATCAGGGATGGCCATTGCTAGGCGATAGTCAAAACCAATTCCACCCTCAGAGACAGACCGGCCAAGCCCAGGCATGCCAGAAACATCTTCAGCAATCACAGTAGCATCTGGGAAGATGTTGTAAATCAGAGAATTGGCCAGCATCAGATAAACAACAGCATCAACATCAGTTGCCTCACTGAAATAATCATTATAATCCCCTGTAAATACCATGTTGATCCCATGGTGATGGTATAACATTGAAGTTACTCCATCAAATCGGAATCCATCAAATTTGTACTCCTCAAGCCACCATCTTAAGTTGGACAGAAGGAAGCGAAGAACTTCCCAATTAGCATAATTAAAGAGCCTGCTATCCCATAACTTATGGTAGCCCCGATCTCCAGTGTGAAAATAGGAATCTTGAGAACTTTGGCCAACATCAAAGCCATTAAGGCCATCAGTGACATTGTTACTTGCATGACTGTGGACGACATCCATCAGAACACATAAACCCAAGCTATGGGCTTTATCAATTAAATATTTAAGATCCTCAGGAGTTCCAGATCTACTGCTTACAGCAAAAAAGTTGGTAACATGGTACCCAAACGATCCATAATATGAATGCTCCATAACAGCCATTAACTGAACAGTGTTATAGTTATTTGCTCGTATGCGAGGCAGCACATCATTAGCAAATTCTCTGTACGTATTAATGCAGGGTTCTGAGCTACTCATTCCTACATGAGCCTCGTATATACGTGGGGCCTTGGGTTTTGGAGGCTGAGGATACTTAAATTGGTACCTGCATGTCAGTGAATGAGTGGATCAACAAAGAGCCAATTTCCATACCAGACCTTGTTCTGAAGAAAGCGGACTTGAATGATGATTGCTACGCGTATTATCAATGGTTTTCCAAGTTTTGAAGACTTCTAGAAAAATAGAACAGATCATACTTTTGGAATGAACGTAAGCAATGATATAAGCATAAAAGAAACCATCTTCATATGTGTGGGATCCTCATGGAATTGGTCCTTTATTAACTTGATTATGTTTACACTGCCAGATATCACAAGACATAAAATTTGCTGTCAAACATGAAATTTGATACCTTTCTGAAGGTGGAGGATCCCAGTAAACACCGTCATATGGTGCTCCAAAACTTGAGGGGTCCACTATGGCATATCTAATCCAAGCTGGAATTCGATCAACCCAAACTCCATTACCGTGCCTGAATCGGAATTTGACTCTTGAATTGTGAGGAATGGCTGGATTTCCACCAGAATCAGGTATTTTGATACTCCAAACACCAAATTCATTCTTTTCCATCCTGTGGTTGGAACCATCCCATCCATTGAAGTCCCCAATAACTTGTGCTTCCCTACATATAAAGAACATATCTTTTATTTAGACAATGATAACAAAGTTTCCAAAGTTTCCAAAGTTGCATTTTGATATTGTGAAAAGCAAACAACATACTGAGCTGCAGGTGCCCACTCACGATAGACAATTCCACCTTCTTCTCTATTAAATCCGAATTTCAGGTAACCTACAAAATGGAAGAAGCAGAAGGGTTTAACATTGTAAATACAAATACCACCCAAAAGCTATATAAAAAAAGGCTCCTTAGCCACTGAGTAGAAGGAACACTCAAGATCCAATTAAGAGGCCAATAGGAATGCCAAAATTTTAAGTAGCATAAAACATCCAATATATTCATTTTGAATTCGAAACAAAATTACATGTTACAGCAAGGGAAAATGAAAAATAAAAGACTGTCTCAAGTATTATTTAAGTGGAAATCCATGCACATTTGAAGAAAGGGAAAGATTAAAGTGGTACACTAATGCAAAGTACCTTTTGAAAATTCCTGAAGACCTCCTTCATATTTTTCAATTAGCTGTTTCTGATTTATATATCTTTTCACTCTATATATGAAGTGATCTTTAAATGGTTCCAGCCCAGGATCAATGCTCAAAAGCCCAATATTTTCCATATCTTCATCAAAGCCTGTCATTGTTGTGTTTTCATCTGTCACAACCGCTGAGATTGCAAGACCATGCTGCACATGTCAAGATTATTTATAAATAAGATAGCTGCAGATTGAAGTTTCAAGAAAATTATCTCAGATAGAGAGATGAACCAACCCAATGCTCCTGTATGCCAAGGAAATATTATCATCAGTGTTTTGTCATATTTCTAAAAGAAAAAGGCACTGATATTATGAATTACGTGCATATATTTGATCGGCTATTTAGTTAATTATTTCTAAATTATTTTCACCATTTTTATTTATATATTTATTTGTCACAAATTGCCCACAAAAAAATAAACAAGCCAATTGATATTCATGCATCTCTCCACATATTCTTTGCCTTCACATACATTTGAACAATAATTGGGATTACGCATGAGAGAAGGAGAAATCCTTGACTCAGTAGTCCATGCTAAAATTAAAAACATACCCTCTTTGTTTTTGAGATTCTTGGCCGGAAATGGAATTTAGGACAACCAAGCAATTTTCGAGATCCAAAAGTCAGTCCAATCTGTTTTTGTTTGGCAATGCGATTGTTTCTTTCCACATCCTGTCAAAGATATTAGATGAGCAATCAAGCAGTATCTGATGCAAGAAACATCCACAAAATAGCAACTTGCGCGTTATAGCATATTCAGCAAACTTGAAAACAATATGAAAAAATCAAAAGGATGGTGCTGATGCTGGTACATTCTGAGCTACAAATGAAATTCAAAATAGGTAATCAAACCATGAGTCCTTTAAACTAACTATGCTCTGAATAATTATGCAGGTAAACATGAATGATTTATTTCTTTGAACTAATTAGGCTCTAAATAATCAAAACAGATTACCATTTTAGATAATATGGAGCAGACGCAGTAAGCAAAGAAATTTCATTTTGAAACTAGAAGAACCCTTCCTTCTAATGAAGCAAGGAATCAAATATTCATCAACACAAAAGAAAACTAATTGATCAAATGTAATTTAAGCAACAAACACCTAGAGAATATGATGAGCAAGCACCAGGACCAGAACAAGCAGCTATTAACTATTAAGCAGTAAGTAACCCAGTAGGAATAAAAGAAAGAAAAGCCAAAAAAAAAAAATTCAAATTTATTTATAAATGTGAAAAATAAAATTACCCTTTTGGAGTTCTTGGCTATAGAAGGAGATAAAAACCCAAAAGCAGGCGCCGGAAATAGTCCCAAGGAACCTAACATCTTGGCTCGCTTAGCCTTTGAAGGCCTCCTTTCCCTCTCCCTCAAACCAAAGTAAGCAAACCTTAAAATGGCCGAAACACTAATATACAGCTCTTCAGCATTAAGGAGGACGTGCACCGACACGTAAGCATCACGTGATCAGGAAGATTGCAGCCGTTGGTTAACTGGTCGCACAGTGATTATAAAATTATTGTGTTCCCTCTTTTCCCCTTCTCGGGTCCCACGATTTGATTTGCTTTTGGATGGATATCAGATTGGGTAAGGTATATACTCAACGTGACATCCAGCCAGCCGTCAAATTTCGAGATTTTTATTTTTTTTATTAAATTTTTATTAAAACTAATCCTAATCTCACGTGAATTTTTGAACTTTTCATGAAAAATTATTTAATTTAATTAAACAATAATAATAATAATAATAATAAAATAACAATAAAAATTCCAATTGTAATTAAAATAATAATTATAATTAGAGTAATAATTAAATTTTAATTTGAATAATTTCAGTATAAATGTATTCCATAAATTGAACTATATTAATAAAATTATATATTTTTAAAATAGAAATTTTATTTTTAATATTAATTAAATATATATTTAAAATATAAATCATTGCATATTAAATTGTGATTTAATATGAATTTAATTTAACTATATAGATTGATTTTTATACTGTCACGACCCAACCTATGGGCCGGACCGGCACTAGGTTCTGGGCCAGCCTAAAGCCCCCGAGGCCCGTAGTAAGCCTAACTGTTCATTAACCCAACTCTAAGGCCTATTGGGCCCAAATTCAAGAAAACATACGGACAGAGTCCGGCCATAAAATGAACTTTCCAACGGGGAGTTTTCGACTCACCGACCTGTAAACACAATAAACAATACATTGGGGAGCTCAGCTCACCCTCCACATACTTATCAACATAATAATAAATGGGAGCTCAGCTCCCTCATCCAATCCATCAAAACAGACTTAAAATATTAAGTTTACAGGTCCAACATGATAATAATATTACAGACCAAATTCAAATAATTACTGCTAACATATGTGGAAATTCTAGGAGTAATTAAAATTACACAAATATTAATAAACAACCTGCGAAGTAGAAAAGCAGGTTAACCCAGAACAAAATATCCTCCTGTGGCCTGTAAAAATTTTTGAACAGGAGTGAGCGTTCGACTCAGAGAGTAAAATATCAATTTTAACCATAATCTCTATAACTATCTAGAACTAATGCACCATGTAGAGTGAAATGCAACATCAACAACATTTTCACATCATAACATCAAAAAAGTAATTTGGAGCACTCACGCACCCTGTAACATCAATCATAATATATGGGAGCTGATCCTATACGACTCTCTTAAATCCAACTGGTGCCGTGAAGAACTCAATCGGACTTCCACTTAAATACCGAATCGGGGTCCCAAATAAGAACTCAAGCCGTGTCTACCCGAAGGACCGGTCACAATAAGAACTCAAGCCGTGTCTACCCGTCCTATCCATAGTCCACACCACATCACACGCACGCCAACGCACGCACACTGCTCCAAATTACCACAACAACATACATGGCACTTTAACATTTATCAATGCATCAAAAATCGTGCCTAGAGTTTAACTACATAAATATATGCATATAAGTGATGCATGGGCATGTTGAACATATAATAATATCGAAATTACAATTAAAATTAATATTCTACTCACAGACTTGACGACAATCACTGTGGTGGCTGGGCGGAGGAAGAAGGTCATCGGCTCACCGACAATCATATTACATTTATTTAATACAATCGACTCAATACAAACAAAGAAAAGACCAATTACGCCCTAAGTTGTGCCAAAATCCGCAGAGTCCCCTATACCTGGACCTACCCAACCCGCAAAAGGGCTAAAACGCACTTCTATATTCACAATCCATATATCAACAGTTCATTCATATCACACAGCCCTCCTGGGCCCATCAAATCGATCATCCATCACAATACGCAAAATTTCAATTTAGTCCTTGTTATTGATCATTTTTGCAAAAACTGCCCAAACAAGCTCTAAAAATTATAAAACTTTGCCCCGCGGTCCTTAGCAATATTACTAAGCTATTGCAAAAAGAATCGTAATTTTCTAAGCTACCACGAATATTTTATGGATTTTTAATCCTATTTAAGCACTAGAAAATTACGAAAAGCAAGGTTCGGGTTTACCTTTGCCGATTCCGACTTCGGGAACGCACTCGGGACGTCTGACAATGGGGGGCTAGCCAAAACCTCGGTCCAATTCGGAGACTTTTCCAGAACGTCCGTTCGCCCAAATTTGCGAACGGCCAATCGTCGAATTTCCGCGAATCGAGGATACCTACACGAAGCCCATAACACGGGGGTTAGTACATAAATTTTTCAGAATTTTCTAAGCTCATTAAATGCTCGGAAAAACACTGCGAAGTTTCATGGGACCCACCGAAAAACGGTGTCAGAAAAATTCGAAATTTATGTCGTTGCGAAGCTATCGACGAATGGAGCGTGCCGGTGGCCTCGGTTTTCTCGTGGGATTCACGATTTTCGAGAAATCTAGCCCAAAAATCGAAATGGGCTAAAATCTTCCCGAGCAAAAATCGGACAATCCGCTTGATGGATTTCGGCGTTCTTGGTGTCTATGGAAAGCTCTCGCCGAGTAGATAATTTTGGACACAAGATCCGGTCCAATTGGTGGCCGGATCGGCCGAATTTGGCCGGAAGTCGCGCGGCGAGCGGGGCATTTCCGCTGCGTTTCCGGCGGCGCGGCCACATTGGTAGGCGGCGGCGCGGTCATTGGTCAAGGTGGCGTGGCGCGGTCATTGGGGTGGAGAGGAGAGAGAAACGAGAGAGAAAAGGGAGAGGGACGACGCGCGCGGGGAAGGGAAGAAGAAAAAGGAAATGGCCGGTCCGATTCGACCGGTCAGATCCGGTCCGGTTCGATTCGACCGGTTTGATTCAGAATATAAAATTTTGAATTTTTACTCTGCCTCGAGACCGAAAACGAGGTCCAAAAATTCCGAAAAAATTCCAGAAAACTCAGAAAAATACGTAGACTCCAAATATATTTTTAGTTTTGCCACGTGGTCTTTAAATAAATTTTAAAAAAATCATTAAAGTTTATATTTTCGAAAAATCGAACCCGATTTTTAAAATCCGAAAAATCTCAAAAAAATTCCTAAAATTTAAATAAAATTAAAATACCAAAAATGCTCATAAAATTTAAAATTTTGGGGTGTTACATTCTTCCCCCCTTACAGAAAATTCGTCCTCGAATTTTACACAAGGCAGAATAAAGCACATGATTATACATTGAACAAGTAAGGGTACTTGCTACGCATGTCCCTCTCTGACTCCCAGGTGCACTCTTCCACTGACTGACTCCTCCACAAAACCTTAACCATAGGGATCTGCTTTGATCTCAGCTGTCTCACTTGGTAGTCCACTATGGCTACAGGCTGCTCCTCAAATGTCAAGTTCTCTTTTAGCTCTATCACATCCGGCTGCAGTACATGAGAAGGATCGGGAATGTATTTCCTGAGCATGGAGATGTGAAACACGGGATGAACGTGAGAAAGGTTGGGTGGTAGCTCCAACCGGTAGGCAACTGCCCCAACTCTATCAGTAACCTCAAAAGGTCCAATATACCGAGGTGCCAACTTGCCCTTCTTTCCAAATCTCATGACTCCCTTCATTGGAGAAACCTTCAGAAATACATAGTCGCCATCGCAAACTCCACATCCTCCGTCTGGGTCCGTGCATAACTCTTCTCGCCATCAAAGTCGTTTTGCTCTCGATTAAGGGAACCATCTCTGAAGTGTACTGCACCAGGTCTACATCATGCACCTTCGCTTCCCCCATTTCTGTCCAACACAGAGGAGACCTACACCTTCTTCCATATAATGCCTCATAGGGTGCCATCCCTATGCTGGAATGGTAACTGTTGTTGTAGGCAAACTCCACCAAAGCTAACTGCTCATCCCATTGACCTCCAAAATCCAAGACACTCATGCGAAGCATGTCTACCAGTGTTTGGATTGTCCTTTCTGACCGTCCGTGCTGCGAGGGTGGAAAGTCAGATCAAGTTCAGCTGTGTGCCAAGTGCCTCTGCAACTTTCTCCAAAACCGAGAAGTGAATCAGGGCCCTCTGCCGATATTATGGAAGCTGGAACTCCATGCAATCCGACTATTTCTCGAATGTAGAGCCGCATACCGTGCCTGTAGTATGTAGTCTTCTGAGTAAGAAGTGAGCTGATTTGGTCAAGCGGTCTACAATTACCCATATCGAATCATATCCTCGCGTGGTACGAGGCAACCCAGTCACAAAATCTATAGTGATCATTTCCCACTTCCATTCTGAGATAGGGAGCTCATGCAGCTTCCCTGACGGTCTCTGGTGTTCAAACTTCACCTTCTGACAAGTCAAGCACTTGGACACAAAGTCCGCTATGTCTCTCTTCATGCCATTCCACCAATAGCTATCTTTCACATCATAGTACATCTTGGTGGAACCTGAGTGGACACTGTACAGTGTGTAGTGTGCCTCTCGCATGATTTCATTCCTGAGGTTGTCTACATCGGGCACACATATCCTAGAACCTTGTACTAGGGCACCATCATTGGCAAATCCAAACTCACCACCTTCACCTTGCTGTACTCTTTCTATGATCTTCATCAATTGTTGGTCTCTGTGCTGGGAAACTCTAACTCTGTCCCTTAAGTCTGGCCTCACTGAAAAGTGAGCCAACAATACCCCCTCATCTGAAAGATCTAGGATTAAACCTTGATCCATCAACTCATGTACCTCCTGAATCAATGGTCTCTTCTCTACTGAAATGTGCAAACCGCCGTAAGATTTTCTGCTCAAGGCATCTGCTACAACATTGGCCTTTCCAGGGTGGTACTGGATGGTGCAATCATAGTCTTTCAGAAGCTCCATCCATCTCCTCTGTCTCAAGTTTAAATCCCTCTGCTGGAAGATGTACTTCAAACTTTTGTGGTCGGTGTATATCTCGCACACTTCACCATACAGGTAGTGTCTCCAGATTTTAAGTGCAAAGATTACAGCCGCCATTTCCAAATCATGGGTGGGGTAGTTCTGCTCATGCCTCTTCAGCTGTCTTGAAGCATAAGCCACTACTTTTCCATTCTGCATCAAAACACACCCTAGGCCAACTCGAGGCGTCACAATACACGTGTATCCTTCACCACTCACGGTGTAGTGTCAACACAGGCGGTGGTTAGACACTCCTTAAGCTCGGAAACTCACCTCACAGTCATCTGTCCAAATGAATGGAACATTCTTCCTGGTCAACTTAGTTAGGGGAGCCGCTATCCTGGAGAAATCTTGTACAAAATGCCTATAGTAACCAGCTAAACCCAGAAAACTTCGCACCTCAGTGACTGTTGTAGGCCTAAGCCAATCGATTCTGACTTCAATTTTCTTGGGATCCACTTGAATGCCGTCACTAGAAACCACGTGTCCCAATAATGAGATGCTTTCTAGCCAAAATTCACATTTTGAAAATTTGGCATATAGCTGGTGCTCCCTCAACGTCTGCAACACCATCCTCAAGTGCCACACGTGTTCTTCCTCGGTCCGAGAGTATACCAGAATGTCATCTATGAATACGATGACAAAACGGGTCCAAAATGGCTTGAACACCTGTTCATCAAGTCCATGAAGGTCTTTGGTGCATTAGTGAGTCCAAAAGACATCACCAAGAACTCATAATGACCATATCTTGTCCTGAAAGCCGTTTTGGACACGTCCTCATTCCTGATTCTCAACTGATGGTAGCCTGATCGCAGGTCTATCTTGGAAAAGAATCTAGCTCCTTGGAGCTGATCAAACAGATCATCGATCCGAGGAAGTGGATACTTGTTCTTCACTGTTACCTTGTTCAGCTGTCTGTAGTCAATGCACAACCTCAATGACCCATCCTTCTTTCTCACAAATAGAACAGGAGCGCCCCAAGGTGAAGTGCTCGGACGTATAAAACCCTTGTCCAAAAGCTCCTGTAGTTGTTCCTTCAGCTCTTTCAATTCTGCTGGTGCCATCCTGTAAGGTGGCATCGATATGGGGTTTGTACCCGGCACAACATCAATGCAAAACTCTATTTCCCTTCCTGGTGGCAACCCTGGAAGCTCCTCTGGGAAGACATCCATAAATTCTCTGACAACAGGAACATTTTTCATGCTGACACCTTCTACAGATGTATCTCTCACCAATGCCAAATACCCTTGGCATCCACGCCTCAACATTTTTCTGGCACTAATTGCTGACACCAAATTATATGGAGCCACGCTCCTGTCACCATCAAAGCTAAATTCTTCCACACCAGGTATGTGGAAATACACCTTTTTGTTCCTGTAGTCTAAAGTGGCATAGTGAGTTGACAGCCAATCCATCCCCAGGATTACATCAAAATCCATTACTGGTAAAGGAACCAAGTCTGCTGGGAGGATCTTTCCATCCACTACCACCGGGCTACCCGGAAAAACCATATCTACATCTATGTTGTCACTAAGTGGGGTAGCTACTGACAAAGGGCACTCTAAAGTTGTGGGGTTTCTACCCAACCTCATGGCAAACACAGGGGAGACAAATGAGTGCGTAGCACCCGGATCTAACAAAACACGAGCCTCATAAGAACAGACCAGAAGAATACCTGCCACAACTGCATTAGAAGCCTGAGCATCCTGGTGGGTCAGGGTGAAAACCCGAGCTTGACCCCTACCCTGAGTGGTAGAACCACGACATCGACTTCTACCTCTGACCGCCTCCAAATCCACGTCCCCCTTGTCCTCGGCCTGTTGGCTGAATCGATCACTGCCATGTTGGAAGTACCCGGATACAACTGGAGAGGAACATTAGCAACAGAACCCTGTGACCCCATCTGTGGCTCACTGAAAACAGGGCATTCTCTAGCAAAGTGACCTGGTTGGCCACACCTGAAGCATACTCCTGAACCCATCAAACAAGGTCCTGAATGTCCTCTTCCACACTGTGCACAAGGTGCCAAAGAGGATCCTGAACGAGCCGAATCGCTGCATTCGAATCGTTACCAGCTTTGGATCCGCACTGGTGCGAACCCTGGATTTGTGTCTAAAACCACTCCTCTTATTCCTGCTTCTTCCTCTGTAAGTAGTTTGGCCACCACTATCCGTAGTACCCATGTGGGGAACACCTGAAGAACCCTCTGCTCTGTTTTTCTTTGCTCTACCGCTGTCATCCACAGCATAGCTAATCTCAATCTGTCTGGCTCGATCAACCACCACGTCAAAAGACTGATCAGACATCATGGCTAGGTTCGCATACCTCCTGTCAAGCCCCCTTAGGAATCTCTTCACCTTCATAGTTTCTGTAGCTACTGCTGCAGGGGCATATCTGCTCAATTCCAGAAATTCTGTAGCATATTCATCTACAGACCTGCCATTCTGTCTTAAGGCCTCAAAGGTCCACTGCTTCTGATCTCTGAAGCTTTCTGGCATAAACCGATTGATAAAAAGTTCTACAAACTGAGCCCATGTCAAACCCTCCATCCGGGGTAACACGTAGTCATTCATCCATTGTCTAGGCATAGGCCCCATGACATGCTGCATACACTCTATCAATCTTCTATCAGTCAATCAGACTGCTCCTGCCGTCATAGAATCCAAAACCGATATGCATCGTCTGACACATCATAGGTACCAGGCACCAACTTCTTGAAATTTATGATCTGTTTGTAAGGTTCCCCTCTTGGTGCGGTGGACTGCTGCTGCTGTGGAGGGTGGACCATATACTGCGCCATCATGTCGATGGTTCTCTGCAGACCAGCTAGAGTAGCTGCCATGGGGTCCATGGGACCCTGTGCCATAAAGGACTGATCCTGTACTGGGGGTGGCTGCTCCTCTACTTGAGCAGCTCTAGGCCTCCTACCCCGCCTCCTCGGGGCAGGCGCCTCATCCTGTGCCGACACCTCGTCGGGCACATCTGGTTCTGGTGCAGTGGCAGCTCTCCTGCTTCTACGCATTTTCCTGAAATTCAGCAGCATTAGCCCACAAAAATTCAAAACTGCACATTACACAGCTCTATAGACTCATATTTATACATAACATATGGAGCAGAAACTAGAAGTAAAGATGACAATGCAAGACGAATGTGGACCCTATATTTCCGCATGTGACTCCTAGTAGACTCTTCCCAACACTTTAGACAACATTCCCTAAGAATCTGGAGCCTAAGCTCTGATACCACATTTGTCACGACCCAACCTATGGGCCGGACCGGCACTAGGACCTGGGCCAGCCTAAAGCCCCCGAGGCCCGTAGTAAGCCTAACTGTTCATTAACCCAACTCTAAGGCCCATTGGGCCCAAATTCAAGAAAACAAACGGACAGAGTCCGGCCATAAAATGGACTTTCCAACGGGGAGTTTTCGACTCACCCGACCTGTAAACACAATAAACAATCCATTGGGGAGCTCAGCTCACCCTCCACATACTTATCAACATAATAATAAATGGGAGCTCAGCTCCCTCATCCAATCCATCAAAACAGACTTAAAATATTAAGTTTACAGGTCCAACATGATAATAATATTACAGACCAAATTCAAATAATTACTGCTAACACATGCGGAAATTCTAGGAGTAATTAAAATTACACAAATATTAATAAACAACCTGCGAAGTAAAAACAAAGTTAACCTAACAAAATATCCTCCCGTGGCTCAGAAAATTTTTGAACAGGAGTGAGCGTTCGACTCAGAGAGTAAAATATCAATTTTAACCATAATCTCTATAACTATCTAGAACTAATGCACCCTGTAGAGTGAAATGCAACATGTAACACCCCTAAGTTCGGTAGTGCGTTCTGCTGCTCCAGCCGACGGTAGTGCGTTCTGCTGCTCCCCGGTGTTGTCCTGGACAATAGGATGCCTAGAACCACACTTCAATGAGAGTGAGGAGACATAAAATAAAGAAATAAAAGAAAAGAAAGTACAATAAAAACAAAGGAAAAAATATTGCAAAGAAATGTGATCAAGTTAAACGATACTGTAAACCTAACGATGGGTGAGAAGTCACGGCGTGGACCGTTGAGGAACCTTGGAATACTTTTTTGGGACATAAATAGACGCTTGTTGAATTATAATTATGATTAGAAATATCAAAGAAAAATTAAATAATTAGTACAAAGAAAAGTGAGAAATCGAAAAAGCAGAAAACCCTGAAAAATCGAGAATGCCAGCATTATGGTCATTTGACATCCCAAGTGTCTTTTGACCTAAATGTCCATTAAAAATAAATAGTATTACACTTAGAAAATAAAATGAAAAATTAAATTGGTGGTACCTAAAATAAATAGTGAAAATTATGGGTTAAATGTGGAATAAATGAATAATTACTTTATTATATGATTAAGTGACTAAGTGGACCACTAAGGGGATTAATTAAATACATAGTGGGACATGTGTACACTTAAAATGCAGCTGAATAAGTCATCTTCCTCATTTGCATTCAAATTGCCGAATTGAAGAGTGAAGGAAACTCCATAGCCATTTTTCATGCAAGCTTTCTTAAGTCTCCATTTTCAACTCCAACCTCTTAGTGTTCTTCATTAAACTTTGTCTACACATCACAAGGAAGATATTGATACTAATTTTGAGAAGTTTGATGAAGGTTTAGCAAGTTACAATTAAAGGTAAGTTTGCATTTTTGAGAATTTCTTTGTTAAAGTTTATGTTCATGTTATGGGTGTTAGTTTGGTGAAAGAAAATTTTGAGTTTGAAGGGTTATTGTTGTTTTCATTTTGGACAGCCATGAGTCACGTTTTTGATGAGATATTTGTGCATATAATTGATGAGAAATGGTGTTGATCATGATGAATTAGTAACCTAGTGAATTATTTCATGTTTATGTGGTGATTTATGCACTTGGATGGGAAATTGTAAAATGGACGGCACTTTGATGTTGAAGAATGGTTTGTGGCAGCTTGGGGACACTTGAGTAATGGTATATATTGAAGGAAATGTATGCAGAATATTAACCTAGAAGGATTGATGATATGTATGTAGATTGATCTTGTAAAGTGTGTGTAAAATTTGTAATGGTTAGGTGTGTTTGTAATAGTACTTAGAAATTGTAATTGTGAATGATATTGGTGTGTTGAGGCTGATTGAATCTGCCCAAAATAATGTTAATGTAAAGTAGAAAGTGCTTTTGGTAATGTACCAAAACTGATTTGGTAGGGTATGGAAGTAAACTTTGCAAGGTAAATATGTGTTTTGAATGGGGTGTGAAAAGCATATTGAGGGCAGTACACATTTTAGCCTATAACCTTAAATTTGTAACCTCAATTGGTATGAGACCAATTTGAGGTGAAACTAGGCACAAAATGTGCCAACTTTCATTGAGAAACCATGCCAAAATTCTGCTTGCAAGGTGACCTAAAAATGACCAATTCGGATTAGGTGCAATTAGGACCTGAAAAATGACCAATTGGGCAGGAGTGAGTGTTTAGGCAATAACTCACTCAAACCAGGTCCAATTGACCTGAAATTTTAACCAAGAACAGTTAAGACCCATACCTACAAGTCTTATGAAGACACCAAAGCCCAGAAATGACCATAAGCAAGTCAAACAACTTGCACAAGTTCGGGTCCAAAAACTGGCCGAACCAGAATTGACCAAATTGACCTAAAATTGACCTAAAATGGTACCATTTGACCAGCAAGAGTGTAATGACCATAACTCGGTCTACTTAACTCGGATTGACCTGAAATTTTGCACCGCGGTCCATAAGACCTGAATCTACAAGTTTGTAGTTTCGACCGAGAGCCGAAAACCGAGGAAACTAGATCGTCCGGTTAGGTCAAACCAATCCAAAGAATTTGCATTAAAATGCACTAAGCAAGGAAATGACTTTGGTAAAACATACCAAACCTAAAACCCTATCAAATGTGACATATTAACGACACTAAAACCTAATTTACCTAAAACGCAACGAGGGTCGGTATATTAGGTGATTAAGTGAATAATTGAGTTCAAAGCATTATTTACCAAACACCATCGATAGAGCTTTAAATTAGTAATCAAACACTTCAAATTGTGTTTCTCGATTACCAAAGACTCGTGAAAAGGGAAGGAAACACCGAGTCCAGATCGGGGCATCATCGAGGTTTGTGCACAACAACTGCTTTTGAATTATTTTCAATGGAAATAAATATTGACTATTTGCATATCATTGTTTTAAATTGTGGAAATGTGTTTGGTGGACACTTATTGATTGAAAAACATTGTGAATGGTTTGAAACTGGATCAGAAAATTGTTTGAATGGTAATTGATGGATACTTATTGATTGAAAAGCAAATGGTTTTTGTGGAAATTGAAGTGAATTACGAATTGTGTTGCCATTTTGTGAATGAAATTATAACTTTGGAAATTTATTGGATTCTTACGGATCATTTGAATAAAATGTTTGGAATTGTTTTGACTCACAATTGGCATGACATCGATAATATGTTCCTCCTCCATTAATGGGGTGAGTGTGATTATTCCTCCCTCTTTGACTTATTAGTCCGGGTGAGTATGATTATGTTCCTCCTCTTTGACTTCCCACCGAGGTGAGTATGGATGAGTTCTCATTATATAGCTAGCTTCCTCCTCATTGATTTCGATTATTGGGGTGAGCATGTCTTGTCGTGGTGTACAACACGGCATATATGGAAAAATTGTGTCATGGCCTAAATTGTGTTATAGATTGGCAACACTGTATTCTTGATTATTTGATCGAATTGTGTTATTATGTAGTGTGAGATTGTGAAATTGATTTAAACTCTTATTGACATATACTGTCTATTGAATTCAACCATGATCTGACTTATTGAAAATTATTGTGATATTAACAAATGGAGTTTAAATTCTTGTTGACATTCATTGTCTTGAATTTAACTATGGTTTTAAGTATCCACTATTGATATGATTTATGAATTGTGATTTAAAATTTGTATTTGGTAAATGTTGTACCATCGAGACATTGTCTCAAATATAGCTTTATTGTCGCAGTAGAGAGACAGAAAGGGGCAAAGCTAGTATCGCCAATGAGAGATTTTTGGGTATAGTGAGTATACCACATGTGGCATTTTGTACTGTAATGTATATTCACTGTATGTATATTTTGTTCTTGGTTTTGAGCAGTTGTAAATTTAAGTTGTACAGTAAAGTTGTAAAATAATTATGAGTTTTTTTTGGCTTGTAAAAATTGTGTTATATCTTTGTATCTTAGTCTTTGAAAATCACTGTGGATTTGACTTGAGAAATGTGTTGTGTTGATAAAAATGTTGGAGTTGAGATTTGAAAATATATTGAAGTGCTTTTACAGTTTTCAAGAACTGCTTTGTCCAAAATACAAATGGCACCTTGCCAAAATTTTTACAGATATTCCAAATAAATCAAATGAGTTAGTTGTTTCACTTCACCACCAAAGTCTTTCACACTGTAAATAGTGCTCACCACTGTAAAAGAAGTAAGAAAAGTTTTTAAAATCCCTTGTAGTGTATTTAATGGATTATCGATGAAGGAGTTGGTAATTC
Source organism: Hevea brasiliensis (assembly GCF_030052815.1). NCBI lineage: Eukaryota > Viridiplantae > Streptophyta > Magnoliopsida > Malpighiales > Euphorbiaceae > Hevea > Hevea brasiliensis. The sequence goes on along the minus strand of NC_079504.1, from coordinate 332,518 downwards.
ATTAGGTATACTACGGATCATGTTATGCCTTACAGAGGGGTAGGGTGTGACATGTTTTAGTAGTATCGAGCAAAGTTTTTAAATTCTGCTTTCTGTCATTTGAATATTCTTTCTTCACCAATTGCTCAATATCATTGTTTGATACATACAAGACATTACATTATAAATATGCACTAACGGAGGAAATCTCCTTGTGTTATTGGTTTAGGAGATCTAAAATCCTCGCATTGACTATGGAAGAGGGTGATCGTTCATCGATCAATCTATTGAGGCTGAGGTGCAAGGATGCCCCATGCCTACATAATGTCGATGGTTCAAGAGCACCACCCCAGCATCAGCAGCTTTCTTCTCTGCCAGACAGAGAGACGCAATGTTCCAATAAATGGATGGTAATGTGCCTACTCAAGTCCCAATACGGTTCAGTGGTACAACCACGCTAGACAATATGACAAATTGATGAAGTATGGGGCTGCAGAGTTCAAGGGGGACAGATCCTCTAGAGGCGACAATGGTTAGAGAGGATGGATAGGGTATTCAAGAAACCGCATTGCAGAGGAGCTTAGATTTGAGTACTCAGATCTTTGCTGTGGGGATGCTTATGACTAGTGGAAAACCATCCCCACACCGATAGAACTGCAGTGCTAACATGGAATGACTTCCTCAGGAATTCAGCAAAAATATGTCCCCGATGCTTATGTAGACCGAAGCTACAAGAATTCCTAAGTCCAAACAGGGTAGATCGAGTATGAAAGGGAATTCTCCCGCCTAAGCCATTATGCAAGAAGTCTACTTTCTACCGGAGAGATGTAAGAGGTTTGAAACCGCTTAAGCCTAGTATCAGTTACAAGTGGTCTGATTCAAACATAACAACTTCTCTGAACTTATTTCTCAAGCACTAGAATTAGAAAGAATTGAATCTTGAGAAAAAGAAATCGAGAAGGCGTAAAAGAGGGAAAGTCAGTTCTAGTGGTCCTACCGAAAGAGGAAAAACTTTAGGGATACGACAGAGATAGTAAGAAGTCCCAGAGAGATAGATCTTTGGACAGAAACCACCTCGATCCGATCACCAACTCAACAGAAACCCGAAATGCGCTGGATCGACTTTGTGAAACTTGTGGTAAACCACATAGTGGGGTATGTTATAGAGTAGGAGCATGCTTTAATTGTGGAGAGACTGGTCATTTTGCTAAGGATTGTGTAAATCCGTGTCTTTCTCGATCATTTACTACACCAAAGGGATCAACCCAAGTTTCTACCCCAAAGAGTTCACCATCGCTTAGTAGAGGCAAAGGTAGAGGTAGGGGTAGTACACCTAGAAGTCGACTCATCGTGAATCACCAAAACAGGTGATGCTTCAACGAGTATACGCTATACCAAAGAGATCGAGACTTTTGACATCATTGCTGGTACTTTCTCAATTAGCAACTGAGATATATATATGTATTGTTTGACCTGGAATTTTCATATTTTTACATTAGTGTTAGAACTATATGTTCTGTTGTTATTCGTTTACAGAGGAATAAATTTTGACGCATTAGTGATTAGCCCTTAAGATAAGGATTGTGATAATAAGTGAAATTAGTTTTGAAAGAGTTTATCAGCGAAAAGTATTTTCTAACACACCATAAATTATAAAGCTAATTAGTGAGCCTACTTAATGTAAGGCAAGAGGACGTAAAAGTAAGATGCGAATGGAATTGCTCTTGATAAGGGCAAGGAGGTTACTGTTAGAAAGTGCTAATGGATATTGTAATCAGAATAAGATTCGAATATCAGTGAATTCAAAAAGAATAAAAGATAACAAAGTTTGATCTATTGGGATGTATCGTAGTAACTATGCAATGTTCTTGATGTTTATACTGTAAGCTGCAGATTACAGTACTAACTTGAGATTATTGTGTAGAGCTACGTACTAACCGATAGTACACCTAGATGAGAATAGTTGCCAACGGTTTTGGCATAGTTATGCATTTAATTGTTAGAAATAAGTTTGAAAATCCTACTTAGGATCTAAAACTCAAAAGCTAAAATATCGAAAGGTTATAGTTCGATAAAAGGAAGTAAGTTATAGAACATTGACAGATAAAAAGAGTTATGAAAGTAGAGACTTGAGCTTGATTCATATGTAACAAAGAAATATTCAATGTGAGGAAGACTATGGACTAGAATGGTCGAGGACCAATGCCCGATGAATGATTCTAATATGACCTCAAGGGTCATTCAAGAAGGAACGTGAGTGAAATATTAGACAACATAATCGTAAGAGGAGATAGGTGTTATACAAACAAAGTAAACATTGTATTAGATTGTTAAAATTATTACGATCATATAAAAAGCAGAAAATAAACGTATGACTATTGTAAGAGTATTACTTGGTAAAAATTCGTGGACGAAATTTATTTAAGGGGGAGAATTGTAACACCCCTAAGTTCGACCGGTGTTGTCGGGACACTAGGATGCCTAGAACCACACTTCAATGAGAGTGAGGAGACATAAAATAATGAAATAAAAGAAAAGAAAGTACAAGAAAAACAAAGGAAAAATGATTGCAAAGAAATGTGATCAAGTTAAACGAGCCGGGAAACCTCACGATGGGTGACCAGACTGAAGTCACGGCGTGGACCGTTGATCGCCTCGGGAACCTTGGAAAACATTTTGGGACATAAATAGACCCTTGTTGAAGAATAAATATCATTAGAAATATCAAAGAAAAATTAAATAATTAGTACAAAGAAAAGTGAGAAATCGAAAAAGCAGACAAAACCAAAATCAGAATGCTACCCGACACCCGACAGGGCATTATGGTCATTTGACATCCCGAAGTGTCTTTTGACCTAAATGTCCATTAAAAATAAATAGTATTACACTTAGAAAATAAAATGAAAAATTAAATTGGTGGTACCTAAAATAAATAGTGAAAATTATGGGTTAAATGTGGAATAAATGAATAATTACTTTATTATATGATTAAGTGACTAAGTGGACCACTAAGGGGATTAATTAAATACATAGTGGGACATGTGTACACTTAAAATGCAGCTGAATAAGTCATCTTCCTCATTTGCATTCAAATTGCCGAATTGAAGAGTGAAGGAAACTCCATAGCCATTTTTCATGCAAGCTTTCTTAAGTCTCCATTTTCAACTCCAACCTCTTAGTGTTCTTCATTAAACTTTGTCTACACATCACAAGGAAGATATTGATACTAATTTTGAGAAGTTTGATGAAGGTTTAGCAAGTTACAATTAAAGGTAAGTTTGCATTTTTGAGAATTTCTTTGTTAAAGTTTATGTTCATGTTATGGGTGTTAGTTTGGTGAAAGAAAATTTTGAGTTTGAAGGGTTATTGTTGTTTTCATTTTGGACAGCCATGAGTCACGTTTTTGATGAGATATTTGTGCATATAATTGATGAGAAATGGTGTTGATCATGATGAATTAGTAACCTAGTGAATTATTTCATGTTTATGTGGTGATTTATGCACTTGGATGGGAAATTGTAAAATGGACGGCACTTTGATGTTGAAGAATGGTTTGTGGCAGCTTGGGGACACTTGAGTAATGGTATATATTGAAGGAAATGTATGCAGAATATTAACCTAGAAGGATTGATGATATGTATGTAGATTGATCTTGTAAAGTGTGTGTAAAATTTGTAATGGTTAGGTGTGTTTGTAATAGTACTTAGAAATTGTAATTGTGAATGATATTGGTGTGTTGAGGCTGATTGAATCTGCCCAAAATAATGTTAATGTAAAGTAGAAAGTGCTTTTGGTAATGTACCAAAACTGATTTGGTAGGGTATGGAAGTAAACTTTGCAAGGTAAATATGTGTTTTGAATGGGGTGTGAAAAGCATATTGAGGGCAGTACACATTTTAGCCTATAACCTTAAATTTGTAACCTCAATTGGTATGAGACCAATTTGAGGTGAAACTAGGCACAAAATGTGCCAACTTTCATTGAGAAACCATGCCAAAATTCTGCTTGCAAGGTGACCTAAAAAAATGACCAATTCGGATTAGGTGCAATTAGGACCTGAAAAATGACCAATTGGGCAGCAGTGAGTGTTTAGGCAATAACTCACTCAAACCAGGTCCAATTGACCTGAAATTTTAACCAAGAACAGTTAAGACCCATACCTACAAGTCTTATGAAGACACCAAAGCCCAGAAATGACCATAAGCAAGTCAAACAACTTGCACAAGTTCGGGTCCAAAAACTGGCCGAACCAGAATTGACCAATTTGACCTAAAATTGACCTAAAATGGTACCATTTGACCAGCAAGAGTGTAATGACCATAACTCGGTCTACTTAACTCGGATTGACCTGAAATTTTGCACCGCGGTCCATAAGACCTGAATCTACAAGTTTGTAGTTTCGACCGAGAGCCGAAACCGAGGAAACTAGATCGTCGGTTAGGTCAAACCGTCTCGAATCCAAAGAATTTGCATTAAAATGCACTAAGAAAGGAAATTCATTTGGTAAAAAATACAAAACCTAAATCCCTATCACATGTGACATATTAACGACACTAAAACATAATTTACCTAAAATGCATCGATGGTCGGTATATTAGGTGATTAAGTGAATAATTGAGTTCGGCATTATTTACCAAACACCATCGATAGAGACAGCTTAAATTAGTAAACACTTCAAATTGTGTTTCGATTACCAAAGACTCAGAAAAGGGAAGGAAACACTCGAGTCCAGATCGGGGGCACATCGAGGTTTGTGCACAACAACCTGTTTCTTTTGAATTATTTTCAATGGAAATAAATATTGACTATTTGCATATCATTGTTTTAAATTGTGGAAATGTGTTTGGTGGACACTTATTGATTGAAAAACATTGTGAATGGTTTGAAATCAGGGAAAATTGTTTGAATGGTAATTGATGGATACTTATTGATTGAAAAGCAAATGGTTTTGTGGAAATTGAAGTGAATTACGAATTGTGTTGCCATTTTGTGAATGAAATTATAACTTTGGAAATTTATTGGATTCTTACGGATCATTTGAATAAAATGTTTGGAATTGTTTTGACTCACAATTGGCATGAAACTGATAATATGTTCCTCCTCCATTAATGTGTTTAGTGTGATTATTCCTCACTCTATGACTTATTAGTCCGGGTGAGTATGATTATGTTCCTCCCTCTTTGACTTCCCAACCGAGGTGAGTATGGATGAGTTCTCATTATATAGCTAGCTTCCTCCTCATTGATTTCGATTATTGGGGTGAGCATGTCTTGTCGTGGTGTACAACACGGCATATATGGAAAAATTGTGTCATGGCCTAAATTGTGTTATAGATTGGCAACACTGTATTCTTCAGTTATTTGATCGAATTGTGTTATTATGTATTGTGAGATTGTGAAATTGATTTAAACTCTTATTGACATATACGTCATTGAATTCAACCATGATCTGACTTATTGAAAATTATTGTGATATTAACAAATGGAGTTTAAATTCTTGTTGACATTTATTGTCTTGAATTTAACTATGGTTTTAAGTATCCACTATTGATATGATTTATGAATTGTGATTTAAAATTTGTATTTGGTTAATGTTGTGCTCCACTTATACATTGTCTCGATAGCTTTATTGCCGCAGTAGAGAGACAGACAGGCTAGGTCGCTAGTATCGCCAATGAGAGATTTTGGGTATAGTGAGTATACCACATGTGGCATTTTGTAATCAGAATGTATATTCACTGTATGTATATTTTGTTCTTGGTTTTGAGCATGTAAATTTAAGTTGTACAAAGAAAGTTGTAAAATAATTATGAGTTATTTGGCTTGTAAAATTGTGTTATATCTTTGTATCTTAGTCTTTGAAAATCACTGGATTTGACTTGAGAAATGTGTTGTGTTGATAAAATGTTGGAGTTGAGATTTGAAAATATATTGAAGTGCTTTTTACTCAAGAACTGCTTTGTCCAAAATACAAATGGCACCTTGCCAAAATTTTTACAGATATTCCAAATAAATCAAATGAGTTAGTTGTTTCACTTGATTCACCAAAGTCTTTCACACTGTAAATAGTGCTCACCACTGTAAAAGAAGTAAGAAAAGTTTTTAAAATCCCTTGTAGTGTATTTAATGGATTATCAGTAGACGGAGTTGGTAATTCATTAGGTATACTACGGGATCATGTTATGCCTTACAGAGGGGTAGGGTGTGACACAACATCAACAACATTTTCACATCATAACATCAAAAAGGTAATTTGGAGCACTCACGCACCCTGTAACATCAATCATAATATATGGGAGCTGATCCCCTATACAGCTCTCTTAAATCCAACCTGGTGCCAGCGAAGAACTCAGCTCGGACTTCCACTTAAATACCAAATCGGGGTCCCAGCGAAGAACTCAAGCCGTGTCTACCCCGAAGGACCGGGTCCCAGCGAAGAACTCAAGCCGTGTCTACCCGTCCTATCCATAGTCCACACCACATCACACGCACGCCAACGCACGCACACTGCTCCAAATTACCACAACAACATACATGGCACTTTAACATTTATCAATGCATCAAAAATCGTGCCTAGAGTTTAACTACATAAATATATGCATATAAGTGATGCATGGGCATGCTGAACATATAATAATATCGAAATTACAATTAAAATTAATATTCTACTCACAGACTTGACGACAATCACTGTGGCGGCTGGGCGGAGGAAGAAGGCTGTCCCGGCTCACCTGACAATCATATTACATTTATTTAATACAATCTGACTCAATACAAACAAAGAAAAGACCAATTACGTCCTAAGTCGTGCCGAAAATCCGGCAGAGTCCCCCCTATACCTAGGACCTACCCAACCTGCAAAAGGGCTAAAAACGCACTTCTATATTCACAATCCATATATCAACAGTTCATTCATATCACACAGCCCCTCCTGGGCCCATCAAATCAGTCATCCATCACAATACGCAAAATTTCAATTTAGTCCTTGTTATTGATCATTTTTGCAAAAACTGCCCAAACAAGCTCTAAAAATTATAAAACTTTGCCCCGCGGTCCTTAGCAATATTACTAAGCTATTGCAAAAAGAATCGTAATTTTCTAAGCTACCACGAATATTTTATGGATTTTTAATCCTATTTAAGCACTAGAAAATTACGAAAAAGTAAGGTTCGGGTTTACCTTTGCCGATTCCGACTTCGGGAACGCGCTCGGGACGTCTGACAATGGGGGGCTAGCCAAAACCTCGGTCCAATTCGGAGACTTTTCCAGAACGTCCGTTCGCCCAAATTTGCGAACGGCCAATCGCCGAATTTCCGCGAATCGAGGATACCTACACGAAGCCCATAACACGGGGGTTAGTACATAAATTTTTCAGAATTTTCTAAGCTCATTAAATGCTCGGAAAAATACTGCGAAGTTTCGTGGGACCCACCGAAAAACGGTGTCGGAAAAATTTGAAATTTATGTCGTTGCGAAGCTCTCGACGAATGGAGCGTGCCGGTGGCCTCGGTTTTCTCGTGGGATTCACGGTTTTCGAGAAATCTAGCCTAAAAGTCAAAATGGGCTAAAATCTTCCCGAGCAAAAATCGGACAATCCGCTCGATGGATTTCGGCGTTCTTGGTGTCTGTGGAAAGCTCTCGCCGAGTAGATGATTTTGGACACAAGACCCGGTCCAATTGGTGGCCGGATCGGCCGGATTTGGCCGGGGAAGTCGAGCGCCTTCAGCGTTCGCGGCGTTTTCGTTCGGAGGCGCCGGCCAGGTCAGGCGCGGCCGTCTCATTTGGCGGTTGGCGGCTGGGGGTGGAGAGGAGAGAGAAACGAGAGAGAAAAGGGAGAGGGACGACGCGCGCGGGGAAGGGAAGAAGAAAAAGGAAAAGGCCGGTCCGATCCGGTCTGGTTTGATTCGGCCGGTTCGATTCAGAATACAAAATTTTAAATTTTTACTCTGCCTCGGGACCGAAAACGAGGTCTAAAAATTTCGAAAAAATTTCAGAAAACTCAGAAAAATACGTAGACTCCAAATATATTTTTAGTTTTGCCACGTGGTCTTTAAATAAAATTTAAAAAAAATCATTAAAGTTTATATTTTCGGAAAATCGAACCCGATTTTTAAAATCCGAAAAATCTCAAAAAAATTCCTAAAATTTAAATAAAATTAAAATACCAAAAATGCTCATAAAATTTAAAATTTTGGGGTGTTACATATACTTTTTAATATGATTCTATATTATTAAAATTTAAAAAGTAAGAAAAATTTAATAATAATGATATTATATTTATATTTCTCAAAATATATATCATCATTTTATTTTTTATAATTAAGTAATTATATTTTATTTAAAATAAAATAATCATAAAAGCGACAAAGCTTAATTAGTGCTAAGCTGAGCAAAATTCGGTTCAAACTGAAAAATTGAATTGAATGGAGTCAATTCGGTTCAATCGATTCTGTTTTAAAATTTAATCGGTTTGATTCGATTTTAATTTATAAAAATTTCGGTTATTTCGGTTCGGTTCGGTTTTGAAGAGAAAAAATATGTTAAATCGAACCGAACCGAATAGTGATTTATATAGTCAAATCAAACCGAATCGATTTTTGAATTAATTTATTTTTATGAAAAATTTATGAATTATATTTAATTTTACATATATTAATTGTTTAATTTCATTGATTAATGGTTGTTAGGTTCAAACCAAAATTAAAATTAGATCAAATAACTTAAAAATCAAGTCTAAATTAAAAAATCAATTAAAAATCAAATCGATCAGTTTAAACCGAACCAAAATAAAGCGGTTCGGTTCGATTAGATTTTTCATCAATTTCAATTCAGTTCGATTTTTAAAATTAATAATTTAATTTTTATAATTTAATTTAATTCGATTTTATTTGAACCAATTGCTCACCTCTAATTTGTACCTTTTTTTTATAATTTTGAATCAAACTTTTCGCAATGACTTAGATTGCAAGTAATCGTGCAATGTCTTCACATCTAACGGTGTCAATTCAATCAAAAGACCGCAGTCTTGAGAGAGCTCCTCTATAGTCGTTTCATTTTTCTTTGCAGCAACTGCGAGATGCAGCTCATATACGTGCCACGTGGAACCGCTATATATCTTATTACTAAAAAGGCCCCGACATTTAACGAAAAGACAAAATTACCCGGAAATTAGTACGACCGCGTTGTTCTTCTTTAGCACTTGACTATAAAGGCAACGACGAAGGAGAAGAACAGTGAGGTTTGGGGGTTAATTAGGGTTTTGCACGCACACGGAGGAGGAAGCCATGAGCAGGAGCTTAGGGATACCAGTGAAGCTGCTACATGAGGCGTCGGGCCACATCGTGACGGTGGAGCTGAAAAGCGGTGAGCTTTACAGAGGGAGCATGGTGGAGTGCGAAGACAATTGGAATTGTCAACTTGAGAATATCACTTACACTGCTAAGGTACTGATTTTCTTCTTCTTCTTTTCATGCAATTTTATTTTTCATATTAAGCTCTAGATTTTTGGCCGTAGGGTGAAATTATTAGTTTTAATACTGTTTTTTGGTTAATTGATCTGGTGCGTTTAGTTATTAGGTTGGTGAAATTCATCTTACACATTGCTGATATTGAACCCTGGCATTTGGTTAGTGAGAGTAGATGATGAAAATGGAAGCATGATCTTAAAACCCTAATCGAAAAGCTTATTTGATTTATTTGTATAGAATGTCGAGAGTTCGGTAGACCATTGAGATTCGTAAACTGAAATTTTGTTGAAATCTATGTGTTGGGTTTTTCATTCTTCTAGTTGTGCACCTGGATAGAGGTGATTCAATACATGGTGGGTTAGGTGGGCTTTCTTATGACCTTGTAAACATATGCCACCACAGTGTGGTAGGTAAACAATAATTCAGAATAAGCCTCAGAATTTTCAATGTATCTGTTTGTTTGTGTGGAAATTGAATAGAGTGGAGATAGGAGTAATCATTGTTATTTTCTGGTGATGGTCTATCAACTTCTGAATCCTATTCTATGTACAGCAGAATGTTTCTAAATTTAATTGATGTCTGTTAGCAAACAATCAGAAACATGCTTCATGCTTGCTCTTGCCTCTCTTTGTCAACTATAGTATCTGCTGCTGATGGTAGCTGGCCCTTGAGCCTCAAATTTGTTGTCATCTTTCTGTGTTCAATTTTTTTTTAATCATTGTTTGTTTTGCTCACTGGTCTTCATATTATCTGTCCATTGGGTCTTGAATTACACTGGGAAAGAGGCTTGAGCTTCCAATTTACTTATTGACTGAAATATATCATGATGATTGATGCTTCTGACTTTGGTTTTAATTTGGAGACCCGAGAATTCCTATAACTTCTTTAGCGTCTGGTGACATGCTCAAAAATTCACGTGAGATTTAGTAATTAAGATTTAAATGACAATGCCTATTTTCATATATATGGGCATATGCAAGTACATGCTTGAAAGAGGTATGATATTCTTTCCATTGAGTTGTAATATATGTGTTGCAATATCATTGTCAAGTTTAATTGAATCGTTCTCCTTGAATTTCTTTTTTTTTTTTTTTTTGGCTTAAACTGGGACATGCTCAATATTTATGTTTCTTCAGATTAAAGAGAGCTGTTCCTACATCTGCTTTTGGGTGCTTTGGGCTTTCATGTTAATCATATTCCCAGTTACTTATTTCTGCTGTGCTTTTCCACAGGATGGAAAGGTGTCACAACTTGAGCATGTTTTTATTAGAGGCAGCAAAGTCAGGTATCTAAACCATTTGTCTTTTATGAGAATATCTTACAGTTCTTTTTGTTGACTATTCACAAACTGACAATTATCATTTGAAACTGATGTCAAATTTCACAGGTTTATGGTAATACCAGATATGCTGAAGAATGCTCCTATGTTCAAGCGCCTGGATGCTAGAATCAAGGTATGCCCACTTGCAAGTGTTTTTCCCTACTTTTTCAGTCTATATTTATCATATGATTTCTGATTATGTACTTTATATCTTCTTCAAGGGTAAGAGCACATCTCTAGGAGTTGGCAGGGGTAGATCTGTTGCAATGCGAGCTAAAGTAAGTTCTTTTTCGTTTGAATTTTTTTCGTTTAGGGATTTGCTTTTGTATCATCTTTCAAATCTTTTTAAGTTCGAAATACCTCTGTATTCTGGGTAAATTCAATGCATATGGATCTGATCTACATGTGTAAGAAATATGACGCTTCAAATGTCTTCAAAAACTGTGTGATTGGAAGTTACCTGACTTGATCTCTTCTTATTGTGCAGGCGCAAGCTGCTGGGCGTGCAGCACCTGGGAGAGGTGCTGTACCTGCTGTTAGGAGGTGATGCCTTACCATGATTTGATCTAGAGCTTCTTTCTCTCATTTCGCCTGCCTGCTTAAATTAGGGTCCCTGCTCTTAATATCCCTCGAATTTGGTGTAATTTTTGTAATGGGGAGAGATGGAATCGTAATGCCTGGTCTGTAGATGACTGCTCTATGCTTGTACGCATGTATTTCAATTTGAATATCAGATAGTTTCTACTCCTGTGCCAAAAATTTGTGTGGCAATTAGCATTCTTTTCGTTGACACCCTAACCTTATGCATGGGAACTGTATTCTTGGAGGATCTCTGCGTAGCGGGCATCGCCATATTATTTAGGACCCATTTTTCATATTTTGAGTAAAAAATATACTATTTTTTTAATACATAAAAAGTATTTTATAATTTATCATATTTCTATGTAAATTCTCATTGAACTTTGAAAGCAATGTCTCTAATTTTATTTTTTTCATCACTTCTAAATCTGCTCGGTTTTGGATATCAATCTCTTGCTAAATACACATTTAGTTTTGACAGTGACAATTTGACATCAAAGAAAGTAACAGTTTGATTCTATTCAAGTATTGCAAATATATTTGCTAAGAAAAAGAAAAACAATTTGCAAGGCATGGCTTTAAAGATTGTTCACTATAGCATATTCTTATTTATCAGGGATTGTGGAGAACTCCATCATTGATCTTGTATTGTCATAGTTGAAGAACTTTACATGATGGAATCGTTATTATCAGCACAACTTATTGCAAACACGTAATCCCGCGGAAATTCATGAAATCAACGGAAGAAGCCATAGAGTTCCAAGTAGCAGATGCACAAGTTCCAGGGAACCGACGCATCTGTAGTAGGCCCAGTCAGAACAACCCTAAAGAATCTGAAGGGAAGTAGGAAAGTAGGCCCAGTTAAGACCCATGATGCGAACTGACCAGGCTTGCAAATGGTTTGATCGTCCTCATGTACTCTCAAGTTTGTCCAGCTTTTCCCATCAAGAGAACCCTGAAATTGATAGGGAGTCAACTTCATTGATAAAAGCATTTAAAGTTTTTTTTTTTTTTTTTTTTTTAAAAAAAGCAACATTCTGAAAAGAACAGGACGAAGATCATTTTTACCTGGAAATTCCAAAATCTTATGTAGGCTCTTGATCCATCTTGTCTCAAAGTGTAGCAGTTGCACATGAGCTGCATCAACCACACCTCTCACATGTCAGCAGCAGCTTCATTCCACTTCTCTTATATGCATGATGTGTGATTTTTATAAAGATGTGAAATGACGCCAAGATAGAAGAGAGAATCATTTTCTCGATGTAAGTCACTAGAGAGGGGAGAGCAAAAAGAGGGTTTGGTGCTTTAAGCCAAAAACAAAGTTGCAAATAAGATGAGCATTTTATGATTGCCTGGCCCAAAAAAAAGGGTATCTCACTATTGCATATCATATTTCCTTCTGTTACATGCAAACAAGTAGAACAATAAACAAACAAATTTTTAAACACAATATTACCATTCAAGAATTATTGTAGCTGATAAACCAAAAGATTTGTAATTAAACAAACTAAGTGGAGGGACAAACCTGATGATCTTGACCAAAGTCAACCATCCACCATGCACATTTATTCCCATCTTCTATCCGAGGCCCAGTAAAACATGTTCCCTATTGTATAAAAAAGGATTTGTTTAACCATGATCAAAGAAACAATGAGCAAGTAATTTACATATGCACAAATTTATTTAACATACCTGGTAAGTTCTTGATACCAATGCCTTTGGGTCGGTGTATCTTGAAGTAGGACTGCTTGCTGTAATTGTGATTCGCTGGAACATGCAATTAACAGGATTATACATAAACTGTATCAAACATGTTCCATTCATTTATTATAAAGAAATGCCCCCCAAAAAAAATCACCTTAGACAAAACAGGATTAACCCACTGGTGTTCCCCATAAGATGTACCAGCAAAGTACAGAACTCCATTGCTGTCACCATCACATATATACTGGAGCTCCTTATAACTTGATCGCCTATGTTGAAACCGTTTGCTGAACAGGACAGAAGATGTTAGTTATGCCTTCTGCAAATATAATCGAAGTAACAAATAAGTCAAATACATAATACAACATTATTGTTACAAAATGCTCAATCACCCCAATGAAAGAAATCCCTCAAAAAGCTAAAACAGCCGTTAATTTAATAATGATACAATTTTTCCCCTCACATTAGACAAAATTTGTTGAAGCAATCCAACAGACTTACAGAGATTTTCCTCAATAATTGCTGTATGCAATGTATTTAAGGGATTCCCCATAAACAACAATCATTTGGATCCAAGAAGAATTGGAGTTGCATCTTTCATAGAGATACACATTTATAGCATTAAAAAGGTGACATCCAGATGCATGTTCAAGTGAAATTTCTTGAGGTGCAATTTCATCCTTAGCTCTTCATTTACCATTCTTTGGACGGAAGGTGAAAACAAAAATGCACAAGTACTTGATTCAGATTTTGAAGGCCAGGCCATCCTTTCATCAATATCACAAATTTATGAAAAATGACAACAATTACAGATACTTACTTTTGGTCACTTTCTGCCATTGCTAATCCAAATTCTACATAATTGATACCCTCCCTCACCTGTAACATTAACATATAAGACAATTAATAATGACAATAAATCGTCCATATAGACTTGTTCACCAAGTATTATATTCTCCAACAAGTTGCATAACTTACAAGATTATCAAAAATGTGAATGTGCTTGCTAAGATTGCTCTGCCCCAACTGCAAAATAACGGTGCCAGCTTATAACCATAATCTTAATAGACCAGACAATAGCTCTCCCCATATCCAGGGCCTACATACCTTCTTCAGCATGTGATATGGCAGTAAGGGAAATCTCACAAATGGCAATAATTCATTAAGAGATTTAATCCTCTCTTGAAAAATGAGTTCAGGAGTTGAATTTGCTAGTAGCTCATCCACCGTCTCCCACCCACACAACTCCTTAGCTCCCATGCACCACATCAAAATTGCATCAAGAATTCTTTCTTCTGATGTTACTGTTAGCTCTTGATGCTGCAAAACCCACAACTTGTTATAGGAATGCTTATTATTGATTTGTCATATTTACAAATTACCAAGGGAAGAAAGCTAATCAATATGAGGTATTTTCTACATAACACATAAACATATCAAACTAAACAACTAAAGGGAAGAAGCTGCTGTTCAAGAAGGTTTTAGTGATGGAACACCATAAGTGACAAGTTAAATTTACATATCAAATCCACCATATGTTCAACTCGAGTGCTCAAAACAAGTAGATTAGCTTCAAAGTTTGTCAATTCAATATATCTATTTCAGCAACAACCTAATCTTTTCCAACAAGCTAAACTACCTAAACCCCCACATTTTCTTTATAACTCACTAATCAACAACAGAGCAGTAAATCACTTCCCCCCATTGGCCTGACTCTTTAAGCTTTTTAGAGACTAGAGAAAGCATATGCATTTCCATGCACTCTTAATCCTTAGTTCAATCCTCAATCTCAAATTTTAATGCTTTGAAGAGTGAGAACCCACCTGAATGATACTGCTCAAAGTTGTCTCATCTAACAAGATGAAGTCAAGGCTTGCAGTTGTACAATAATCGAAGTTCATTGCAAATTTCCTCTCACAGGTTTCTTCAATGAGTTTACACGATGGAAATGATGAAACAGTAAGCAAGATTGGACATACTGAGTCCTGCAACAAAGTTTAATAGTTAGCTTCTAAAGCAAAAGCGCAATTAACTTCCGAAATTCTGCTTCGTCTTCCATTAAACTTTTGCATAATAGAAAAACTGTTGTTGTGTGATCTTCTTCCACTAGGAGAACTCCAACCCTGCATATAATATGTACATGAAAGGTATCAATATCTTATGATTCAATATCAGAAATGGGATCTCTTCTTTTGTTTTCAGAAGTCCGAAACAGCAGTCACTTCTCCGTTCTTTTAATTCTAATCAGACAAGAAGCATATCATAACAGCAAACATAATTATTATTCCAAA
This sequence comes from Hevea brasiliensis, assembly GCF_030052815.1. Lineage (NCBI taxonomy): Eukaryota > Viridiplantae > Streptophyta > Magnoliopsida > Malpighiales > Euphorbiaceae > Hevea > Hevea brasiliensis. Next base: position 317,178 of record NC_079504.1, on the reverse strand, counting down.
AATTGCTGGGTTAAATTGTCTAGTAAGATAAAGTTCAACTACCTCCGAGAGGCATTCTAAAAGTGTTTTGCAGCATTCCTGATATAAAAGAGTGACCCCAAACTTGTCAGCTAATAAAAGAAGCTGAAGTAACAAGTCTCCAAAATCCAAGCTATCTTCCAAATTGATTTCCCCACTGTAAATGAAGTCAAGCATAATCTTGAATGCTTCTGGTGAGACATCGCTTAAAGAGACCTTGGAGGAACTACTCTCACTCATTCCATTTGTGAACATCTGCATTTAAACTATTTTCCTTAGTAACGATCCATTTGATTTGGAATTTTTTTCAAATAAAAAATGCATGCACACACACACCCCAAATTGATTGCCAATTCAGAACAATACCTTAGCAGGAAAGTTGAACTTATAGATAGCAGATAATGGCATGTATAAAATATTATGTTTGGTCAGTCACTAAAAGAATTCAAAATATTTTATTCTTAAGTACTTTTGAGGTTTTTATTTAGTGGCATCAGCACTAAAATGTTTCAGACTGATAATGACACAAACATTAAGATATCAGCTTCATCTCATTATGAGCTCAGCATGTAGGAAAAAGTAACATTGATATTGTGTTTATATTGACAAACAAGGTTTTTTTCATACCAAAATAAATATAAAAAATAAAAAAATATATATTGGACTTTAAATCTCCAAGAGACTTGATGATTAACCAAAAGTACCATATACTAAAATCATGCCAGTTCACTTGAAGATTGGATTGCTAAATCTGTATCATATATGGACATCTTTATAAACAAGTAGACAAACTCATTCAATCAAGTAAGCTTCAGAGTCCAATTTATTTGATGAAACAATATTTGTTTTAGCAGTTCACATGTTAATAACTTGTGTAACAATGAAAAATTTGCAAGTCTGAAGTTTCATTCTAAAATTTCCTAAAACATGCCACTTAAAGCATCAAGGATGTGAAGGAGACACAATAATAGAAAGTAGACTAGGATTACTAACCTTTGCAAATGGGATACTCCATAAACTTAGAATTACTCTATGAGGCTGAGCAACAAGACCATGACCCTCGATATACATGTTTACATCACTGTACTCGCCAGCTGAATACAATTTTTTGAGCTTTAGCACATTGATGGGGAGTCCAAAGGGGAAGGTTGTACGACAATGAGGCCGAGAGTTTGGATTTGATAATTCCACATTCCTACCAGAACCAGACAACTTTTTATTCAGTTTAGACCGTTCCACAGCTTCTCCACATTGCTTCACCAGTGGCATCACTTCGAACTGTAGGCTCAAAGCCCACAATGAACCAAGTTGTGATTCTGAAATCTAAATTAAAGTTGGAAAGAAATGGTGAGAAAAGGGGGCCAAGAGACACTCAAAGTGGATCTTGCAGCAAGCATTCATAAAAGGAATAAATATCATAACTTCATAAGAAAACTAAAGCAGAGTGATTCTTGAAAACTGAAAATAGAGCATGAAAATGATACCTGGGTGTGCCCTGTGTAGATAAATTGAAGAAGTGCATGGAGAATTGGATAAGTTGCATCCTTCAGCAGAACAACATCTTCATTTGACAAACTCAAAGGAAAATTACCGGATGCTTGCAAGATAACCTTATGAGCTGGGACGGGCCTTTCTTCTTCACCAACAACAAAGAACGTATCAGATAATTCCCAACTCTCTAGGAAATTATCGAGTCCCCATTTCTCATAGTCCCTTTGTTCATCTTCCAACTCATCTTCACCATCCTCCTTTCCCCCGTATTCTCCATAATCAACTTGCTTCCATAGTAACATATGATTCTGAGGTAATGGCAACACATTGACATTTCTATAGCCAACGTGTTTATCCCAGCTACTAAGCCCAACATAACGAACGCTGCAATTTGGATTTGAATCTAACCACTGAAACACAAGATTCTGAAAAGGGTATCTTCCCTTGCCAATACTAATCAACCCATCATAAATACATATCCAATAGCTTTGAAATCCAGAAGAGCAGCATAGTCCAATACCTTCCACGTCAACCTCGGTTTTCCCATCAACCTCAATTTTCAATCTTCGATTCCTATGACTCCCAAGAATCACAGTATAATGAGGACTATTATCCCTCTTGTAATGGTAGTGCTGGCTCCCCACATTCTCCCTAAACACTAAAGTGACATCATTATGAGCAAAAGCATCAAACGCCACACAACCTCTCCCTGCTTCCCGGAATTTCAAATCCTTCCGCCAAGCACACTGGAAAGGTGCCACTGTGAGGAACTTCTTCTCCTTCTCGTCCATCATCTCTCCGCAATCCTTATTGGAAAAACAATATTCTTTTGCTTACATGACACTCACAATACGAAATCAGCAAATACTTATAGGCAAGAAAGAAATCCTTATTGAGATCCCAAGAAAGATACGAACTTTTCTACCTGGAAAGTATGGACAGATTCGTCACAAGAGAGGGGAAAAAAAAGACCTGGAGTTTAAAGCTCTTCAGATTTTAAGCCAATTAGTAGGTCGTAAAATGTACAAGGGTCACAAAAAGAAAACCCATCAACGTCAATATAAAAGGAAAACCCACAAAGCATAAAAGCAAGTATCGGAAGCTTTTTTTTTTATTTTTTTTTTTTGTGGAAGTATCAGAAGCTGATTACAATATAATGACGAATGAGTTTGAATAAAGCCAAATAACAAATGAAAATATCGCTATCTGAGAAGAACCCAGAAACTGTTGGACTCCACCCAAATTGACAAAAAATCTGAAGCCATCACATCAATCCTACACGACTACACCTCATTCTTATCCAAGGACAACAACGGTACAAAAAAAATAAATTAAAATACCTATATATATAAATAAATAAGAAGCCCTTAAGTCGAACCTGAAAAAAATATATACACAGAAAAGACAAAAACAAAAAGGAAACGGGCATTGATGGCAATACCAAAATATCAAGCTCGACATAAGTGAAAATCTGTGTGGTGGCTGGTCCATTGCTCCATCTCTATCTTTTTGTTTTGTTTTTTTTAACCAGATCTCTATCTCTATCTCTATCAAGGATCAACAACTTGGAACCGAAATATGGTGTACACGAAGTAGACATGTTTAGATCAAAATTGAAGAGGACGTACGATAGTGAAAGAAGAAGCATTTATGAGAGGAATGCGCAAGAGAGTACTAAAATTAGAGAGAGAGAGAGAGAGAGAGAGAGGCTTTACTCAAAATTGTTCGCGGATTAGAAATGGTACACACTAAATCGTGGCTCATGGATAGTCCTCGCTGTGGACAGTAGAACGTGCGACTATGGAACGTATCTGGACAAATGATGCCTGGACTTTTATTTATTTTTGTTTTATTTATTAGATTTAAAAATTGAGATTTCTCTAATTTCCTTTTTTTTTTTTTTTTCTCTCTCTTATTTGGCTGGGAGTGTGGGAGTTTTAGGCTATGTTTGGATAGTGGAAATTAAGGAGAAAGAAAAATTGTGAAGAAAAATAAATATATTTACTATTTAATTTTTTTTTATTTTAGAGGGATGTGGGTGAAAAAATTATAAAATTATTTTTTTATTTTTATAATTATTTATTTCAATTTTAAATAAAAAAAATAAAATAAATATTTTACTGTTTAAAAAAATTGTTTTTCTTAATATTCAAATAATAAAAGAAAATTAATTTTTATATTATTTTTATTTTTCATTTTTATTTTTTCTCTTTTATTTTTTTTTTCCTATAACAAAGTTTTCAAACACAGTATTATAGTTGGAGGTAGGGTAAAATTTTTTTAATGTAATTAAAATATATGGAAGAAAAATTTTATGGAAAAGGTAAGATTTTGAGGATTTTTGAAAGTTTTAAAATTTCAAAACCTTCAATTAAGTTTTTTTATAAATTAAATGTTAATTATTATTCATTCTTATTTTTTTATATCTTATTTTTTATTATTTTATTAAAAAAATTATGAAAAAGTACTCTATATTTCTATTCATTTTTATTTCAAAATCTGTAATTTACTTTATAACAAAATGATACTTGAAATTTTCTTCATAGTAAATTGTAACTTTTTATCTATCTCCGTTAAATAGATGCTGATATGAATTGAAAATAATTTTTTAAATAATTTCATAACTTTTTTAAATAATTAAACATTAAAAGAAAAAGAAAAATGTCTTTTCTTACTTCTTGGTTGGTGTTGAAGATCGCGAGGCCTTAACATGTATCTCAACTATACTATCCATTGATATATCAAAAAGATGATAACCAAACCAAATAGTATATGTGTTGCACAGGTTAGCAACCATAGATAATATAGAGACACTACTTTGGCTTGCATAACAATATCTTATTGTAAATTTACAATGGGAAAGAATATATATTGTTTAAATGCAGGCTCTCACTACCCTAAGTTTATCCAAATGTATTTATATTTGAAGAGTTTCTATCATAAGAGGAATGCTTCTTTTCTTAAGATACAATAGGCAAACTTTTTTGAACGCCGAAAATTTTAATTGTAGGGCTCACATATATTGTGCAAGAATAAATTGAATCACGCTCTCAATAAGTACTGTTTCACTCTGTTATACTCTATTTTTCTCATAAAAAACAAAGCATGATTATTCTAACTCATTCTCTTACAAGTTAATTCTTTATATTGGATATTTATGAACTCTTAGAATGTTTCTGTTCTTATCACAAATGATTCATTGTGCTTCTTCGGATCAAACCGTAGGAGATGGTATACAGACTCGTGGGTATTTTGTTAATATACTTAGAGGCTAGTTTTGTTCCTAGCTGCAAGTAGGGAAGTATTGATTCACTAATTGATGTTATAATGACAAGATGCAAGCAAGCATTATTGTATTAGTTTTTGCCCACTTGATATGGATTGTAACACTCCAAAATTTTAAATTTTATTATTTTATGAGTATTTTTGGTATTTTAATTTTATTTAAATTTTAGGAATTTTGTTGAGATTTTTCGGATTTTAAAAATCGGGTTCGATTTTCCGAAAATATAAACTTTGATGATTTTTAAAAATTTATTTAAAGACTAAGTGGCAAAACTAAAAATATATTTGGAGTCTAAGTATTTTTCTGAGTTTTCTGGAATTTTTTCAGAATTTTTGGACCTCGTTTTCGGTCCCGAGGCAGAGTAAAAATTCAAAATTTTGTTTCCTGAATCAGACCGGCCGAATCGAACCGGACCGGATCGGACCGGTCGAATCGGACCAGTCGAATCGGACTAGCCTTTTCTTTTTCTTCCTTCTTCCTCCCGCGTGCGTCTGACCCCTCTCCCTTCTCTCTCTCTTTTCTCTCTCCTCCCTCCTCCCCTGCCTTCCCACCTCGCCGGCGCCCCACCTCGGTCCTCCCCCACGGCCGGCCGCCGCCTGGAACGCCGAAAAACGGCCTCAGAAAGGACGCGCAGCGCGCACGCGATGCCTAGACTTCCCGGCCAAAATTCGGCCGATCCGACCACCAATTGGACCGGGTCTTGTGTCTAAAATCATCTACTCGGCGAGAGCTTTCCATAGACACCAAGAACACCGAAATCCATCGAGCGGTTTGTCCAATTTTTGCCCAGGAAGTTTTAGCCCATTTTGACTTTCGGGCTAGATTTCTCACAAACCGTGAATCCCACGAGAAAACCGAGAGTACCAGAGCGCTCCACTCGTCGAGAGCTTTGCGGCGACATAAATTTCAAATTTTTCCGAAACCGTTTTTCGGTGGGTCCCACGAAACTTCACAGTGTTTTTCTGAGCATTAAATGAGCTTAGAAAATTCTAAAAAATTTATGTACTAACCCCCGTGTTGTGGGCTTCGTGTAGGTATCCTCAAGTCGCGAAAATTCGACAGTTGACCGGGTCTGTGAATCTCCGGCCAGACAGACCCGTTACCGGAAAAGTCTCCGAATTGGACCAAGGTTTTGGCTACCCCCCCCCATTGTCAGACATTCCGAGCGCGTTCCCGAAGTCGGAATCGGAAAAGGTAAACCCGAACCTTGCTTTTTCGTAATTTTCTAGTGCTTAAATAGGATAAAAAAAATTCATAAAATATTCGTGATAGCTCAGAAAATTATGATTCTTTTTGCAATAGCCTAGTAATATTGCTAAGGACCGCGGGGCAAAGTTTTAGAATTTTTAGAGCTTGTTTGGGTAGTTTTTGCAAAATTGATCAATTATAAGGACTAAATTGAAATTTTACATATTGTGATGGATGACTGATTTGATGGGCCCAGGAGGGGCTGTGTGATGTGATTGAGTTGTGGATATATGGATTGTGAATATAGAAGTGTGTTTTGAGCAATTTTGCAGGTTGGATAGGTCCTAGGTATAGGGGAGACTCTGCCGGATTTTCCGCATGACTTAGGACGTATTTGGTCTTTTCTTGATTGTATCGAGTCATTTATATTAAAAATTTGTAATGTAATTGTCAGGTGAGCCGAGACAGCCTTCTTCCTCCGTCCAGCCGCCACAGTGACCGTTGTCAAGTCTGTGAGTAAAATATTAATTTTAATTGTAATTTCGATATTATTATATGTTCAAGCATGCCCATGCATCACTTATATGCATATATTTATGTAGTTAAACTCTAGGCACGATTTACGTTGCATTCATAAGTGTTAACGTGCCATGGATGTTGTTGTGGTAATTTGGAGCAGTGTGCGTGCGTTGGCGTGCGTGTGATGTGGTGTGGACTATGGATAGGACGGGTAGTCACGACATGAGTTCTTCGCTGGGACTCGATCCTTCAGGGGGTAGTCACGGCTTGAGTTCTTCGCTGGGACCCCTGATTTAGTTTATTAAGCAAAAGTCCGGCTTGAGTTCTTCGCTGGCACCAGGTTGGATTTAAGAGAGCTGTATAGGGGATCAGCTCCCATATATTATGATTGATATTACAGGGTGTGTGAGTGCTCCAAATTACCTTTTTGATGTTATAATGTGAAAAGGTTGTTGATGTTGCATTTCACTCTACAGGATGCATTAGTTTTAGATAGTTATAGAGATTATGGCTAAAATTGATATTTTACTCTCTGAGTCGAACGCTCACTCCTGTTCAATATTTTTCCAGGCCACAGGAGGATATTTTTGAGGTTAACCTACTTTCTTCCCTCGCAGGTGGTTTATCAATGTTTGTGTAATTTTATTAACTCCTAGAATTTCCGCATGTGTTAGAAGTATTTATTTGATTTTGGTCTGTAATATTATTACCATGTTGGACCTGTAAACGTATGATGATATGCATGTTTGATGGACTAGATGAGGGAGCCGAGCTCCCATATGTTTTTATGATGATATGAGTATGTGGAGGGTGAGCTGAGCTCCCCAATTGAGTATTTACTGTGTTTACAGGTCGGGTGAGTCAAAAACTCCCCGTTGGTAGGTCCATTTTATGGCCGGACTCTGTCCGGTTGATTTCTTGAAATTGGGCCAAATGGGCCTTAGAGTTGGGTTAAGTGAATAGTTAGGCTTACTACGGGCCTCGGGGGCTTTAGGCTGGCCCAGGTCCTAGTGCCGGTCCGGCCCATAGGTTGGGTCGTGACAAATGTGGCATCAGAGCTTAGGCTCCAGATTCTTAGGGAAAAATTGTCTAAGTGTTGGGAAGAGTCCACTAGGAGTCACATGCGGAAAAATAGGGTCCACATTCGTCTTGCATTGTCATCTTTGCTTCTAGTTTCTGCTTTATATATTGTGTGTAAATATGAGTCTATAGAGCTATGTAATGTGCAGTTTTGAATTTTGTGGGCTAATGCTGCTGAATTTCAGGAAAATGCGTAGAAGCAGGAGAGCTGCCACTGCACCAGAACCAGATGTGCCTGACGAGGTGTCTACACAAGATGAGGTGCCTGCCCCGAGGAGGCGGGGTAGGAGGCCTAGAGCTACTCAAGTAGAAGAGCAGCTACCAACAGTTCAGGATCAGTCGTTTATGGCACAGGGTCCCATGGACCCCATGGCAGCTACTCTAGCAGGATTGCAGAGAACCATTGATATGATGGCGCAGTATATGGTCCACCCTCTACAGCAGCAGCAGTCCACCGCACCAAGAGGAGAACCTTACAAACAGATCATAAATTTCAAGAAATTGGTGCCTGGTACTTATGATGTGTTAGACGATGCATATCGGTTTTTGGATTCCTATGACAGCAGAAATGTAATTACAGCTGATTGACGACGTAAGACTCATAGAGTGTATGCAGCATGTCATGGGGCTTATGCCTAGACAGTGGATGAATGACTATATATTACCTCGGATGGAGGGTTTGTCGTGGACTCAGTTTGTGGAACTTTTCATCAATCGGTTTGTGCTAGAAAGCTTCAGAGATCAGAAGCAGTGGGCCTTTGAGGCCTTAAGACAGAATGGCAGGTCTGTAGATGAATATGCTACAGAATTTCTGGAATTGAGCATATATGCCCCTACAGCAGTAGCTACAGAAACTATGAAGGTGAAAAGATTCCTAAAGGGGCTTGACAGAAGGTATGCGAACCTGGCCATGATGTCTGATCAGTCTTTTGATGTGGTGGTTGATCGAGCCAGACAGATTGAGATTAGCTATGCTGTGGATGACAGCGAAAGAGCAAAGAAAAACAGAGTAGAGGGTTCTACCGGTGTTCCCCAAATGGGTACTCCAGACAGTGGTGGCCAGAGTAATTACAGAGGAAAAAGTAGGAACAAAAAAAGTGGTTTTAGACACAAACCTCAAGGGTTCAGACCTGGATACGGATCCAAAGAATGGTCACGATTCAGTACAGATTCAGTTACAGTTCAGGATCCTCCTTGGTATCTTGTGCACAGTGTGGAAGAGGACATTCAGGACCTTGTCTAATGGGTTCAGGAGTATGCTTCAGATGTGGCCAACCAGGTCACTTTGCTAGGGAATGCCCCGTGTTTAGTGAGCCACAGATGGGGTCACAGGGTTCTATTGCAAATGTTCCTCGTCAGATGTATCCGGGTGCTTCCAGCATGGCAGGCAGTCAGTTCAGTGGCCAACAGGGCCGAGGACAAGGGGGACGTGGATTTGGAGGCAGATCAGGAGGTAGAAGTCAGTATCAGGGTTCTGCCACTCAGGGTAGGGGTCAAGCTCGGGTTTTCACCCTGACCCACCAGGATGCTCAAGCTTCAAATGCAGTTTTGGCAGGTATTCTTCTGGTCTGTTCCTATGAGGCTCGTGTTTTGATAGATCCGAGTGCTACGCACTCATTTGTCTCCCCTGTGTTTTCCATGAGATTGGGTAGAAACCCTACAACCTTAGAATGTCCTTTGTCGGTAGCTACCCCACTTAGTGACAATATAGATGTAGATATGGTTTTTCCGGGTAGCCCAGTAGTGGTGGATGGAAAGATCCTCCCAGCAGACTTGGTTCCTCTACCAGTGATTGATTTTGATGTGATTTTGGGGATGGAATGGTTGGCAACTCATTATGCCACTTTAGACTGCAGGAACAAAAAGGTGCATTTCCACATACCTGGTGTGGAAGAGTTTAGCTTTGCTGGTGACAGGAGCGTGGCTCCATATAACTTGGTGTCAGAAATTAGTGCTAGAAAAATGTTGAGGCGTGGATGCCAAGGGTATTTGGCATTGGTGAGAGATACATCTGTAGAAGGTATCAGCATGGAAAATGTTCCTGTTGTCAGAGAATTCATGGATGTCTTCCCTGAAGAGCTTCCAGGGTTGCCACCAGAAAGGGGAATAGAGTTCTGCATTGATGTTGTTCCGGGTACAAACCCCATATCAATGCCACCTTACAGGATGGCCCCAGCAGAATTGAAAGAGTTAAAGGAGCAACTACAGGAGCTGTTGGACAAAGGTTTCATACGTCCGAGCACTTCACCCTGGGGTGCTCCTGTTCTATTTGTGAGAAAGAAGGATGGGTCATTAAGGTTGTGCATTGACTATAGACAGCTGAACAAGGTGACTGTGAAGAACAAGTATCCACTTCCTCGGATCGATGATCTGTTTGATCAGCTCCAAGGGGCTAGATTATTTTCCAAGATAGACCTGCGATCAGGCTACCATCAGTTGAGAATCAGGAATGAGGACGTATCCAAAACGGCATTCAGGACAAGATATGGTCATTATGAGTTCTTGGTGATGTCTTTTGGACTCACTAATGCACCAGCAGCCTTCATGGACTTGATGAACCGGGTGTTCAAGCCATTTTTGGACCGTTTTGTCATCATATTCATAGATGACATTTTGGTATACTCTCGGACCGAGGAAGAACACGTGTGGCACTTGAGAATGGTGTTGCAGACTTTGAGGGAGCACCAGCTATATGCCAAATTTTCAAAATGTGAATTTTGGCTAGAAAACATCTCATTCTTGGGACACGTGGTTTCTTGTGACGGCATTCAAGTGGATCCCAAGAAAATTGAAGCAGTAACTGATTGGCTTAGGCCTACAACAGTCACTGAGGTGCGAAGTTTTCTGGGTTTAGCTGGCTACTATAGGCGTTTTGTGCAGGATTTTTCCAGGATAGCAGCTCCCCTAACTAAGTTAACTCGGAAGAATGTTCCATTCATTTGGACAGATGATTGTGAGAGGAGTTTCCAGAAGCTTAAGGAGTGTCTAAACACCGCCCCTGTGTTGACACTACCTAAGAGTGGTGAAGGATACACCGTGTATTGTGACGCCTCCAGAGTTGGCCTAGGGTGTGTTTTGATGCAGAATGGAAAAGTAGTGGCTTATGCTTCAAGGCAGTTGAAGAGGCATGAGCAGAACTACCCCACCCATGATTTGGAAATGGCGGCTGTAGTCTTTGCACTAAAAATCTGGAGACACTACCTGTATGGTGAAGTGTGCGAGATATACACCGACCACAAGAGTTTGAAGTACATCTTCCAACATAGGGATTTAAACTTGAGACAAAGGAGATGGATGGAGCTTCTGAAAGACTATGATTGCACCATCCAGTACCACCCTGGGAAGGCCAATGTAGTAGCAGATGCTTTGAGCAGAAAATGTTCTGGCAGTTTAGCGCACATTTCAGCAGAAAAGAGACCATTGATTCAGGAGGTATATGAGTTGATGGATCAAGGTTTAATCCTAGATCTTTCAGATGAGGGGGTATTGTTGGCTCATTTTTCAGTGAGGCCAGACTTGAGAGACAGAGTTAGAGTTTCCCAGCACAGAGACCAACAATTAATGAAAATCATAGAAAGGGTACAACAAGGTGAAGGTGGTGAGTTTGGATTTGTCAATGATGGCGCCCTAGTGCAAGGTTCTAGGATACGTGTGCCCGATGTGGACAATCTCAGAGACGAAATCATGCGAGAGGCACACTATACACTGTACAGTGTTCATCCAGGCTCCACCAAGATGTACCATGATGTGAAGAATAGCTATTGGTGGAATGACATGAAGAGAGACATAGCAGACTTTGTGTCCAAGTGCTTGACTTGTCAAAAGATGAAGTTTGAACACCAGAGATCGTTAGGGAAGCTGCAAGAGCTCCCTATCCCAGAATGGAAGTGAGAAATGATCACTATGGATTTTGTGACTGGGTTGCCTCGTACCACGCGAGGATATGATTCGATATGGATAATTGTGGACCGTCTAACCAAATCAGCTCACTTTTTGCCTGTGAAGACTATGTATTCGATGGCATAGTACGCCCGACTCTACATTCGAGAAATAGTCAGATTGCATGGAGTTAAACCGTAATATCGGCAGAGGGCCCCTGATTCACTTCGGTTTTAGAAAGTTGCAGGAGGCACTTGGCACACAGTTGAACTTCAGTACGGCCTTCCACCCTCAGACAGACGGATAGTCCGAAAGAACAATCCAAACACTGGAAGACATGCTTCGCATGAGTGTTTTGGATTTTGGAGGTCAATGGGATGAGCAGCTAGCTTTGGTGGAATTTGCCTACAACAACAGTTACCATTCCAACATAGGGATGGCACCCTATGAGGCATTATATGGAAGAAAGTGTAGGTCTCCTCTGTGTTGGACAGAAATGGGGGAAGCGAAGGTGCATGATGTAGACCTAGTGCAGTACACTTCACAGATGGTTCCCTTAATCAGGGAACGATTGAAAACTTGACTTTCAAGATGGCGTAAGAGTTATGCCCACTTGACGGAGGGATGTGGAGTTTGCGATGGCGACTATGTATTCCTGAAGGTTTCTCCAATGAAGGGAGTCATGAGATTTGGAAAGAAGGGCAAGTTGGCACCTCGGTATATTGGACCTTTTGAGGTTACTGATAGAGTTGGAGCAGTTGCCTACCGGTTGGAGCTACCACCCAACCTTTCTCACGTTCATCCCGTATTTCACATCTCCATGCTCAGGAAATACATTCCAGATCCTTCTCATGTACTACAATTTGGATGTAATAGAGCTAAAAGAGAACTTGACATTTGAGGAGCAACTGTAGCCATAGTGGACTACCAAGTGAGACAGTGAGATCAAAATAGATCCCTATGGTTAAGGTTTTGTGGAGGAGTCGATCGGTGGAAGAGTACACACAGGAGTCGAAGCGGGACATGTGTAGCAAGTACCTTATCTGCTCAATGTATAATCATGTGCTTTATTCGCCTTGTGTAAAATTCAAGACGAATTTTTACGTAAGGGGAAGAATATAACACCCCAAAATTTTAAATTTCATTATTTTATGAGCATTTTTGGTATTTTAATTTTATTTAAATTTTAGGAATTTTTTTGAGATTTTTCGGATTTTAAAAATCGGGTTCGATTTTCCGAAAATATAACTTTTGATGATTTTAAAAATTTATTTAAAGACCACGTGGCAAAACTAAAAATATATTTGGAGTCTACGTATTTTTCTGAGTTTTCTGGAATTTTTTCAGAATTTTTGGACCTCGTTTTCGGTCCCGAGGCAGAGTAAAAATTCAAAATTTTGTTTCCTGAATCAGACCGGCCGAATCGAACCGGATCGGATCGGACCGGGCCTTTTCTTTTTCTTCCTTCTTCCTCCCGCGTGCGTCTGACCCCTCTCCCTTCTCTCTCTCTTTTCTTTCTCCTCCCTCCTCCCCTTGCTCCGCCGCCGCCTCCCCTGGCTTCCCACCTCGCCGGCGCCCCACCTCGGTCCTCCCCCACGGCCGGCCGCCGCCTGGAACGCCGGAAAACGGCCTCAGAAAGGACGCGCAGCGCACCCGCGACGCCTGGACTTCCCGGCCAAAATTCGGCCGATCCGGCCACCAATTGAATCGGGTCTTGTGTCTAAAATCATCTACCCGGCGAGAGCTTTCCATAGACACCAAGAACACCGAAATCCATCGAGCGGTTTGTCCAATTTTTGCCCGGGAAGTTTTAGCCCATTTTGACTTTCGGGCTAGATTTCTCATAAACCGTGAATCCCACGAGAAAACCGAGAGTACCAGAGCGCTCCACTCGTCGAGAGCTTCGCGGCGACATAAATTTCGAATTTTTCCGACACCGTTTTTCGGTGGGTCCCACGGAACTTCGCAGTGTTTTTTCGAGCATTAAATGAGCTTAGAAAATTCTGAAAAATTTATGTACTAACCCCCGTGTTGTGGGCTTCGTGTAGGTATCCTCAATTCGCGGAAATTCGGCGATTGACAGATGCAGTGAATCTCGGCGAACCAGACTGCAGGAAAAGTCTCCGAATTGGACCAAGGTTTTGGCTACCCCCCCTATTGTCAGACATTCTGAGCGCGTTCCCGAAGTCGGAATCGGCAAAGGTAAACCCGAACCTTGCTTTTTCGTAATTTTCTAGTGCTTAAATAGGATAAAAAAAATTCATAAAATATTCGTTGTAGCTCAGAAAATTATGATTCTTTTTGCAATAGCCTAGTAATATTGCTAAGAACCGCGGGGCAAAGTTTTAGAATTTTTAGAGCTTATTTGGGTAGTTTTTGCTAAATTGATCAATTATAAGGACTAAATTGAAATTTTACATATTGTGATGGATGACTGATTTGATGGGCCCAGAAGGGGCTGTGTGATGTGATTGAGTTGTGGATATATGGATTGTGAATATAGAAGTGTGTTTTGAGCCATTTTGCAGGTTAGGTAGGTCCTAGGTATAGGGGAGACTCTGCCGGATTTTCGACACGACTTAGGACGTATTTGGTCTTTTCTTGATTGTATCGAGTCATTTATATTAAAAATTTATAATGTAATTGTCAGGTGAGCCGGGACAGCCTTCTTCCTCCGCCCAGCCGCCACAGTGACCGTTGTCAAGTCTGTGAGTAAAATATTAATTTTAATTGTAATTTCGATATTATTATATGTTCAAGCATGCCCATGCATCACTTATATGCATATATTTATGTAGTTAAACTCTAGGCACGATTTACGTTGCATTCATAAGTGTTAACGTGCCATGGATGTTATTGTGGTAATTTGGAGCAGTGTGCGTGCGTTGGCGTGCGTGTGATGTGGTGTGGACTATGGATAGGACGGGTAGTCACGGCTTGAGTTCTTCGCTGGCACCAGGTTGGATTTAAGAGAGCTGTATAGGGGATCAGCTCCCATATATTATGATTGATATTACAGGGTGTGTGAGTACTTAAATTACCTTTTTGATGTTATAATGTGAAAAGGTTGTTGATGTTGCATTTCACTCTATAGGATGCATTAGTTTTAGATAGTTATAGAGATTATGGTTAAAATTGATATTTTACTCTCTGAGTCGAACGCTCACTCCTGTTCAATATTTTTCCAGGCCACAGGAGGATATTTTTGAGGTTAACCTGCTTTCTTCCCTCGCAGGTGGTTTATCAATGTTTGTGTAATTTTATTAACTCCTAGAATTTCCGCATGTGTTAGAAGTATTTATTTGATTTTGGTCTGTAATATTATTACCATGTTAGACCTGTAAACGTATGATGATATGCATGTTTGATGGACTGGATGAGGGAGCCGAGCTCCCATATGTTTTTATGATGATATGAGTATGTGGAGGGTGAGCTGAGCTCCCCAATTGAGTATTTACTGTGTTTACAGGTCGGGTGAGTCAAAAACTCCCCGTTGGTAGGTCCATTTTATGGCCGAACTCTGTCCGGTTGATTTCTTGAAATTGGGCCCAAATGGGCCTTAGAATTGAGTTAAGTTAATAGTTAGGCTTACTACGGGCCTCGGGGGCTTTAGGCTGGCCCAGGTCCTAGTACCGGTCCGGCCCATAGGTTGGGTCGTGACATGGATCTTCTGGAATGTTTTGGCCACGATAACATGTTCATATTACAATTTAAGTTTTTTCATATGCACTTGAATTAGCCACATACTACTTAGTATTTAAGTTTTATAATGTCCTAAACCTCATTGTTGAATAGAAACTACTAAGTGAATTGATGCATAGATTGGTTTCTTTCTGAATGTGCATAACGGTAGTACAAAGGAGTTGACATTTACCTACATTTTGCATATGTTATATTTTATGTTGTTGAATTTTCTTTTTTTGTAAATTAAAAATAATAATAATAAAATTGAGAGGTTGGATAAAGTGTTCAAAAGTGCCTATATAACTTGATGATTTGGCAATTGAAATGTTTTTATTTATAAGATAACGAAACAAGATATACGTCTGCTCCTTAACCACTATTGTCATATGTTGGAAATGATATTCCAACATGCGCACTTAGAGCGGCAAGTAACTTCAAGGCATATGTGTACAGAAGTTGGGACAAGTTTTAGACCTGCACACAAGCTCTTGTTCCAAACCTTAAGTTTCACTAAAGAGTTGTTATGCGATTTCAAGGAGGTGTTACCGTTGCCTCTGTATGCGACCCCTTCCTAATCTCTGCATTTTTGCTCTTTGCTCTGTATTCAGACAGCTTTCAAGTTTTCCATTTTCATGCAAATTTTCACCTCAATATTAAAACAGACACAAATACATTATTTTTCTCTTGGAGGAAGAGAAACAACAATATCCTCCACATCATCTTGCTATGTTCAAAAACTCCAAATAACAAGGAAAATTAAAATTCAAAGAATTAACACAAGATATCAATGTTCATGGTAATGAAACCTCTCCCAGGGCTTGATAATAAATCCCCGGGGCCGGCCGCAGGGGGGGGGGGGCGGCGCGGGGCGGGGGCGGGCCACTTTAGTTGCTTTAATTCTCGAACCCCAAGTTGCTGGAATAAAGTTAGTTCCTTCTCCATACTCCTCTAGAATCTGGAGTCTAGTAAAAAGTTAGCAGGCTCAGTTTTTGCAGCATAGCCAAATTTGGATGTACTATACTTCCTGTGTACACCTGTGAGTTTCCCTGTTGCGGCATTTTGATGAAAAGTGACCATAAGCCTTGAACATTCCCTATAAAATCCCAGGAACAGTTACAAATGAGTGAAAACTATCAGGTTTTACAGTTCAAATGTTGTGTAACGAACATGCCGACAATCACTTACAGAAGTTGCTCTTCTGAGTAGCTAGCATACCACTCGTTTGTCTTGCTCCATTGCCTAGATCCACTAAGAGTGCACTGAGCAGTGTAAATTGCAGCGGCAGCTAACAGGGAAGGTGGAAACTTGAGCATTTCATATTCAACTAGGCAAAGCTCAATGATGAAGAACGATAGAAGCTCAAGCTGCTTGAAAAAACAATTGAATGTACCTAATCAATATAGTTTTCACAAAAGATTGATACATTCTATTTTCAGATTGAGCATTTCATGAAAATGCTGTTAACAAACCTTTTTGTCAGATTGGGCAGCTTTGAGAAACCTCCTCATAAACACATATGGAGTTGGAACAGATAGATTAAACTGCAAGCTAGTAACCATCAACTTCTCCTGCAGGGCATTAGAAACCTATCATATATCTGAAAATCTTGCCCCAATTTATTACAAAATATCCATGAGGAATCATGATATGTTTTGATTGATATGTACCATGTCAAGCACTTCTTTTCTGCTGTAGGCCTTGTCAGAAATTAGAATGAGATCCTCCACAACAGGAACTGATACCTCTTCGTATTTGCATGCAAGAAGCATGGCTGTCACCCCAACCAGCTGGAGTTTCTTTCTCACTACTGAATGAACTGCTAAAAATCTATCAATGAGATTGACAGTAAGATATAAGGTCTCATCCATCAATTCAAACTTGTAGTGCACCTGTGAATTCCAATACTTGTTAGCAATTCAGATGTAACCAACCCATAAGTCATCAGCCAAGTATCTATAATGCATAGCATACCTCAATCAACCAGTCAATTAGGATACCTCTCATCCTTTCATTAATGTCGAATTGCTGTGCCATGTAGCTTGGTGGGGCACAAGAGGATCTCTGCAAGTAAATATTGCAAAACAAGTTTTAGTAAATGGACTTAAAAATCTTTCAAAAAAGCTTTTTTCAAAAAAGCTAGCCTTGGTTTTCCTCTTATTTTCTAAATTCTTCAACACCGTTTAACTCCCCATTTCAAAAAAGCTTTCAAGTGATTTTTTGTTACACCTCCTCCTTTTGGCTAATAAAAAGACGTTCTTTTTAGGCTACTTCTTTCCTTCACCGAAATGTTTCAAGCAAGTTTTTGCCGGTTAAACAACAGATCAATCAAGCGCAGAAGGATTGAGATTCCACCTCTGTTTTCTTATAGAAAGTATACAAATCACCAATGTATTCGACTATTGTAAGTGGATTTTTCTTGTCACAGCTGTCTATGTCCACAAACGGCTCCTCAACTACATCTTCCATTTCAACCTCATCCTTCAGCAAACCAAAACAGTGATAACACTCAGACCAAAAGTGATAACAATATGAACAAATAAAAAAATACTGTGTTATACAAACCATGCGATCAATCTCTTCCAGCATTGCTTCTGTGTGTTGTACAAACATAGGCACAGAAAAGTCACCTGTGGACTTGTAATGTTCTACATCTATGATACTGCAATCTTCTGACTCGCTTGAAATTGGGACGGAAATATCTGGTTTCTTGGTTTCCTGCTAATAAAATATCAGTAAATTTGTTCTATCGCTCACTCTGTATGTCTATCTAGCCCAAGTAACAACAAATGAAAGGTCTTTGGTAGCAGAAAAAAGGTACCTCTGGCTGCTTGTTAGCTAGCTGGGCAGCAAACTTCCTAGAACAGCAAAATTATGGGGAAAAATACTCAGAAGATGAAAATTTGTGCATTCAACATGACCATGTTTACAATTAAAAAAGGGCTATGATACTGACCTAGTGATTGGTCGATGCACTGGAATGGGTGGGTTCTTGCTGCATATTGATTGTTTCCTGAATTAAGGGGAAAAGAATAATGTCAAATAATCGGTAACATGGTTGATGCAAGAACAGAAAAAGAAAAAGATCAAAAAGGGATAATCTGAATTTTAAAATTTCACAATTTAAGACCCAAGAATACAAAGGAAAATGAATATAGGAAAGGAAAACGCAACTATCGACTAATGCATCTCTTTTAGATGTCACTGTACTTCCCAAAAATCTACTTTTCTTTTGTTTCTTCCATTCTCTTAAAACAGAAGATTAGACATTAGGGTTCTACGAAACTTACTCTGATAAACCTCTTTTGTTGACTGCACAAGGGTAAGGTGGCGCTCCAATTATGTTCCGATTTATGTTGCTCAATGCCCTGCGGTTGTTTCCAGTCGCCGCCGTGAACTTCCCAACTCCGGCCGGTAAACCACCTACAATGAATCCAACATTAAAAAAATCATTTCTTGTGCTAGAAATTAATTGCTAAGTTCTCAAATTTCACGCCAGGACTAATAATGCGAATTCGGGTTCCATTACCTTGGACATTAACGGGTCCGATCACACCCGGGTGGTTCTCGTCTGATCCAGCCATTATCGTCTATCAAAACTAAAAGATAAAACGAATCAAAACACGGTTAGCCACCCAATATCTACACATATGTCGAATTGAATAAGTTCAAATTGAAGGGAACATGAGAGCCTCAATGAAGAACTAAGATCAGAAGACAAAACCCAGATCATAAAATCAAAAACCGACCTTCGAAATCAAGAATCCTGTTAAGCTTCTTTATCGATTTCAACGGAAGAACTTGAAAGCCAGATATTCCGTTGAAGCCTGTGCGTTGATTTTTCAAATGCAAATCGAAGAAGGGAGCGACTAGCCAAAGAACTCCATTAAGTCCATAAATGGAGTGTAATCAGACTATCTCCCTCTGCGATTCTCTAAATTTTGTGTTTTACAAAGGAGAATAGGAAGGAAAAACAGGACGAACTGAGCGAAATTGAGACGCAAAAGGCGGATATATGTCTAGCATCCCCATTATTTGAAAAATAACGGCTAGTAAACTAGGACCGTCCGATCTCTCAGATGAAAAGTTGCCTGTGTTCGGGCTTAACGGTTAGCATTTTAAAATTTTTGCATATATTATAATTTTTCTTATTTTTTTAATGTCTCATATTTCCTCAAAAAATCAAGCTCTATGAACTATTTGTATTTTCATTTGGCTTCAAATAATTTTTAAAATTTTAAAAATATTTTAATATCATTAAGTGAAATCTTATTTCAAATATATATATATATATATCTCACTAATAACTAAATATTTTTTTTAAAAAAATTATAAGTGTTTATTAGATTAATATTTTTTAAGGGGATAAGATTAATACTTGAATAATTGATTATATATTCTTAAAATTTAATTATCTTGTTAATTATATTAGTTATCCATGACATATAAAAATAAACAAATACATAGAAAAATAATCCTCATTAAATCACAACTCAAATTTATAATTTTTAATCAAACCCCAAAACCAAATGTATAAAATGTAACAATATATATCTTGCATATATTATTTAATTTATTAAAAAATTAATGGCTGGATCGCTGAATCAACATTTAAATTAAAATTAATCTTAATTAAAATATAAATTTTAGTGTAAATATTTAATTTAATAAAAATTGAGCTCCATATAAACTTGGAAAAAGGAAAATGAGTTTTGTGGCTTTTTTCTTCTTTTTTCATAAAGCATTACAATGCGCTCTTCCACGTTGGGACGACCGTTGGAGCTTGCTATTTATTTCTCTCTTATCGCCCACTGGATGAAGAATCACAATAGAACGACACGTGGGTGGAATCAAACGCTTGAGATGCTGCAGCATTAAATTGATGATGAAGACGCAACGTAAAGCGGCAGCGGCTATTCTGATTTTTCTTTTTTTTTTTTTTATTTTTTTATTTTGCAGTCTTCAATAAATCTGAACAGTCTACCGACAATAGGAGCTGGCTCTCTGGCACCGCCCATTCCTCTCTTCGTGTATTTTATTAATAATTAAGTTGCTTTGAATGTCATTAGAGAATATTGCTAATGTCTTACACTCTAACGCTGTTCCTTCGAGCAAAACATAGATTTAATTAACCCTTATTATCATTATGAATATACTGTAATTAGATTAGATCAATAATAATTTTAATTTAATACTATTATAATCTTTTTTAATACTGCTGAGCCTTATAAATTCCGATCTCTGTTAAAAAAAAAAATAAATCTCCATATTCCCTTCTCAAAAGGGGAAAGAAATAATGCAAGATAAGTAAAAATAATTTGTTTCATCCATTTGTTATAATATTAAAAAAAGGATTTTTTTTGGACACTCTAATTTTAATTTTTTCTTAATATTTAAAAAAAAATTTTGTTTGACATTCTAATTTGAATTGATAAATTTTAATATTTTATTTAATTTTTTATTGAAATTTGAGTTTAAATTTTACAGTTTTTAAAATGACACAATACTATTAAATTAAGCTTATTGATATATTTGTCCAAAAAGAAAGCTTATTGAAAAATTAGTGAAGCGGAAAACACACAAGAAAAAAAAAAAAGATAAATTACATTTGTGGTACCTAAACTTAAAGAGCATATCATAAAAGTATCTCAATTTAAATTTATCATAAAAATATACCTCAACTTTAATTGAAGTAACATGAACATATCTGCAACCTTTAATGCCTAGTTCTCAACTTTAATTGAAGTAACATGGCTTATTTCAACTCTTCACTCTTCTGTCTTCTTCTTTTGGCTTTCACAAGTTCAAGTTTAAGATTGATTACGATGCCTCAAAGATAAGCTAGAGAAGCTAACAATGACAGTGCCGTCGTTAAAGCTTTAGCTTGTCAAGCTGGAGAAAAGCACCCATCATCCATCATTTGGAATAAGAGAATAAGCTTCCATTGAAATAGGTGATAGACTAATTGAAGCATAAGGAAGCTTTCAACCCACCTGTTGAAGCCACAATTCCAAATAGGAAAGAGGACCTTAATAATTGCAAAAACACAGCTCCATTTTGTTAACAGCAGGGAGAGGTGGAAGGTAGAGCTCTACTGCATTATCGTAACTTTAAGGCTCAGCAACCATTAGAGAAGGGCCGGCGAAAATACCCCGACGTGTCATTTCATAAATGCTAAAATAGAGTGCTCTCTCCCTCAGCAAAATACCCAAACACATAATATCTACCTCTGCAAATTCATAGATAAACCTTTAACAAAGAGACTTGAACCTCTAACAAGAAGTTGTAGAACTTATATGTAAGCCCTAAACCATAAACAAAGCAGATCAAAGAGAACTCCTCTCTATTTGACCATCAAATTTGCCGCAAAACACAAGGATTTTATTTATACACAGCCCTACTTCTTTTTGGAGGAGATGATGAAACGGTAAGCAATAGGGTAAGAAAGGATACTGAGGTTTATAATAAAAAAAAATTTATGTTAAGAAATGAATGAATTAATAAAAATATAAAGAGAGATGATAAATATTATTTATAGTTAGGAAGAAGTAAAAGAATAATAAATTTAAAAACATAAAAATAAAAATAGTATATCTCTTATCTCTTTTCTTCTTATAAAAAATTAAAATTTAAAAATAAAAGAATAAAGTTTACTCTTTATTAATTTATTCATTTCTAAATAGGTGACATAGCTCTCAACTTTCCGCTCTTTCACCCTCACTCAAATAGATATTTAGAGGAGAGAGGAAGACTCAAACTCTGACATGGGTGGAAGAGAGCCACCCATGTGTGGGACGCATAAGGGAGGCCGAAGAGTGCTCGCAAAGAGGACTTTGCCTAAAAAACAAAAGACAAAACTTGAGAGACTTTGCTCTCTCCAACGGACTTGAGAGAGTTTTATATTGGAATAAAGTCTAATTTTCTCTCCGTATTTATTGAGAGGTTTAATTTAAGTTAATTTTAATTTTTAATTTAATTTAATTTAAAATTTTTAATTTATATCTAATTTAATCAAATTTTAAGTAATGTGTAACTCACTCACCACTTTTTGGTGACTGATTTGCTTTTTATTTAAAATTTTTTAATTTTTTAAAGTTAATTATTTTTTAATATTAATTGCTTAGTTAATTATTTTTAATCTTAATTAATTAACTATAATTAGTTATTTTTATATTTTACTTTTTTAATATTAATTAATAATATAGAAAAAATAATATTTTTATATTTTTAGGTTTATTTAATTATAATTTTCTAATTTTAAATTAAAAGCATGAAATATAAAAATTATATTTTTTATTTCAATAATTAAAATTAATTATAGTAATAATTTTTAATTTTAATTAATTATTGTAACACCCCAAATTTTTAAATTTATTATTTTTGGGTAAATATTGATATTTTATTTTATTCGAATTTTATGAAATTATTTGAAATTTTTCGGATTTTAGAAATCAAGTTCGATTTTTCGAAAATATAAACTTTGATGATTTTTAAAAATTAATTTAAAGATCACGTAGCAAAACTAAAAATATATTTGGAGTCTACGAATTTTTCTGAGTTTTTTGAAATTTTTTCGAAATTTTTGGACCTCGTTTTCGGTCCCAAGGCAGAGTGAAAATTTAAAATTTTGTATTCTGAATCGAACCGACCTAATCGAACCGGATCGAATCGAACAGATCGAATCGGACCGACTTCTTCCTTTTTCTTCCTCCCTACGCGCGTCCCGACCCCTCTCTCTTTCTCTCCCATTTTCTCTCTCCTCCCTCCTCCCCTTGCCGCGCCGCCGCCTCCCCAGCCACCTCAGCCGCCGGCGCGCCTCCCCAACCACCTCCCCTCGCCGGCCGCCGCCTGGAACGCCGACAAAAGTCGCACGAAGCGACGCGACGCGCAAGCACGCTGCTCTGTCTTCCCGGCCGAAATCTGGCGAATCCAGCCACCAATCGGACCGGGTTTTATGTCTAAATCCATCTACTCGTCAAGAGCTTTCCATGGACACCAAGAACACCGAAATCCATTGAGCGGTTTGTCCAATTTTTGCCTGGGAAGTTTTAGCCCATTTTGATTTTTAGGCTAGATTTCTCGCAAACCGTGAACCCCACGAGAAAACCGAGAGTACCAGAGCGCTCCACTCGTCGAGAGCTTCGTGCCAATATAAAATTCGAAATTTTTCGACACCGTTTTTCAGTGGGTACCACGGAACTTCGCAGTGTTTTTTTAAGCATTTAATGAGCTTAGAAAATTTCGTAAAATTTATGTACTAACCCCCGTGTTGTGGGTTTCGTGTAGGTATCTTCAATTCGCGAAAATTCGACAGTTATCCGGGTCTGTGAATTTCCGGCCAGACAGACCGGCTACCGAAAAAGTCTCCGAATTGGATCGAGGTTTTGGCTACCCTATCATTGTCAGATGTCCCGAGCGCGTCCGCGAAGTCAGAATCGTCATAGGTAAACCCGAACTTTACTTTTTCATAATTTTCTAGCGCTTAAATGGGATTAAAAATCCATAAAATATTCGTGGTAGCTCAAAAAATTATGATTCTTTTTTAAATAGCCTAGTAATATTGCTAAGGACCACAGAGCAAAGTTTTAGAATTTTTAGAGTTTATTTGGGCGATTTTTGCAAAAATGATCAATTATAAGGACCAAACTGTAAATTTACATATTGTGATTGATGACCGTTTGGATTGGCCCAGGAGGGGCTATGTGATGTGATTGAGTTGTGAGTGTATCATTTGTGAATATAAAAGTGCGTTTTGAGCCCTTTTGCAGGTTGGGTAGGTCTTAGGTATAGGGGAGACTCTACCGGATTTTCGGCACGACTTAGGAAGTATTTGGTCTTTTCTTAAGTTTGTATTGAGTCAAATTTATTAAATGAATTTAATAAAATTGTCGTTCTTCCTCCAGCTGACCACGATGACTAAGTCTGTGAGTAAAATATTAATTTTAATTGTAATTTCGATATTATTATATGTTCAAGCATGCCCATGCATTACTTATATGTATATATCTATGTAGTTAAACTCTAGGTACGTTTTATGTTGCATTCACAACTGTTAAAATACCATGGATGTTGTTGTGGTAATTTGAAGCAGTGTGCGTGCGTTGGCGTGCGTGTGATGTGGTGTGGACTATGGATAGGACGGGTAGACACGGCTTGAGATCTTCGCTGGGATGCGGTCCTTCGGAGTAGGCACGGCTTCTTCAGACCCCGATTTGGTTATTAAGTGGAAGTCAGCTGAGTTCTTGTACAGTTGGATTTAAGAGAGCTGTATAGGGGATCAACTCCCATATATTATGATTGATATTACTGGGTGTGTGAGTGCTCCAAATTATCTTTTCGATGCTATGATGTGAAATTATTGATAATGTTGCATTTCACTCTACAGGTTGCATTAGCTTTAGATAGTTATAGAGATTATGGTTAAAATTGATATTTTACTCTCTGAGTCGAACGCTTACTCTTGTTCAATATTTTTCCAAGCCACAGGAGGATATTTTTGAGGTTAACCTGCTTTTCTCCCTCACAGGTTATCTATTCATGTTTGTGTAATTCTATAAACTTCTAGTGTCACGACCCAACCTATGGGCCGGACCGGCACTAGGACCTGGGCCAGCCTAAAGCCCCCGAGGCCCGTAGTAAGCCTAACTATTCACTTAACCCAACTCTAAGGCCCATTTGGGCCCAATTTTAAGAAATCAACCGGACAGAGTCCGGCCATAAAATGGACCTACCGACGGGGAGTTTATGACTCACCCGACTTGTAAACACAGTAAATACTCAATTGGGGAGCTCAGCTCACCCTCCACATACTCATCAACATAAAAATAAATGGGAGCTCATCTCCCTCATCCAATCCATCAAACATGCATAGAATATTAAGTTTACAGGTCCAAAATAATAATTTAGTTTACAGACCCAAATCAAATAAACATTTCTAACACATGCGAAAATTCTAAGATTTAACAAGTTTATACAAACATTAATAATCGACCTGCGAGGAAAAAAACAGGTTAACCTCAAAAATATCCTCCTGTGGCCTGGAAAAATATTGAACAGGAGTGAGCGTTCGACTCAGATAGTAAAATATCAATTTTAACCATAATCTCTATAACTATCTAAAACTAATGCACCCTGTAGAGTGAAATGCAACACCAGCAATAATTTCACATCATAACATCAAAAAGGTAACTTGGAGCACTCACGCACCCAGCAATATCAATCATATATACATATGGGAGCGATCCCTATCTGACTCTCTTAATTCCAACTGTGCCAGCGAAGAACTCAGCTCGGACTTCCACTTAATAACCAAATCGGGGTCCCAGCGAAGAACTCAAGCTGTGTCTACCCCGAAGGACCGGGTCCCAGAGAAGATCTCAAGCTGTGTTTACCCGTCCTATCCATAGCCCACACCACATCACACGCACGCCAACGCACGCACACTGCTCCAAATTACCACAACAACATACATGGCACTTTCACAGTTATGAATGCAACATAAATCGTGCCTAAAGTTTATCTACATAGATATATGCATATAAGTGATGCATGGGCATGCTTGAACATATAATAATAGTGAAATTACAATTAAAATTAATATTTTACTCACAGACTTGACAACGGTCACTTTGTGGCAATGAGGAAGAAGGTCATCTGACTCACGACAATTACATTACAATTATTTAATACAAATGACTCAATACAAATCAAGAAAAGACCAAATACGTCCTAAGTCGTGCCGAAAATCCGGCAGAGTCTCCCCTATACCTAGGACCTACCCAACCTGCAAAATGGCTCAAAACACACTTCTATATTCACAATCCATATATCCACAACTCAATCACATCACACAGCCCCTCCTGGGCCCATCAAATCAGTCATCCATCACAATATATAAAATTTCAATTTAGTCCTTATAATTGATCATTTTTTCAAAAACTACCCAAACAAGCTCTAAAAATTCTAAAACTTTGCCCCGCGCTCCTTAGCAATATTACTAGGCTATTGCAAAAAGAATCATAATTTTCTGAGCTACCACGAATATTTTATGGATTTTTAATCCTATTTAAGCACTAGAAAATTACGAAAAAGTAAGGTTTGGGTTTACCTTTGCCGATTCCGACTCCGGGGACGCGTTCGGGACGTCTGACAATGGGGGGGTAGCCAAAACCTCGGTCCAATTCGGAGACTTTTTCAAAATTCACGCACTTGATCAATCAAATTCGTGAATTGAGGATACCTACACGAAGCCCACAACACGGGGGTTAGTACATAAATTTTTCAGAACTTTCTAAGCTCATTTAATGCTCGGAAAAACACTGCGAAATTCCGTGAGACCCACCGAAAAACGGTGTCGAAAAATTTTGAAATTTATATCCCCGCGAAGCTCTCGACGAGTGGAGCGCTCTGGTACTCTCGGTTTTCTCGTGGGGTTCACGGTTTGTGAGAAATCTAGCCCGAAAGTCAAAATGGGCTAAAACTTCCCGGGCAAAAATTGGACAAACCGCTCGATGGATTTCGGTGTTCTTGGTGTCTATGGAAAGCTCTCGACGAGTAGATGAGTTTAGACACAAGACCCGGTCCGATTGGTGGCCGGATCGGCCGGATTTTGGCCGGGAAGGTGAACGGTCGCGCGCGCGCTGCGCGTCGCTTCTGGAGCCGTTTTCCGGCGTTCCAGGCGGCGGCCGGCCGTGGGGGAGGGCTGAGGCGGCGCGCCGGCGAGGTGGGGAGGCAGGGGAGGTGGCGGCGCGGCAAGGGGAGGAGGGAGGAGAGAGAAAAGAGAGAGAGAAGGGGAGGAGGTCGGACGCGCGCGGGGAAGGGAAGAAGAAAAAGAAAAGGCCGGTCCGATTCGACCGGTCCGATCCGGGCCGGTTCGATTTAGAATACAAAATTTTAAATTTTTACTCTACCTCGGGACAGAAAACGAGGTCCAAAAATTTCGAAAAAATTCCAGAAAACTCAGAAAAATTCGTAGACTCCAAATATATTTTTAGTTTTGCCACGTGGTCTTTAAATTAATTTTTAAAAATCATCAAAGTTTATATTTTCGGAAAATCGAACCCGATTTTTAAAATCCAAAAAAAATCTCAAATAATTTCTTAAAATTTAATAAAATTAAAATATCCATAATACTCATAAAATAATAAAGTTTAAAATTTTGGGGTGTTACATTCTTCCCCCCTTACAGAAAATTCGCCTCGAATTTTACATAAGGCAGAATAAAGTACAAGATTACACATTGAACAGATAAGGGTACTTGCTACGCATGTCCCATTCTGACTCCCAGGTGCACTCTTCCACTGACTGACTCCTCCACAAAACCTTAACTATAGGGATTTGTTTTGATCTCAGCTGTCTCACTTGGTAGTCCACTATGGCAACAGGTTGCTCCCCAAACGTCAAGTTCTCTTTTAGCTCTATTACATCCGGCTGTAGTACATGAGAAGGATCTGGAATGTATTTCCTGAGCATGGAGATGTGAAACACGGGATGAACGTGAGAAAGGTTGGGTGGTAGCTCCAACCGGTAGGCAACTGCTCAAACTCTATCAGTAACCTCAAAAGGTCCAATATACCGAGGTGTCAACTTGCCCTTCTTTCCAAATCTCATCACTCCCTTTATCGGAGAAACCTTCAGGAATACATAGTCGCCTACTGCAAACTCCACATCCCTCCGTCTGGGGTCTGCATAACTCTTCTACCTACTGAAAGCTGTTTTCAATCGTTCCCTGATTAAAGGAACTATCTCTGAAGTGTACTGCACTAGGTCTACATCATGCACCTTCGCTTCTCCCATTTCCGTCCAACACAGAGGAGACCTACACTTTCTTCCATATAGTGCCTCATAGGGTGCCATCTCTATGCTAGAATGGTAACTGTTGTTGTAGGCAAACTCCACCAAAGCTAGCTGATCATCCCATTGACCTCCAAAATCCAAAACACTCATGCGAAGCATGTCTTCCAGTGTTTGGATTGTCCTTTCAATTGTCCATGCATGCGAGGGTGGAAAGCCGTACTAAAGTTCAACTGTGTGCCAAGTGCCTCCTGCAACTTTCTCCAAAACCAAAAAGTGAACTGGGGCCCTCTGTCAAATATTATGGAAGCCGGAACTCCATGCAATCTGACTATTTCTCGAATGTAGAGTCGGGCGTACTGTGCAACAGAATATGTAGTCTTCACAGGCAAGAAGTGAGCTGATTTGGTTAGACGGTCTACAATTACCCATATCGAGTCATATCCTCGCGTGGTACGAGACAACCCAATCACAAAATCTATAGTGATCATTTCCCACTTCCATTCTGGGATAGGGAGCTCTTGCAGCTTCCCTGACGGTCTCTGGTGTTCAAACTTCACCTTCTGACAAGTCAAGCACTTGGACACGAAGTCTGCTATGTCTCTCTTCATGCCATTCCACCAATAACTATCTTTCACATCATGGTACATCTTGGTGGAGCCTGGGTGGACATTGTACAGTGTATAGTGTACCTCTTGTATGATTTCATTTCTGAGATTGTCCACATCGGGCACACATATCCTAGAACTCTATACTAGGGCGCCATCATTGGCAAATCCAAACTCACCACCTTCACCTTGTTGTACTCTTTCTATGATTTTCATCAATTGTTGGTCTCTGTGCTGGGAAACTCTAACTCTGTCTCGCAAGTCTAGCCTCACTGAAAAATGAGCCAACAATACCCCCTCATCTGAAAGATCTAGGATTAAACCTTGATCCATTAACTCATGTACTTCCCGAATCAACGGTCTTTTCTCTACTGAAATGTGCACCAAACTACCAGAAAATTTTCTGCTCAAAGCATCTGCTACTACATTGGCCTTCCCAGGGTGGTACTGGATAGTGAAATCATAGTCTTTCAGAAGCTCCATCCATCTCCTCTGTCTCAAGTTTAAATCCCTCTGTTGGAATATGTACTTCAAACTCTTGTGGTTGGTGTATATCTCGCACACTTCACCATACAGGTAGTGTCTCCAGATTTTTAGTGCAAAGACTACAGCCGTCATTTCCAAATCATGGGTGGGGTAGTTTTGCTCATGCCTCTTCAGCTGTCTTGAAGCATAAGCCACTACTTTTCCATTCTGCATCAAAACACACCCTAGGCCAATTCTGGAGGCGTCACAGTACATGGCGTATCCTTCACCACTCATAGGTAGTGTCAACACAGGAGCGGTGGTTAGACACTCCTTAAACTTCTGGAAGCTCTTCTCACAGTCATCTGTCCAAATGAATGGAATATTCTTCCGAGTTAACTTAGTTAAGGGAACCGCTATCCTGGAAAAATCTTGCACAAAATGCCTATAGTAGCCAGCTAAACCCAGAAAACTTCGCACCTCAGTGACTGTGGTAGGCCTAAGCCAATCAGTTACAGCTTCAATTTTCTTGGGATCCACTTGAATGCCGTGACTAGAAACCACGTGTCCCAAGAATGAGATACTTTCTAGCCAAAATTCACATTTTGAAAATTTGGCATATAGCTGGTGCTCCCTCAAAGTCTGCAACACCATTCTCAAGTGCCACACGTGTTCTTCCTCGGTCCGAGAGTATACCAAAATGTCATCTATGAATACGATGACAAAACGGTCCAAAAATGGCTTGAACACCCGGTTCATCAAGTCCATGAAGGCTGCTGGTGCATCAGTGAGTCCAAAAGACATCACCAAGAACTCATAATGATCATATCTTGTCCTGAATGTCGTTTTGGACACGTCCTCATTCCTAATTCTCAACTGATGGTAGCCTGATCGCAGGTCTATCTTGGAAAAGAATCTAGCCCCTTGAGTGATCAAGCGGATCGTCGATCCGAGGAAGTGGATACTTGTTCTTCACGATACCTTGTTCATTGTCTATAGTCAATGCACAACCTCAATGACCCATCCTTCTTTCTCACGAATAGAACAGGAGCACCCCAGGGTGAAGTGCTCGGATGTATGAAACCTTTGTCCAACAGCTCCTGTAGTTGCTCCTTTAACTCTTTCAATTCTGCTGGGGCCATCCTGTAAGGTGGCATTGATATGGGGTTTGTACCCGGAACAACATCAATGCAGAACTCTATTCCCCTTTCTAGTGGCAACCCTGGAAGCTCTTCAGGGAAGACATCCATGAATTCTCTGACAACAGGAACATTTTCCATGTTGGCACCTTCTACAGATGTATCTCTCACCAATGCCAAATACCCTTGGCATCCACGCCTCAACATTTTTCTAGCACTAATTGCTGACACCAAATTATATGGAGCCACGCTCCTGTCACCATCAAAGCTAAACTCTTCCACACCGGGTATGTGGAAATACACCTTTTTGTTCCTGCAGTCTAAGGTGGCATAATGAGTTGCCAACCAATCCATCCCCAAGATTACATCAA
The DNA here is from genome assembly GCF_030052815.1 of Hevea brasiliensis. Taxonomy (NCBI): domain Eukaryota; kingdom Viridiplantae; phylum Streptophyta; class Magnoliopsida; order Malpighiales; family Euphorbiaceae; genus Hevea; species Hevea brasiliensis. The sequence continues at coordinate 286,661 of NC_079504.1, read as the reverse complement.
AATCTATCACTGGTAGAGGAACCAAGTCTGCTGGGAGGATCTTTCCATCCACTACTACTAGGCTACCCGGAAAAACCATATCTACATCTATGTTGTCACTAAGTGGGGTAGCTACCGACAAAGGGAATTCTAAAGTTATAGGGTTTCTACCCAATCTCATGGCAAACACAGGGGAGACAAATGAGTGCGTAGCACCCGGATCTATCAAAACACGAGCCTCATAGGAACAGACCAGAAGAATACCTGCCACAACTGCATTTGAAGCTTGAGCATCCTGATGGGTCAGGGTGAAAACCCGAGCTTGACCCCTACCCTGAGTGGCAGAACCCTGATACTGACTTCTCCCTCCTGATCTGCCCCCAAATCCACGTCCCCCTTGTCCTCGGCCCTGTTGGCTTGCCATGCCGAAGCACCGGATACAATCGATGAGGAACATTTGCAATGTAACCCTGTGACCCCATCTGTGGCTCACTGAACACGGGGCATTCCCTAGCAAAGTGACCTGGTTGGCCACATCTGAAACATACTCCTGAACCCATCATACAAGGTCCTGAATGTCCTCTTCCACATTGTGCACAAGGTGCCAAGGAGGATCCTGAACCAGACCCAGAACTGCTGTACCCTGAACTGTGACCACTGCTGGATCTGTACCTGGTCTGAACCCTCGGGATTTGTGTCTAAATCCACTCCTCTTATTTCTGCTTCTTCCTCTGTAATTAGTTTGACCACCACTATCCGTAGTACCCATGTGTGGAACACCTGAAGAACCCTCTGTTCTGTTTTTCTTTGCCCTTCCGCTGTCATCCACAGCATAGCTAATCTCAATCTGTCTGGCTCGATCAACTACCACATCAAAAGACTGATCAGACATCATGGCGTGTTTGCATACCTCTGTCAAGCCCCTTTAGGAACCTCTTCACCTTCATAGTTTTCAGAGATCTGCGGTAGGGGCATACCTGCTCAACTCCAGAAATTCTGTAGCATATTCATCTACAGACTTGCCATTCTGTCTTAAGGCCTCAAAGGCCCACTGCTTTTGATCCCTGAAGCTTTCTGGCACAAACCGATTGATGAACAGTTCCACAAACTGAGTCCACGACAAACCCTCCATCCGAGGTAATATGTAGTCATTCATCCATTGTCTAGGCATAGGCCCCATAACATGCTGCATACACTCTATAAGTCTTCTGTCAGTCAACTGCAGCTCTGTTCCTGCCTGTCTGCAGGAATCCAAAAACCGATATGCATCATCAGACACATCATAAGTACCAGGCACCAATTTCTTGAAATTTATTATCTGTTTGTAAGGTTCCCCTCTTGGTGCGGTGGACTACTGCTGCTGTGGAGGGTGTATCATATACTGCGCCATCATATCGATGGTTCTCTGTAACCCAGCTAGAGTAGCTGCCATGGGGTCCATGGGACCCTGTGCCATGAAAAGGCGATCTGAGCTGTTGGCATGCTCTTCTACTTGGCGACTCTAGGCCTCCTACCACGCCTCCTGGTAGGCGCCTCATCTGTCTTGACACCTCGTCAGTACATCCGTTGCAGTGCGATGGCGCTCTCACCTTCTACGCATTTTCCTGAAATTCAGCAGCATTAGCCCACAAAATTCAAAATTACTCATTACACAGCTCTATTGACTCATATTTATACATAATTATATGAAGCAGAAACTAGAAGCAAAGATGACAATGCAAGACGAATGTGGACCCTATTTTTCCGCATGTGACTCCTAGTAGACTCTTCCCAACATTTTAGACAAATATTCCCTAAGAATCTGGAGCCTAGGCTCTGATACCACATTTGTCCCGACCCAACCTATGGGCCAGACCGGCACCAGGACCTGGGCTAGCCTAAAGCCCCCGAGGCCCATAGTAAGCCTAACTATTCACTTAACCCAACTATAAGGCTCATTTGGGCCCAATTTTAAGAAATCAACCGGACAGAGTCCGGCCATAAAATGGACCTACCAACGGGGAGTTTATGACTCACCCGACCTGTAAACACAGTAAATACTCAATTGGGGAGCTCAGCTCACCCTCCACATACTCATCAACATAAAAATAAATGGGAGCTCAGCTCCCTCATCCAATCCATCAAACATGCATAGAATATTAAGTTTACAGGTCCAAAATAATAATTTAGTTTACAGACCCAAATCAAATAAACATTTCTAACACATGCGAAAATTCTAAGATTTAACAAGTTTATACAAACATTAATAATCGACCTGCGAGGAAGAAAGCAGGTTTACCTCAAAAATATCCTCCTGTGGCCTAGAAAAATATTGAACAGGAGTAAGCATTCAACTTAGAGAGTAAAATATCAATTTTAACCATAATCTCTATAACTATCTAAAACTAATGCACCCTGTAGAGTGAAATGCAACACCAACAATAATTTCACATCATAACATCAAAAAGGTAACTTGGAGCACTCACGCACCCAGCAATATCAATCATATATATATGGGAGCTGATCCCTTATACAGCTCTCTTAATTCCAACTGTGCCAGAGAAGAACTCAGCTCGAACTTCCACTTAATAACCAAATCGGGGTCCCAGCGAAGAACTCAAGTCGTGTCTACCCCGAAGGACCGGGTCCCAGTGAAGATCTCAAGTCGTATCTACCCGTCCTATCCATAGCCCACACCACATCACACGCACGCCAACGCACGCACACTGCTCTAAATTACCACAACAACATACTTGGCACTTTCACAGTTATGAATGCAACATAAATCATGCCTAAAGTTTATCTACATAGATATATGCATATAAGTGATGCATGGGCATGCTTGAACATATAATAATAGTGAAATTACAATTAAAATTAATATTTTACTCACAGACTTGACAACGGTCACTGTGGCCGAGGAAGAAGGTCCTCACGACAATTACATTACAATTATTTAATACAAAAGACTCAATACAAATCAAGAAAAGACCAAGTACATCCTAAGTCGTGCCGAAAATCCGGTAGAGTCTCCCCTATACCTAGAACCTACCCAACCTGCAAAATAGCTCAAAACACACTTCTATATTCACAATCCATATATCCACAACTCAATCACATCACACAGCCCCTCCTGGGCTCATCAAATCAGTCATCCATCACAATATGTAAAATTTCAATTTAGTCCTTATAATTGATCATTTTTGCAAAATTACCCAAATAAGTTCTAAAAATTCTAAAACTTTGCCATGTCCTTAGCAATATTACTAGGCTATTGCAAAAGAATCATAATTTTCTGAGCTACCATGAATATTTTATGGATTTTTACTCCTATTTAAGCACTAGAAAATTACGAAAAAGCAAGGTTCGGGTTTACCTTTGCCTATTCGACTGGGGGGCCGACGTCGACAATGGGGGTAACCAAAACCTCGGTCCAATTCGAGACTTTTCGATGCTTGAACTGGCCGAAAATTCACAGACCTGGTCAACTATCGAATTTCCGCGAATTGAGGATACCTACACGAAGCCCACAACACAGGGGTTAGTACATAAATTTTTCAGAATTTTCTAAGCTCATTTAATGCTCGGAAAAACATTACGAAGTTCCGTGGGACCCACCAAAAAACGGTGTCGAAAAATTTTGAAATTTATATCCCCGCGAAGCTCTCGACGAGTGGAGCGCTCTGGTACTCTCGGTTTTCTTGTGGGGTTCACGGTTTGTGAGAAATCTAGCCCGAAAGTCAAAATGGGCTAAAACTTCCCGGGCAAAAATTGGACAAACTGCTCGATGGATTTCGGTGTTCTTGGTGTCTATGGAAAGCTCTCGACGAGTAGATGAGTTTAGACACAAGACCCGGTCCGATTGGTGGCCGGATCGGCCGAATTTTGGCCGGGAAGGTGAACGGTCGTGGGCGCGCTGCGCGTCGCTTCTGGAGCTGTTTTTCTGCGTTCCAGGCGGCGGCCGGCCGTGGGGGACGCTGAGGTGGCGCGCCTGCGAGGTGGGGAGGCAGGGGAGGAGGGAGGAGAGAGAAAAGAGAGAGAGAAGGGGAGGAGGTCCGATCCGGTCCGATTCGGTTCGATTCAGCCGGTTCGATACAGGATACAAAATTTTAAATTTTTACTCTGCCTCGGGACCGAAAACGAGGTCCAAAAATTCCGAAAAAATTTCAGAAAACTCAGAAAAATTCGTAGACTCCAAATATATTTTTAGTTTTGCCACGTGGTCTTTAAATTAATTTTTAAAAATCATCAAAGTTTATATTTTCGAAAAATCGAACCCGATTTTTAAAATCCAAAAAAAATCTCAAATAATTTCTTAAAATTTAATAAAATTATAATACTCATAAAATAATAAAGTTTAAAATTTTGGGGTGTTACATCTAGAATTTTCGCATGTGTTAGAAATATTTAATTGATTTGGATCTGTAGTATAAATTATTATTTTGGACCTGTAAAATTTTTATCACATGCATGTTTGATGGACTGGATGAGGGAGCTGAGCTCCCATTTATTTTTATGTTGATATGAGTATGTGGAGGGTGAGCTGAGCTCCCCAATTGATTGTTTATTGTGTTTACAGGTCGAGTGAGTCAAAAACTCCATGTTGAAAGGTTCATTTTATAGCCGGACTCTGTCCGGTTGATTTTTTGAAATTGGGCCCAAATGGGCCTTAGAGTTGGGTTAAGGAATAATTAGGCTTACTACGGGCCTCGGGGGTTTTAGGCTGGCCCAAGTCCTAGTGCCGGTCCGGCCCATAGGTTGGGTCGTGACAATTATATGAAAATATAAAGATATTTTTTTAGATTTTCAGTTTAATTAATAATATTGAATAATAAAAATAATATTTTTATTTTTTATTTAAATAATTATACAATATAAAAATAATATTTTAATATTAAAAAAATTAAATATTAAAAATAACAAATATTAATCAATTGGACTAATTTGAACATAAACTAAAATTTATAAGTTAAATTAGACCATAAGTTATAAATAAGTTAAATTAAACCTCTTTAATAAGTACAGCGCAAATTGACTCTTATTCCGTTTTATAATATAAACTTTAAGTTCAGGTAAAAGGGTATAATTTACCTTTAAAAAAAGGTTTTGTTGGAGAATAAATTACCTGTAGGATTAGGGGCGAGTATTCAATTCAAACCGAATCGAATCGAATCAAACTGAATTAAATTATAAAAATCAAATTATATATTTTAGAAATTGAACTAAACCAAAATGGATGAAAATCAAATTGAATTGAATCGCTTTATTTTGATTCGATTCAAATCGATCAATTTTTATTTTTATTTATTTTTTAATTTAGATTTGATTTTCAAGTTATTTGAACTAATTTTAATTTTAGTTTGAACCTAATAACTATTAATCAATAAAAATTAAACAATTTATATATAAAAAATAAAATATAATTCATAAATTTTCCATAAAAATAAATCAATTAAAAAATGAATTCAATTTTATTTGATTCAATTTAAATATATAAAATTACTATTCGATTCAGTTCGATTTAACTGATTTTTTTTCTTTAAAATCAAACTGAATCGAAATAACTGAAATTTTTATAATATAAAATCAAACTAAACCTATTGAATTTTAAAATCAAATTAATTAAATCAGATTAATTATATTCAATTTAGTTTTTTGATTTGAGCTGAAATATGCCCATGATGTCCGTTAGGAATTAACAAACATTCAAAATGGTTTCCACTTTCCAATTTAAGAACCACAAGCCGGAAAGCCCGCCAAGAGCTTCAACGCCATCGAACAAACAGACAATGTCACAGATCATGAACATTAGGGTTAGGTTTTCGTTGATCTATGCACGTTTATCTGCCCTTACTCTCGTTAATTTTCAAATTGCAATTAACTTTATTTTCTCTAAAAACAGAAAAATTCCAAATCCACTATCTGATTTTGAGGTATCAAAAACCCCGGAAGCCCTAGTTTTCTGGGCAGCAGATGGATCAGGACGGGAAGGAGGAAGGGAACGGGGGAGGAGGATCAAACCCACGAGATGAAACGGAGATTGTTCAAGATATATTGAACCTCATCGAATCTGTTGCTCAGCTTGGAGATTGCCAAAGAACGTATAAGAAAGATTGCTCTGGCCTCGTTAGGGGTATGAAACTTCTGTGGCCACTTCTAGAGGAGATACGAGATTGTAATGAGCCGATTTCCGAAAGGTGTGTTTCTTGTTTGACTAATTTGAAGAAAGCGTTTCTTGTGGCCAAAAAGCTGCTAAAAGTTTGCAATGAAGGAAGCAAGATTAGCCTGGTCAGTGTGTTTTGAACTTTGCTTTTCCTATTTTCTTCCTTTTTGGGGATAATTTGTATTCTGACTTATTTTTATCTCAGGTTGTGGAGAGCAAGGCTTTTATGATGAAATTTCGCACAATCAATGAAAAACTATGCCAAGCTGTGGAAGGTTTGCCTTTTGATGAACTCGGTATTTCTGACGAGATGAAAGAACAGGTATGTCAGTTAAAAATTTTTATTTCAATGAAGGCTTCTTTTTATTTTTTTCGTCTGTGAAATTATATAGCTTATGAATTTTCTTCAATGGTATGCTTCCACTTTCATTTCTTGGTGAATTGTGCTGTTCTATCATATATCTGGATTCCATATTCCATGTCATTGAATTTGGAGATATATCAGCTTTGCTAGCTCATTTTTAATTTAATTTATTCAAAGTTTAGCTTGAATCTCTGATACAGTGGGGAAAAGAAGAGGAAAAGGCCAATAAAACCCGTTTCATTTCTATTATTTCTTAAGTTTTCTTTTTCTTATGCTTCCTTGTTTTCTAAAATACTATTGAAGGTTCATTTTTGTTGGGTATTGGAGGAAAATGACTGTTACAAGGAGTTGAGGATGCAGAGCTCCTACTTGAACTTATTGTTCAAGCAGTTTGATGACTCCTGTCAATTGTCACAGTTTAAAAGATAGAAATCTTGCTTTAAAGTCTTTGACAAGAAGTGTCTATTATTGACAATTGTCATCTGGTGCATTTCATATCTCTGCAAGTTTCTTCTTTGTTAGTATCTTGAAAATGCTTTGAGATAAATTTACATTGTTGATCAGGCAGAACTCATGCGGATGCACCTTAAACCAGCAAATGGGAGAACAGATACTCAGGATATAGAACTTGAAATGGATATGATGGTGGTACTCTCAGAAAAAGGATGGCCAGAATGCTGATAGTGCTATAGTAGAAAGGCTAGCAAAAAAAGCTAGATTTGCATACTGTTGAAGACCTGAATAATGAAGCCATAGCCATCAGGAATCTTGTTAAAGAAAGAGGAGGCCTCAATGCAGAGAATATCCAGCAAATCATTGATCTTCTGAACAAATTCAAACAGATCGTAGGAATGGAAGCAACTGATCTTCTAGATAATCCTGTCATGCCTAAATCGTTGGAGAAGTGCACATCTTTAGTCATTCCCCATGAATTCTTATGTCCAATCACACTAGAAATAATGACAGATCCGGTTATTATTGCATCTGGACAGGTAATTGCTCATATTCCATATGGAAATCCTTTATTAATTGATCTAAGTTTGAAAAAATATAATCAATTTTATCAGAATGGCCTGGAAGTAACAAAAATATGAAAGTTTCCAAATGGGAAACCTCAGTTTCTTAGAGCCATCTTTTAGAACTTTTTAAGTCCTAGTAGCTGAAGATTATGTTACCAGTGTCTTTCCCTTCGAATTTATCTATCTGCCATGTTTACTAAATCAGAGATTAACATGTCTTAAACACATTAGTAGATCATGATGTTATTGCCCTGGAACTAATTTATGATTGTCATCCCCTTGTTATCTACTTCAGACTTATGAAAGGGAAAGCATATAGAAGTGGTTTAATTCCAACCGAACCTGTCCAAAGACGAGACAAACTCTGGCTCACCAGTTAGTCACAACAAATTATGCCCTTAAAAACCTAATCTTGCAATGGTGTGAGGAGAACAAATTTCACCTCCCCAAGAAAGTTAATTGTCCATCCTTTGAGAGCTTCTCTGACCATAGTGAGGAAATCTGTTCTTTGGTTAGGGACCTATCCTCTAGTCATTTGGAAATGCGGAGGAAGGCTGGGAAGAAGATTCGTATGCTGTCCAAAGAGAACTCTGAGAACAGAATCTTGATTGCCAGCAATGGAGGAATACTGCCATTAGTTCAAATTCTGTCCCATTCAGATTCTAAAATTCAAAAACATTCCGTGACAGCTTTGTTGAATTTATCAATTGATGAGACTAACAAGAGACTTATAGCGAAAGGAGGTGGCGTTCCAGCTATCATAGAAGTTTTACAGCACGGAAGTAGAGAGGCTAGAGAGAATTCTGCAGCAGCTTTGTTCAGCTTATCAATGCTTGATGAGAACAAGATAACCGTGGGCCTATCCAATGGCATCCCACCATTAGTGGACTTGTTACAGAATGGGACGGTGAGAGGTAAAAGAGATGCTGCCGCTGCACTTTTCAACTTATCTCTCAACCACTCAAATAAGGCTAGAGCCATTGATGAGGCCCTCTCCATCCTTTTACTACTTGTGTCACATCCCAAGGGGCAGAGAATTCATCAAAGGAGGCACCCCCAAGAACAAGGAATGCGCAACTTAAGTCGTCCTTGAGTTGGGGTCAAGCAACTCATCTTTCATACTTGCTGCACTTCAGTTTGGTGTACATGAGCATTTAGCTGAGATCACAACCAGTGGAACCAATAGAGCCCAGAGAAAGGCAAATGCACTTTTGCAACTTATGAGCAAGACTGAACAAATTTGAGATATAAATTCAATCTTCTACCTCTAATCTCTCTGGACACTTTAAAATGAAGTTACAAAAATGATGTCCATTGATTGCTTATCTAACATTTAGTTGTGGTTCAGATGCTGTCTGTTGTTGTATTTTTCACATTATATTCTTTAGCCATTGATTCTATGCTTTCTCTTTTGCTGCAGAGTCGCCACGCATGTGGGTATTATTTGCTCTAATCAATCGATCCATACTTCCCATGTTTTTTAGCACACCATTCTGTTATTATAAGCATAACCTCTTTGTGACTTGATCCCATTGTCTATTATATGTTCATAACATGAAAGTTAAATCGAGGCGAAAGTACAAATCACAAGCTAAAATTTGGAACATGTTTAAGTGCTTAAACAAGCTGGGAAAGACAACAAAATGGATTATTTCTTCTAAATCTCACAAATTGAAGGTGAAAAAAAGATGGAATAGATCATCCCATTTTACTCCAATTCTACATTCCCAGTGACATTGGAACTCAAAAATGCGACGAGGCAATCTCACGCAATTTTTTTTTTATATATAATCTGACAGACTGACATTGAACTAAAGCTCATTGGTATTTCATGCAACTTTTTATTGTACCTGCAAAGGAGTGAAGGGAATGGGAATCAAGTTAAGGTCTGTTTTTCTTTTATTCACACCACCAAAAGCTTCAGTCATGTCGATATCTTCTGGCTTTTGTTCAGTCAAAGTGATATAGCAAGTTGCAAGGAAAAGCTCAAGGCGAGTTAAACCCAACGTAACGCCAGGGCATATTCCCTTTCCTGCACCAAATGTGGTCAATCCGCAGCTAGGGCTGGTAATCAATTGAACTATTAAGAAATCTTTCTGGGCATAGAACTTGTCAGCTTCAGTCCAGATATTTTCTCCTCCTCCTATCGCCCACATTAATTTTCTCAAGTATCTCATGAGGCAGTTTAGAGGAAGAAAATAAATCGGGAACACTGAAACCTGATGTTGCCACAATGATGTCTTCAAGAAGTCCTAATAATGCATCTTGGTTTTTGCATTTATTACCAATGATGGAATTTGTTAAAGCGAGCAAAGAGCTTATGAGAAAGGTTTAATGGAATCCCTGCTTTGGAATTAAGAAATTTGAAACCTCCTTTTCTCTCACTGATTTGAATGATTGCAACCTTTTCATACTAAGCAGCTCCAATGCACAAAGTTTTCTCAATTGTCTCCATATGACCATAAATAATGCCACTACGATCATACACCACCATTTTGGCTGCAAGGAGAACGGATCTTTCTGCGAAGTTGCTATGCCGGATTCTCTTTACCTCTTCTGATGAAGAAATGAACAGTGACCACTGCTATCGGGTTTGCAGGGTAAATTTTAAACGTGTTTAAATCAAATTTAGTTTTTTTCCCAAGGAAATCTCTACATCAGTCATTTCATCATGATGATATGCAACACTGAACTCATTGGTTGGTTGATACTCCTTAGCAGTCAATTACTAAAGCGAATATCATCTTTTCCAATTTAAAAAAAAAATATTGATATTGGTCCCTTTTTGTCGGAGAAACTCTATGCAACACGAGTTTCACAGCTCCAAAAAATGCATGTGTTTCATTGACATGCATATATAGGAAGAAAATATCCAAGCACTTGCGAGCTTCGATCTCCATGCAAACATCCATGCACGCAACTGTGGAAAAGCATCGATACAGTCAAATTTTCCATTTCAGATTGGATAGCTTGGCTCAATTTGTACCAGTTGTAAGATTTCTCCTTACATACCTCTCTCTCTTTTCCCTTGAAGAGAGCTTAAGCTTTTCCTCCTGTTATATATCAGGTTAAGACTATAGTGAGGACCCAAGAGAATAGAATTGTTGTCCACAAGGACCTATGCTGGATGCTTAATTACCAAGTTCATTTTTATAGGAGCCTGCATTTATTTATTTATTTATTTTTAAATAAAAAATTAAAAAATAAAAACTTGAATATAAATCTATTAGATGATTCAATAAGTTAATATTAATAAAAAATATAAATTTATTCAAAAATAAATTATAATATATTTTTTTTCAATATGGATTGAGCTTCGAATATACCATATTTTTTTTTAATATTTAAGTGGCTGATTAAACTATTAATTAATAAAATGAAATAAAGTATTGGCATCAAATGCCCACTAGGTCAAATCCCATCCAAAATAATAATGAAGGACCTATCATGGCGGAAAAATCAAAGGTGCCACCCATTGATGATGTTAATAGCTAGCCTAACAAAATTCTCTCTGCTGAGTGGGTAAGATTATCTAGATTTCCTCTTAACAAAAACATCAAGATTCAACAATTTCTATTAAAAAACAAAGCACGTATAATTGTGAAATGCAATTCATCAAAAGTTTCAAAATTCATCATTGCATAGACTTATAAATTAAAAAAACACATATATCTGTGTGTGCGCGCGCTTATTAATAATCGTGGTTAGGACTTATCAAGTAGGTGGAGCTTTGAAGCTTGCACTGCTTCCATTTGTTGCCAGAAGTCGAGCACCTCCATGCCCATCACTTGCAGACTCATCGCACAGGTGTCAGGCAGAAAACGTTCTATTTTGCTCTACACATCACTGAATATGGAAATTATTAAATAAACTAGAGAATGTAAATATTTAATATTACGGGTGAATCATTCACGGAGACCAGAGTCTCTATATTAATCTAAAATTAAATTTAAATTATTTTTTTTATAAAATTAAAATTATAATTAAATTGAAAAATATCTTCTCTAAACCCCAAATTGAGTCGTTCAACAGGCGCCACCCTTAGGTCCCCCACATGCGATGTTTCCCCTCGTCTCATCCCACCACAGAAACCTTCTTTTTTTTTATCATTTTAAAATTCAAATGAAATGTCTTCCTATTTGAAAAAAATAAATTCTTTAACTCTTCTATTAGATTTTTATCTATTAAGACATTAATCCATTTATTTTAAAATAAAAAAAATAATATAAATAAAAAAATTATAAATATCCAAAATTAAAATAAGTTAACATCTTAATTTTATAAAATAATAATTAATTTTAATAAATTAAAAAGAACCTGATTTATTTATTCTTTTTTTTTCTTTGATTGGACGTCCCTGGCTTTATTTTTTTTTTACCATTATTTTAATAATTAGCATTAGGATCTAGCAACTACGTCTCGTAAAATTCCAAAAGACTTTTCATTCGTATCAATAATGCAGCTTTGAAAATTACTGTTTATAATATTATTAAAAATTAAGACGATCTTATCTCTTTTATCCTGAAATCTGATTTCTTTTCCACTGACGACAAAGCACATGTTTGAAACTTTTGCTAAAGTGGTGTCACCTTCCACCCTTGGCGTGTGGGTTGCTCTCAACGCCCTAGTCTAGTGGCCTTCTTTCTACGTAATGATCATAGCCATTCAATTATGTAGGGTGCACGTGATTTGATAATTGATGTATAAGTGAATATCAACACACAGAATTATTACTCTGGACATATGATGTTTGAAATATTGCCGCAGTATTTTATTTTTTCGGAGTCGTCCCCCACCCCAACCTCTGCTTTTGTCACTATTACTAATTTTGCTCTCGTTTGTGGGTCCCTTTGTTTTTTACCATCCTTTAGCAAATCTCAAAATATCGCCGCATTTTCAATTTCTCTTCTTTTTTTTTTTTTATCTGAGCATTTTCAATTTCTCTCCCGTCATTAACGCTGCCACATGCATATGATAATGAGATGTGATCATTTGAATTATTGTTGTACCAGTAGACAATGTCAACATGGTTTAATATGTAATTTTAAAATTTTTAATTATTATTTAATTAATAAAAAACTTTTATTATTAAATAAATTTTTATTTAAATTTAATTTAATTTAAATTTTTTCTTGTTGTGATAGTAATTTTTTAATTAATTTATGACGTAACTAATTAAAATGTTTTATTTAATTTTTTTATATAAATTAATTATAATTTGTATGGTTATTTTATTTAAAATATAATAATTATTTTATTTATAAAAAATAATTTAAATATTATGAAATTTTTATATTTTATTTTATAAATTTTTGTATAGTAACATTTATTTTTTTAGTACTTTATAGAAATCTTTATACAATAATTAATGAAAAAAAAATCTCCGCTTACATTTATAGAAATTTATTCAACTATTTTTTAACTAATTTTAGATTTTTCTCATTCTTATTTAATAATTAATTTTCATCCATTTTATTAGGAAATTCCTCTACTAATTCTTAGTTAATTTCCTTTTCTGTCTTAATTAGTAGATTTCATATCTTTCCTTAATTGATAAATTAATTTTCACCTTATAAAATATTTTCTTTAATTGTTTTTGTATGTAAATAGGATTATATAAAAATATCTTATTTAATTTTTGATTATTTTTTCTTATATGTATAATGTATTAATAAAAAAAAATTGATTTCTTGTATGCATAAAATTATTAATTATATATCATAATTAACTTGAAACTAATTTAAAATTTAATCATTCTTCAAAAAAAAAATAATCATATTTTATTATCTTTTTACATTTATATCATTTTCTTTTCTTCTTTATATATTTAGAGCATATTAATATAATTTTGATATGGATAAAACCATAAAAATAAGATATATAGTAATTAATTAAAAAATAGGACAATGTTTATTAAATATGTTAATAACTATATCTAAATAATAAAATAATTAAAAATAAATATAAAAGATAAATTATTAATTATTATACAAAGTTTAAATATTTAAATCTATAAAAAAACAATTTGATAAAATAAATTTCTTAAATATTATTTAATTTTATAATTTATTAGTACATTTATTATTGTTACTTTCACTTAATATAAAAATAAAAAGTTTATTTTTAAAGATTTTTTAGAGAAAATTTAATTAATTTATGTAAATTAATTTTAAAACATATTTAATTATAAAAATCGAAAAGTATATAAAATATAATTAAAAAAAATTGTTTTCAACAAAACATTAATAATAACCCTGTACTTACTATTTTTAGAAATATAGGGAAGTAAATGCCAAATCTGATTATTATAAACTTTTATATTGATATACGTAGATATATTTAATATGTATTAATTTTAAAAATATAAGATTATAAATTAATGGTTATAAATAATTTATTATTATTTTTTAAATTTTTTTATTTTAAATTATTATTATTATTTAGAGTGACGGTGATGGATAATATTTTTGCATAAATGAAATTTAAAAAATAATTTTTAAATAATACATTTAATAAAAAAAAGGCTTTAATTTTTAAAAATTAAATTAAAAAAATAATAAATTTATAAAAATAAAATAGTAATATAAATAATAAAAATAAATAAAAAAAATAAATAATAATTAATATATTAAAAAATTATTCGTGGATGGCAACATGGCCAAGTCCTTCAAGAAAAATATTACATTACAATATGAAAATATCTTTGTTTATATGTATTTATGCTAGAAAATTACATGTGTTGATGCACGTGTTATCAATAATTTTAATTTATATACTTTTTACACATAATTAATGAAAAAATCTACACTTACATTAATAGGAAATTACTCAACTATTTTTTAATTAATTTTGGATTTTCTCTTTCTTAATTAATAATCAATTTTCATATATTTTAATAGGAAATTCCTCTAGCTGATTTCCTTTTATTTCTTAATAGTTAAATTAATTTCCACCAATTTTAATAGGAAATTCCTCAACTATTCTTTGCAAATTTCATTTATTTCGTTAATTGATAAATTAATTTTCACCATATAAAGTATTTTCTTTAATTATTTTTATATGCAGATGTAATTATATAAAAATATCTTATTTAATTTTTAGTTATTTTTTCTTCTATGTACATGTATTAATAGAAAAAATTTGATTTCTTGTATGCATAAAATTATTAATTATATATCATAATTAACTTGAAATTAATTTAAATTTTAATCATTCTTCTAAAAAAAATTAAAAAGTTTTAAAAAAATCATTTTTATTATCTTTTCACATTTCACATAATCATTGTTGATATCATTTTTTTTTCTTTTTTATATATTTAGTGCATACTAATATGATTTTCATGTAGATAAAATCATGAATATGGAGTAATTAATTAAAAAAGACAATATTTATTAAAAATTATTTAAATATATATAAAATAAATTATTAATTATTATACAAAGCATAAAAATTTAAGTCTAAAGAAAAACAATTTGATAAAATAAATTTCTTAAATATTATTTAATTTTATAATTTATTAGTAACATTTATTATTATTACTTTCACTTAATATAAAAATTTAAAGTTTATTTTTTAGAATTATTCAGAGAAAATTTTAATTAATATATGTAAATTAATTTTAAAATATATTTAAGTATAAATATTGAAAAGTATATAAAATATAACTTAAAAAAATTGTTTTAAACAAAACATTAGTAATAACCATGCATTTGCTATTTTTAGAAATGTAGAGTAGTAAATCACCAAATCCAATTATTATAGATTTTCATATTGAAACATGTGGAGATAGTTAACATGTATTAATTTAAGAATGTGAGATTATAAATTAATGGTCATCGGTGACCTTTTAATATTATTATCATTATTATTATGGATTGCATATGACAAATAATATTTCTGCATAAATAAATTTAAAAGTAAACAATATAAATAATTTTAAAACGTTATATTTAATAACAAAATGTCTTAATTTTTAAAAATAATATTTTAAATAAAATCATAAAAATAAATTAATAATAAAAATATTAATGATAATTAAAAGAGAAATAAAAAAATAAATAATAATTAATATAAATGAAAAGTTATTGTCAAATTGTAATATTATGAGAATACCCTTTATTATATATATAGATTAGGAAATTATTCGTGCTAATGCACATAGGTATCAATAATTTTAACTTATATATCTTTTACATCAATAATTAATGAAAAAAAAATCTCCACTTATATATATAGGAAATTACTCAATTATTTTTTAATTAATTTTGGATTTTCTTTTTCTTAATTAATAATTAATTTTCACCCATTTTAAGAGGAAATTCCTCTACTAATTCTTTGCTGATTTGCTTTTCTTTCTTAATTGTTTAATTAATTTCCACCAATTTTAATAGGAAATTCCTCAACTATTCTCAGTAGGTTTCATATCTTTCCTTAATTAACAAATTAATTTTTAACTGATACAGTATTTTCCTTAATTGTTTTTGTATGCAGATGTGATTAATAAAAATATCTTATTTTATTTTTAATTATTTTTTCTTATATGTATTAATAGAAAAAAATTGATTTCTTGTATGCATAAAATTATTAATTATGTATCATAATTAATTTGAAATTAATTTAAAATTTAATTATTCTTCTAAAAACAAATTGATTTTAAAATATATATTAAATAAAAAAATATTATTATTTATATCTTTCATTAAAAGAGTGATATAATGATTTATAAATAACAAACTTTAATTACAAAAATCCTTGACAATTAGTAATTAAAAAAATAATAATTTAAAATATAAAAATTAAGATAGTAATAATAATAATAATACTTAAAAGAAAAATGAAAGGTAATTAAATTTAGTGTGAAATGATAATAATTATTAAATAATATAATAAATTATTTATAAAAAAATACTATATGATAATTTTATGAAAAGTAGTATCATGTGTCAATTTCTTGAAACATCTTCTTACTTTATATACATTTATATAGATTAATTAATATGTTTTTTTGGTCCAATTCCAACCTTTGCTACTTTTGTCATTGTTAAGGATGGCAATGGGTTGAGTTTTTGTAGATACCTCATCCGACTGAACTCTAATGAGATAGGTTTAGATATTATATAATTGGATTTTAGATGAGTTTGTATTTAAAAAATAATGCTCGTAACGGGTTCGAGTCGATTTTGGATTTTACATATTGGGTATCCATTATTCAAACTTATTTATATAAATATTTAATTAGATATAAAAAATATATTTTATATAATAATATTTATAATTTTTTATATATATTATTTTATATAAAATGAAAGTTAAATATTTTATGAAATTATTAAATTTTAAAAATATAAATTATTAATCAAAATAATTTTTTATACAAAATATTAATTAAAATATATAAAAATTACACGAGTTCATATTTTTTTCGGATAATAATAATTGAGTTTAGAATGGATTTCGATAATTGAGAATAAATTTTAATCGAGTTTAAAATGGATTCAAATTTTGATAATATTAATCAAGTTTATGTTTGAATAGGTTAATTATCATAGGTACCCTATCAATTGCTATCCCTAATCACGTTAGTTTGCTTTCTTACATAGTCCCTTTCCTTTTTCACTATCCTTAAAGTGAATCTCAAAATATATCTGCATTTTCAATTTCTTTCCCATCATACGCCATATATATGGTAAAATGCAAAAGTTCTTCCTAAAATTTAAAGATTGGAACACAAATGTCGTGAATTTAAATATGTAACATAAAATTTATGATTTTTTTTTAACTCTCAATAATCGATTTATGAATAATATGTTAATATAATTAATTTAAGATATCAATAACATGAACAATTGCTATTATATTTTTTTAAAGGTAATGTTCCTCTAATTAATTATTATACATATAGTGTTGTGTTATCTTATACGACTGATATTCTTTTATAATTGTTTTATGAAAAAAATTATGACTAATTTGTCACGACCCAACCTATGGGTCGGACCGGCACTAGGACCTGGGCCAGTCTAAAGGCCTCGAGGCTCATAGTAAGCCTAACTATTCCTTAACCCAATTCTAAGGCCCATTTGGGCCCAATTTCAAGAATTCAACCGGACAAAATCCGGCCATAAAATGGACCTTTCAACGGGAAGTTTTTGACTCATCCAACCTGTAAACACAATATATAATCAATTTGGGAGCTCAGCTTACCCTCCACATACTCATACAACATAAAAATAAATAGGAGCTCAGCTCCCTCATCCAGCCCAACACACATGCATAAAATAATAAGTTTACAGGTCCAAAATTACAATTTATATTACAGACCCAATTCAAATAAATATTTTTAACACATGCAGAAATTCTAAGAGTTAACAGGTTTATACAAACATTAATAAACGACCTGCGAGGGAGAAAATCAAGTTAACCTCAAAAATATCCTCTTGTGGCCTGGAAAAATATTGAACAGGAGTGAGCGTTTGACTCAGAGAGTAAAATATCAATTTTAACCATAATCTCTATAACTATCTAAAGCTAATGCACCCTGTAGAGTGAAATGCAACATCAATAATATTTTCACATCATAACAGCAAAAAGGTAATTTGGAGCACTCAGACACCCAGTAATGTCAAATCATAAATATATGGGAGCTGATCTCCTATACAGCTCTCTTAAATCCAACCTGTGCCAGCGAAGAACTCAAGCTGGACTTTCGCTTAATAAATCAAATCGGGGTCCCAGCGAAGAACTCAAGCCGTGTGTCACACCTTACCCCTCTGTAAGCATAACATGATCTCATAGAATACATAATGAACTACCGAACTTCACCTACCGATAACTCATTAAGTACCCTACAAAGGATTTTAAAACAATTTTCTTATTTTTAACAAGTGGTGAGCATTTACTAATAGGTATTTAAAACATTTAGTTAAAATTAAAACTAGTTAATATTTTTTTGGCCATTTTATTTTTTCGCAAATTTTATAAAAATTTTGATAGAGTTCCGTCTGTATTTTGAGAAAACAGTTATTCAAATACCTGAAATAAAAGCACTTCTAATAATTTTCCAAGCACTGCTTCAAATTCATACTCAATTTCAACCAATTTCTCAACACATTTATCAACTTAAAAAAAAAATCAAGTCCACCATTTTCAATATCCAACAATCATCAAATGCTAATAATAAATTTCATTCAATTCAAAATAAATAGTTCCATTCATAATTCATTAAGGACAAAATAATTTATATACATCATTAGAAAATTTACATTAAGAGAAATTCAACTAAAATTTATTACACACTTTACACCAGCTTTGTACAAACTACTCAAGGCTGAATTTACATGTCCATACATTTATGTGCAATACATACATCAAAATAAATATTTACAGGCAGGTTATAAATTATACCCGATAACTTCAAGCTGATAGATCCTCACACCTCAGCAGCTCAGTCTGCTGCTCCTCTAGTCTCTAAATCTGCAACAGCAATAAAAGCTATCGCTGAGTACTAGGACTCAGTGGTGCACAACATACTAAAATAATATTTATGCAGAACTTAAATCACATTTATTCAAAAATTTGACTGAACATGAGAATTAAATACAAATCATGCATTTTGAGATTTTAATCCCAAACAATTTCATTTTGAAGTATCAAATCACATTCATAAAACCCACAGTTAGATCATGCCATTCGAAACAAATAGAATCTCAATAGCCAGAGGCTAAAGAGAAATCACATCACAAGGCTAGCTAGCTCAAATATATGGATATCTATTCACATCCTCTTCTACTGGCACACCTCAACACTTCTCCAGAGAATGAATCAAAATTCGAAACTAATTACCCCCACTAGTCGTGCTAGTGAGGTGTTCAAATATATGGTCATGACACTGTGATTTCAAAACTTATCTTAACAATTTGCTAAACATTATCATTTCAAATATACACAATAACTTTCACAATTTAAATCAAACATCATAAGAATGCCATAATTGAATATTTCACATTATTCAAAACAGTATGCAGAAGATAATTATAAAAAGTATCCGTTGTGCACAAACCTCAAGCGAGTCGCCTCTTGGCCTTAACTCAGTTTCTCGGGTTCTTTCCCGGTATTCTTTTCAACTGAAACACACAATTTTACAATGTTTCAGTATCATAACTTAACATAAATCTAAAAATAAATTTAACTTCACTTTTACCCAGCTTTAACGTGTTAAACTCGACGTTCCTTAAATTTTTGCGTTTCGGGTTACTATTTACTACACTATTCAAGTTAAATTGTTGACTTTTTTAAGGCTTAATAGGTATGGGAATTCCAACTTCACCCACATACCACATTTTGATCACTAAATTTGTTGGTTTTGGTTGTTTGCTCAAAACTTAGGTCTTTTAGGCAAAATTGCCAATTTTTAGTTTTGGAGTCCTAAGTTGCACTGTTCCATTGATCACTTTACTGTTGGAATTTGGCAAAACTTTCTTCATAGAAAATGTTTCCTAATGTCTTAAGTTTATTCTCCATTTTGAATCACCCCAATTGGAATTTTGTAGCTCAAGTTATGTCCAAAATACGGTTACTGTTCATGCTGCAGATTTTAGTTCTGGCAGATTTATTGATCCAATTTTGTTCAGCAATTTGATCAAGTTAAGTCTATAATTTGGTCTAATTTTCTTCATATGAAATGTTATGCTATGTCTTAGGTTTCCATCAGTTCAAGAATCGCTTAAATCGGAGTTTTCTAGAGAGAGTTATAGCCATTGGAACTTTACTGTTCATATGGCAAATCTGCAGTTCTGCAGATTCAGTGGTTCAAATTTGTTCAGTAATTTGATTGGGTTAATGGCATAATTTGGGTTTGTGTTCTTCATGAAAGTTTTAGGTCTGTATCTCATCTAACCACTGGTAAAATTTCAGATCATTTTGACCTGCCAAGCTCTAGTTATGACCAAATGAACAAACACTGTTCATTTGGTCAGTTTGTACAGGGTAGCTTGCAATTTTTTAACTTTGGTCAATTTGTTTACTAGGTTTTAGTCACTTTTTGGGCATGCTTCCTAAATGAAAATTGTGTCATTTAGTGCCTATTTTCATTCTCAATTGGTCTCATACCAATTGGACTTGAAAATTTTCATTTTTGGTCCCTCAAAGTTGACTTGGTCATGCTGCAGCAGCATGACCACACTCCCTCCGAATTTGAATTTAATTCCAACACTTCTATCACACTTAATTAGGTCACAAATAACCACTTCTCACTTCACATTAGGTAAAAAACACCATTTACAAGTTTCTCACATTTTTGGTCTCTAACCCCTAATGTCCAAAACCCTAAGTTGTCAATTTCTTGCATTTAGCTACTTTCAAAGTCTTTAATCATAACCACTCACTAATTTAATGTTCATATACCCATTCAAGTAAATCAAACCATGCAAATCACCCTTCCCCTCATGCTGGCCGAAATCCAGTAATGGTCCCTTAACAATTTTTCTTTCCATTTTAAGTTTATTTACAAGTAATTCAAGCTAAAAACACAACAAATAAATATCAAACTTTCAAATTGATGTGCTTACCTCAACTTTAATATTCAATCTTCAATTTTTCTCCTCTTTTCTTCTTTCTTTCTTGTTAAATTTCTTTCTAAAGGGAAGGAAATAAGTTTTTATGGAGTGATTATGGGAGAAGTTGGGATTTGGTAAGGGTTTCAAAGCTTGAAGACAAGCTTTAATGGAGTTTGCAATGGTGAGGGAGAGAGAGAGAAAGACTTCGGCTAGCTTGAAAAGGAAGAAGCAAAAATGAATTTTTGTTTATTTAATTGCATATTTATCCTCTAATTGACTTGGTCAAATTATCTAGTAAATAAAAAATTTATTTATGACTTCATATGTGATGTCACCTTGATGATGTCACTACCTTTTTTACTTTTCTTTTTCTATTAGTTCTTCAATTTAATTCTCGATTCCGAAATTTTCTTTTCTCCGATTTTATTTGACAGTTAGGTCAGGAGTCGGCTCTCGGGGTCAATTGACCAAATTGCCCCTCGCCGGTTTATCCCGGTTTGCAATTAATTCAATATTTCTTCCGACTTCCTGAACTAATTATTTGACTGGCTTAACAGTTCTTTTTCATGATTTTCTCTTTTCCACTGTGTTCGTAAGGGTCCTAAGGACCGCAGCGTCATATTTTACGGTTTGAAATTTGAGTTTAAAACGACTTCGCAGTCCTTCCCGAGAAGGTCACCCATCGCTGTGACTCTCGGCTCGTTTAACTTCTTATGTTCTGTTTTTCTTATTTATACTTAACTAATTGGACATTACTAATTATTTGGATTTAAGGCTTATCTAGTTGTCTTAAGTATGGTTATAATCTCCTTAATTATTCGGATCGACACCGATCATCGAAATAGTGAAATATATCAGGCTATACAAATAAGGGTGTTACACCGTGTCTACCCGTCCTATCCATGGCCAACACCACATCACACGCACGCCAACGCACGCACACTACTCCAAATTACCACAACAACATCCATGATATTTTATCAGTTGTAAATGCAACATAAAATATGCCTAGAGTTTAACTACATAGATATATACATATAAGTGATGCATGGGTATGCATTAAATATATAATAATATCGAAATTACAATTAAAATTAATATTTTACTCACAGACTTGACAGCAGTCATTGTGGCAGCTGGGCGAAGGAAGAGGGCTGTCCCGGCTCACCTGATAATTTTATTACAATTGTTTAATACAATTGACTCAATACAACCTAAGAAAATACCAAATATGTCCTAAGTTGTGCTAAAAATCTGGCAGAGTCTCCCCTATACCTAAAACCTACCCAACCTGCAAATGGGTTTAAAACACACTTCTATATCCACCAACCATACACCTACAACTCAATCATATTACACAGCCTCTCTTGGGCCCATCCAAACAATCATCAATCACAATATGTAAAATTACAGTTTAGTCCTTATAATTGACCCTTTTTGCAAAAACCACCCAAATAAATTCTAAAAATTTTAAAACTTTGCCCGCAGGCCTTAGCAATATTACTAGGCTAATGCAAAAAGAATCATAATTTTCTGAGCTACCACGAATATTTTATGGATTTTTAATCCCATTTAAGCACTATAAAATTACGAAAAAGCAAGGTTCGAGTTTACCTATGCCGATTCCGAATCCGGGGACGCGCTTGGGACGTCTGACAATGGTGGGGTAGCCAAAATCTCGATCCAATTCCAAGATTTTTTCAGTAGCCGGTTTATTTGGCCGGAAATTCACAGACCCGGACAACTATCGAATTTCCTCGAATTGAAGATACCTACACGAAGCCCACAACACGGGGGTTAGTACATAAATTTTACGAAATTTTCTAAGCTCATTTAATGCTCGGAAAAACACTACGAAGTTCCGTGGGACCAATCGAAAAACGGTGTCGAAAAATTTCAAAATTTATATTGTCGCGAAGCTCTCGATGAGTGGAGCGCTCTGGTACTCTCAGTTTTCTCGTGGGGTTCACAATTTGCGAGAAATCTAGCCCAAAAGTCAAAATGGGCTAAAATTTCCCGGACAAAAATTGGACAAACCACTCGATGGATTTTGGTGTTCTTGGTGTCTATGGAAAGCTCTCGAGGTGTAGATGGTGTTTGACACAAGACCCGGCCTAATCGATGGCCGGATCGGTCGGGAAGATGAAGCAGCGCACTGCGCATCAGGCGGCTTCACGCTCGGTTTCCTGGCGTTCCAGGAGGCGGCCGGCGATGGGGGGATGCTGGAGTAGCGCGCCGGCGAGGTGGGGAGGGCTGGGTGGCGGCTGGCTAGCGAGAGGAGGAGGGAGGAGAGAGAAAACGGGAGAGAGAGAATGAGAGGTCGGGACACTCGCGCGGAGAAAGAAAAAGGAAGAAGAAGCCGGTCTGATTCGACCGGTCCGATCCGGTCCAGTTCGATGCGGCCAATCCTATTCAAGATACAAAATTTTGAATTTTTACTCCGTCTTTGGATCGAAAACGAGGCCCAAAAATTCTGAAAAAAATTCTAGAAAAATCAGAAAAAATCATGGACTCTAAATATATTTTTAATTTTGCCACGTGATCTTTAAATTAATTTTTAAAAATCATCAAAGTTTATATTTTTGGAAAATTGAACCCGATTTCTAAAACCCGAAAAAAATTTCAAATAATTTCCTAAAATTAAAATAAAATAAAATATTAATATTTATCCATAAAATAATAAATTTAAAAATTAGGGGTGTTACAAATTTTATCGCTATCATATAAAAGAGAGAATTGTCTACATTATTGCAATTTTGAATTGCATAAACAAACTATTGATAATCAAAAAAATTTTACTATAAAAATTTTTAAATTTAATGAATTTTATATTATATTTTAAAATTTAGGTATAATTTTATTATGATTCTTAAAGTTGAAGGACAATTGTGATAATTTATCAGCTACATACATGATAGTTGATCCTAATAATCAAGCCTATTCACGTGAACCCTAATGTGTTGAGAAATGAATAAAGACTAATTTCACACACTTAAAATATATAGAATAAAAAAATAAAATATGAGTAATTGTAGTAATTTTATATATCGTCCTTTGTTTTTAGAGGTTATTATATTTCTGTTCCATTTTAATTTTGTCACTATAAAATTTTTTAACCTAAAAAATATTATACAAAAATCTATTATACCAAATTTAGTATTTTTTCAACCAAATTGACACATGGCAATACCACGTTAAAAAAAAATTAAGGTAGGATTTGGTATAAATGAATTTCATAAAATTTTATAAAATTTATTTGTAAATCTAAAGTAATTCTCAATAATTAATTTCATAAATTTTATTATAACTAAATCAAATTTCATAAAAAATAATAGAATTTGTAAATGAATTCTAAATTTAAAATTATATATATATATATATATTAAATGATAAAATTATCATATTATTATATTATATTTTATTTATTCTAAATATAAAATTTATTTCATTTGAAATGAATTTCATATTTAATATAAAATATATTAAATAAAGAAATTTATTTATAAATAAATTATATCATAAAATTTATTTATAAATAAAATAAATTTTATCACAAAATTAAATCAAACAGAGTTTAAAAATAAAAAATACCCCATATAAAAATCAAACTAAACTTATAAAAAGAATTTAATACAATTTTAATTTTAAAGTCATTTTCCAAATTAAAATCAAAATAAAAACTGAAATCGAAACTAAACACACTTGTTATACATTTATATCAAAACGATAGGAGAATAGGCCAAGCTTGGGAGTGCAAGTAGGAGACTTGGCCCCACAAACATTCATAAATATCTTTTTATAGGTGTAAAATTTTTTTAATTTTTATTAATTGATCTTTTAAATTTGCTATTAATCTTAAAATTTTAATTGACTCCTATAAATATTTTTAAAAAAATTAATATGTATAGTAAATTTATTTTTTTTTATTAATTGGTTTCTCATATTTTTTATTGAACTCTACATGTAATATATTTACAAATAAAATAAATTTTATCACAAAATTAAATCAAACAGACTTTAAAAATAAAAAGTGCCCCCATATAAAAATCAAACTAAAATTATATAAAAAATTGAATGTAATTTTAATTTTTAAGACATTCTCCAAACTAAAATCAAAACAAAAACTGAAATCAAAACCAAACACTCTAATTTTCACAAACATTTATAAACTTCTTTTTATAGGTGTAAAATTTTTTTACTTTTTATTAATTACTTTTTATAGGTGTAAAAATTTTTTATTTTTTATTAATTAAACTTTTAAATTTTCTATTAATCTTAAATTTTTAATTGACTCCTATAAATATTTTAAAAAATTAATATGTATAGTAAATTTATTTTTTTTATTAATTAGTTCCTCAAAATTTTTATTGAATTCTACCATGTAGTTCATTTACAAATAAAATAAGTTTTATAACAAAATTAAACTAAACAGATTTTAAAAATAAAAAATGCCCCATATAAAAATCAAACTTATATTATATAAAAAATTTAATGCAATTTTAATTTTTAAGATATTCTCTAAACTAAAATCAAAATAAAAACCGAAACCGAAACTAAACACTCTAATTCCCACAAACATTTATAAATTTCTTTTTATATGTGTAAAAGTTTTTATTTTTTATTAATTAATCTTTTAAGTTTTCTATTAATCTTAAATTTCTAATGACTCCTACTAATATTTAAAAAAAATTAATACGTATAGTAAATTTATTTTTTTATTAATTAGTTCCTCAAATTTTTTATTGATCTTGAATAATATATAATTTATTTATTATAATTTAAATTAAAGTATCAAATTTACTTAATTGTAATCAAATGGGTAAAAAAATATATACTTTGTTGTTGTATTAAAGTTGGTCACAGTAATAATTTGCTGGGTTCCGCTGCATATTATTTTTTACTTTTTCCAAAAGAAGTTTCTTAGTTGCAAACCAAAGCCACTTATAGATATCGCGATAACAAGAATGGAAACTAGTAAAAATTGGCGATATATTAAAATACAGGGAGTAAAATTCTAAGAAAATATATAAAATTTGACAGTCTTTGCGATAAGCAAATGGGTAAGGGTAACGCATTGAAGAAAAAATGTAGTGATGTGCGACAGCCGACAGTAGCATCGCACGACCTGTATAAATAGACTTCCAATAAGTTAGGCTTACCATATCGCAGCAATAGAGTGCTTCCCTCTCTTTGGTTGTTATGGATCCTTACAAGGTAAGATCCTGCTAATTACTCTTGCTTGACTTTATTGAAACTCCCCTGGTTTTTGCTTTTCTTTTTTTATGGCTAATTTCGGGCTGACTATATCATAGAACATATATGCATGTAGTACGTGCGATCGTAATTACATTTTCTAGTTTTGGAAAATCAAAATCTATCAGATCATTCAAGAATTCAAAAACTGCGCCTTGTTTTGGTAATCTCAGAAGAAAATCACTATCCATGCATTATTAGGCATTTTTTTTATGTTGTGATCAGGTTGATATTGTATTTGACAAAAAGAACTGATTTTTTTTTTTTTTAATATTGGTGGTCTACAGTTCCGTCCATCAAGCGCAAACGATACCCCCTTCTGGACCACCGATGCTGGTGCTCCAGTATGGAACAACAATTCCTCCATGACTGTTGGAACCAGAGGTAATTTTCATAGTTGATTTGTTCTTATGGAGAATAAGAATAATATTAGTTAACTAAGCTATGGTTTTGATCTGTTGGCAGGTCCAATCCTTCTGGAGGACTATCATATGATAGAGAAACTTGCCAACTTTACCAGAGAGAGGATTCCAGAGCGTGTTGTCCATGCTAGGGGAATGAGTGCAAAGGGTTTCTTTGAAGTCACGCACGATGTCA
This sequence comes from Hevea brasiliensis, assembly GCF_030052815.1. Lineage (NCBI taxonomy): Eukaryota > Viridiplantae > Streptophyta > Magnoliopsida > Malpighiales > Euphorbiaceae > Hevea > Hevea brasiliensis. The sequence goes on along the minus strand of NC_079504.1, from coordinate 259,757 downwards.
CTGACCTTACTTGTGCTGATTTCCTTCGAGCCCCTGGAGTTCAAACCCCTGTCATTGTCCGTTTCTCAACTGTTATCCATGAGCGTGGCAGCCCTGAAACCCTCAGGGATCCTCGAGGTTTTGCGACTAAGTTCTACACTAGAGAGGTGAGCAAGCTTTTGTCATCTTCTCCTTTCTAATATTATTACAGCATTTCTTATTAATTTATTTTTTACTGCTTGTTAACGTAACAGGGTAACTTTGATATTGTGGGAAACAATTTCCCTGTCTTCTTCATCCGTGATGGAATAAAATTCCCAGATGTGATACATGCCTTTAAGCCCAATCCAAAGTCTCACATCCAAGAGTACTGGAGGATCTTTGACTTCTTATCACACCATCCCGAGAGCTTGAGCACCTTCGCCTGGTTTTTTGATGATGTTGGAATTCCCCAAAATTATAGACACATGGAAGGTTTTGGTGTTCACGCCTTTTCTTTCATCAATAAGGCTGGAAAAGTAACCTACGTGAAATTTCACTGGAAACCCACATGCGGGGTCAAATGTTTGATGGATGATGAGGCACTTAAGATAGGAGGTGCCAACCACAGCCATGCTACGCAGGATTTATATGACTCCATTGCCGCTGGCAACTTTCCTGAGTGGAAACTCTTTATCCAGACAATGGATCCAGCAGATGAAGACAAATTCGACTTTGATCCGCTTGATATGACCAAGATCTGGCCTGAGGATGTTTTTCCCCTGCAGCAAATTGGCCGTTTGGTCTTGAACAGGAACATCGATAACTGGTTTGCTGAGAATGAAATGCTTGCATTCGACCCTGGTCATATTGTTCCTGGCATTCACTTTTCAAACGACAAGTTATTCCAGCTTAGAACCTTTGCCTATGCTGACACTCAGAGGCACCGTCTCGGACCCAACTATAAGATGCTCCCTGTTAATGCTCCCAAGTGTCCTTATCACAACAATCATTATGATGGTTTCATGAATTTTATGCACAGGGATGAGGAGGTATCTATATTTCCCTTGTCTATCGTACCCAAGTGATACACTGTATTATATAAACTGCCAATCTTAGATTAAGATTTTTTTCCCTCAGGTGGATTACTTCCCATCCAGGTATGATCCGGTTCGCCATGCTGAGAAAACCCCCATTCCTTATGCTATCTGCAGTGGCAGGCGAGAAAAGGTCAGTTTCCTTGATTTTCTTTTGTCAAAATTAGTGAGATGAATAAATCTCAGATTCTTTTTTTCGAAAATTTAGCAATTTATTAATTAATATGTGTCATAAAATATTAATAAAAAAATATAAATATAAATAATTAAAATAATTCTTTTTTATTTTATACAATGAAAGAAATTTTTTGTAATATTACATAATATTTCAATAGCTAATAAAAAATATTAAACTATCAAACATGAATAAATAGAAGAAATTAATAATTTATATTGTATCTCGAATTGCCAACAAAACTCATTAAATACAATAAAAAATAAATAAAGTCCCATTAAAAGAGGAAAAAACAAAACCGCTAATCAGAGAGTAGGATTTCAATAATTTGTTTCCTACATAATATAGATTTAAAGATATATGTGGCAAATAGATACAAAATATGAAAATTTAATAATAATAATAATAAATAACAAAACAAATAAAAAAGGTGGATCTGGGGGCTGAGCAAGGAAGAATTTGGTGAGGAGCAGAGGAGAGGAGGGGAGAGGCATAAATCTCAAATTATAAAACCAAATTAAAAAAAAAAAAAAAAACAGCTCATAATATTTGCTGAATGTGGTGATTGTTAATGCAGTGCGTCATTGAAAAGGAGAACAATTTCAAGCAACCTGGAGAGAGATATAGGTCCTGGGCACCGGACAGGTAAGCCTGAGGTTCAGCCGTTTGCAAGCTTAGATGATTCTAAATTTTAATTTCTAATTAATCCTACAATTGATTTTCCTTTTGCAGACAAGAAAGATTCCTCTGCAGATTGGTTAACGCTTTATCAGACCCGCGTATCACCTACGAGATTCGGGCTATCTGGGTCTCATATTGGTCTCAGGTTAGAGACACGCTTCCCATTAATTCAAGTTATTCAACTCCTTAATTAATTTGCGTGCAATGTTGTCCTGATACTGGGTTTGTGCTATGCAGTGCGACAGATCTCTGGGTCAAAAGCTTGCATCTCGTCTCAATGTGAGGCCAAATATCTAAAGGGTGAAGTTGAGCCTATGTCGCAGAGAGATGTTGAGGAGGAGCACAAAATCATTGTCCATCTCCACTTTGCTATGTTGTATAATAAATGAATGTACTTAATTATCCAATAAATAAGAGAGATGCTATGCATGATATGTGGCCTTCTGGATTGATTATTTTCCAGTTTCTGTAATTTCAAAGTCCATATATATCTTTTCCTGTAATTTTGTTCCTGGACCCAATCTACAGGTATGCTTTCTCCTCTTTTCACATTGTATAAAAAAAGAAAATATCTTATTAAAAACAGTGCATTGGACGCTCATCCCTGGAAAATCTGTTCTCTTAGAGTAGATGATTGTCAGACAAACCCATTTGAATTCTAAGAAAATGTCATGGAGGAAAACAACAGTTAGTTTTTTTTTTCTTTTCTTTTTAAAAAGGGGGTTGGAAAAGTTTTGAATTAGAATGTCAAATGAATATTATTTTTTCAATTATTAAATTAAGTCAATCAAGCAAGACTATACAAGTAAAATAACAGTTTGCTTTCGTTTAATTTTGTTGATAAACCAGGTAATTTATTCAAATTATTTGATGTTGGACATGTTAAGTGCTAATAATTGATCATGGTATCATTATTGCTAGAGGGCAGAGGATGGGCAGCATATTTCATTCCAATCCCTGAATGAGCTGGCAAGCAAGTTGTTAAAATCTTGAATTCCTTCTGGTCCACCACTATCTTTCAGAATTTGGAGGTCTAATCTCTGTCTCTCTTTCCTCTTTAATAATTGATGGAATATTTAATTTTTTGCAGGAATGCTTTTGGATTTTCATATATGCATGACGACCCGCAATCAAACCAGTAAGTTTTACTTTACCTGAACAACTTTAATTTTCTGTTCTTATTATCTCGTCTTTGTCTATTATCACATCATAGGCCTGGTTGTAGTTTGGTTCGGTAATAGAATCGGACCAGTCCATCCTGAAACTGAAATCAGATTGAAGTCGACTAAAATCGAATGGTCATAAAAAAAATTGAAAAGAAAAATCGTTATATTTAATCATAATTGAAACCGGGTCTTAAATCAGAATCCTAGGTCTCGGACCAAACCGATAGCAGATATTGTCCGCTTTGGCCTTGCCGCGGTTTTTTTTTTTTCAGCCGAGCTCTGCCTCAAACAAAAACAAACGCTGCCAAGCCAGGCCTTCATATTAGCCCAGTTACTCCCCCATACTTGTGTGGGATTGAGTCACCTTTGTGACACCCCCCACCCATCACATCATGTTGATTTATTCTCAAGTAATAAATGGGCCGGGTAGCAAAGCATTACCCCGACCCACGAAAACTTGGGCCAAACTCAAATCCTTGGAAAGCAAATTTAAAACTTACAAATGGCCCAGGATGCAGCATTCGTAGCTCAGCTTAACCTCAGAGCCTACAGTGCACAGCCCATAATCGATTTTAGGAGCATTCGCATTTTCTCTCTTCAATTTTTAAAACAGCTTCTGCTTCCTTCAAATCTGCCTTGGAATTTCTTTTTTAAATGAAAACAAAAAGCCTTGGACCACACGTTTCAAGGCGTCTATTGTGAACGTGTCATCAAACCAATGGGCCATGTGGTCGTGAGTTGGTTTTAGCAGTGCACCTGGATAAGGAACCATCGCTTGATGAGTCACGTCTTCAATTATTTTATTCATTTATTTTATTATTTTCTTTGTCTCGATTTTCCCACCAATCTATATTTAAATCGTGACATCGTTGTGAGTCTTACCGTCTTGCAAAATGATCGTCCAAATTCCAAATTTTTCCCGACTTATTTAATTTTTAATAAAATAATATGAGTTGATACACTAAATAAAATTTATTTATCAATTTGATTATATTAATTATATTTTTTAATTCATATAAAAATATAATAGAAGTAAAATCTATCTGACATGATGGAGCATTTTATTTATTAGTTTATCATTAATTTTATAAACAATTTAGTGATATAAATTATTTAATTTTTAATAAAATAATATAAATATGAATTATATTAAAAATTAAATAAAATTTATGATTTTAATTATATTAAGAAGGAATATTATATTTGTAACACTTGTCAATATATTATTGCATTTTCATTACATTATCAACTTGAAAATTGGAATCAAGACTTAAGGATGTAACATTCCAAATTACTTATTCAAAAAAAAAAAAAATCAAATTACAAAAGAGTAAAACTCTAAATACTCTTTCATAAAAAAAAAAAAAAAGATTCTAAATTTACTGTGTAATTGGGCAAGCAATGCAAGAAAATGGAAGTGCAATGTACAAGCATTTAAATGTGATTAAAAAAAAAAAAAAAGCATTTATAAATACCCATAATGAACAATGGCCGTCTTAAGATTTGATTGCTCCTCTAACATTTAACTTGGTGTTTTGCAGTCTCCGCTTCTTACCAAACAGCATCAAACTTTCCCAAATATCTATTGCTATGGATCCGTACAAGGTACCCTTCTAATCTCTCTTGTTCTATTTGCTGATTTTCTTTTGACTAATTCAGGCTTTTTTCCCTTAGGATCATCTCTGTTTATTGGTTTGTTTGGAATAGCTGTGGTTTTGTTATCTAATTGATTGACTTCGACTCTGTTTTCGATTTTCAACGTGGGTTTTTGTTGGTTCTAGCAGACCTTGAACAGATAATTGTTGTTGTTGTGTTCGTGAAAACTTGATTATGTTCTTCTTTTGATTCTGATGGTATAGAACCTTCCATCAAACGCTTATAATTGCTCCTTCTGGACTACGAATTCTGGTGCTCCAGTATGGAACAACAATTCGTCCTTGACTGTTGGAGCCAGAGGTATTCTATTTATGTTTTTGTTCATCAACTCTGTTATTGTTGCCCTCTTTATCCCAGTTATTAGAACTTAGAAAATTATTACTCTGGCTTTATCCATTACGGTTAGTCTGGTTTTTGGAATTCTATAATGGCTGTTCTCATCTATTATTCTAGTTCATATGATATTCATATGATAAATAGCTCTTATTATGGAGAGAGAGAGAGAGAGAGAGAGAGAGAGAGAAGTATTGGATCATTTGGGACTTAATTAGAGTTCTCTGGCCAATTCATTTTGCATTTTTGCTTTAATATAGAGTTGAAAAGCAGCAACTGAAGATTTAAGCTGTGCCCTTTTCCTCCTTCTTTGGACAGGTCCAATCCTTCTTGAGGACTATCATCTGTTGGAGAAACTTGCAAACTTTGATAGGGAGCGGATTCCAGAGCGTGTTGTGCATGCTAGGGGAGCAAGTGCAAAGGGTTTCTTTGAGGTCACCCATAATGTCTCTCAACTCACATGTGCTGATTTCCTTCGAGCTCCGGGGGTTCAGACTCCTGTCATTGTCCGTTTCTCCACTGTTATTCATGAGCGGGGCAGCCCAGAAACCATAAGGGATCCTCGAGGTTTTGCTGTGAAGTTTTACACCAGAGAGGTAAGGGTTTGCGTGGCTTTTTCTTCCTGTTTTGATAATATATTAGCAGCAGATAGCAGATGTCTGTGCGATACAGCCAGTATATTAAGAAAATTCATAGTCAAATGCTCAAGAAGCTTATGATTATGGTTCATTTTTATTATAGAGTTTATTGGGGAAATTATAGAGTACTTCCTAGTTCTTTTAGAGTTTTACTTAGTGTATATTTAAATATATTAGTTGTTGATCCTTTTTTGTCACAGCAATAATTGTAATTATAGATTTTCTGGAAAGATCTAGATTTCTATACGAGTTTTTATTTAGAGTCCTTGTTGGATAAGGATTACTTTTTGAAGTCCAAATCCTTCGAGGTTTGGGAGTACTTTTTTAAATATATAAATACCTATGTAATGTTGTTTGGAAGTTTTTGATCAATGCAAATTTTAGCAATTATGCTTTGATTTGTGTGATGCAATCCAACCCTAAGGGTGATGCATATGTAACCTTGTAACGTCTGAGAAAGTTTAGGTGCGAAGGCTAAACCTTTTATTTTTCTGTGCATAGCCCAAAATCATATATTCTAATTTAAATTTGCTTCTCAATTCCATCCTTTCACAAATCCTAATTCTTAACGTAAATTTCTGCTTATTTTAGCCTTCACAAAGCCTTAAATTTCAATATTAATTCTGAGACCTGCAGGTGTCATGCATCACTGTGATACTAGTTATGATGGAGATTGTCTTGGTGTGCTTGGATGTCCATTTACCTGTAACTTTTGGTTATGCTGAAAAATTTTGGAAAACTTCCTGGAGTGATTGTAGCATGTGCAAACTTATCCACTTGCTTTGATGAAAGTTGGTACTTTCTGTTTTAGAAAGAAAACCCAAGTTATTTTGTTTTCTTTCTGCATGAGTTTTCCCTATGTGACTTAAGATTGGCTTTAATAATATGAGTAGACTAAAAACTTTTGCATGAATTAAGTTTGAGGTAGGTGCATATTCATTCACATCAAACTTTTTGAAGCTTAATAGTTAAGTTTTCTAGATTTTGGTTCTCTTATGTTCTTACTGTCCTCTCATGTTTACTCAGGGTAACTTTGATCTGGTGGGAAACAATTTCCCTGTTTTTTTCATCCGCGATGGAATGAAGTTCCCAGATGTGGTGCATGCTTTTAAGCCCAACCCCAAGTCTCACATCCAGGAGAGCTGGAGGATCTTTGACTTTCTATCCCATGTTCCTGAAAGCTTGCACATGCTCACCTTCCTTTTTGATGATCTGGGTATTCCTCAAGATTACAGGCACATGGAAGGCTCTGGCGTTAACACATATACTTTAATAAACAATGCTGGAAAAGTACACTATGTTAAATTTCACTGGAAACCTACTTGTGGTGTGAAGTGTTTGCTAGAGGAAGAGGCAATCAAGGTTGGAGGATCTAATCATAGCCATGCCACTCAGGATCTATATGACTCGATTGCAGCTGGCAACTATCCAGAATGGAAACTTTACATCCAGACAATGGATCCTGATCATGAAGACAAATTTGATTTTGATCCACTTGATGTGACTAAGACCTGGCCCGAGGATATCCTGCCTCTTCAACCGGTTGGCCGCTTGGTCTTGAATAAGAACATTGACAATTTCTTTGCTGAGAATGAGCAACTTGCGTTCTGCCCTGGTATTGTGGTTCCTGGTATTTCATATTCGGAGGACAAATTGCTCCAAACTAGGATCTTTTCCTATTCTGATACCCAGAGGCATCGTCTTGGATCGAACTATCTACAGCTACCTGTTAACGCTCCAAAGTGTGCTCATCACAACAATCACCATGACGGTTTCATGAATTTCATGCACAGAGATGAGGAGGTATTCAGGCTCTGTTTTTGTGGGTTTGTGTGCCACGTGAAATGTTTGTTACAAAATTGGATCATACCACACTGTTTACACCTAAAATATGCCTTTCAATGTCACTAAAAACCTCTAATGAGATTATACAAGCATTGACAGTTTGGGGAAAATATTTATGTATTGACTTGCTTAGGTGTACTTGTAGCTTCTGTTCTGATCTGGTGCTATGATACTATTTCTTAGGTCAATTACTTCCCATCCAGGTGTGATCCAGTTCGCCATTCTGAGAGATTTCCCATTCCTTCCACTATCTGCAGTGGAAGGCGCGATAAGGTTAATTTTTTTTCTTTTTCTTCTCTCACTCTATTCCTTTTCATTTTTTATTATTATTATAATTACTATTATTTTTATTTTTATTATTTTTTTTTTTTTGGGGGGGTGGTGGTGTATTGTGGAGGTGATCACTTGTCATGTTTCTGAGAATGAGAGAAGTACTAATGGAATTTGAAAGTTTTTGGATTTTATGTAACTGCTGCAGTATGTAACATAATATTTTTTGACTTTGCTGATTAATGCAGTGTGTCATTGAGAAGGAAAACAATTTCGAGCAACCTGGAGAGAGATATAGATCCTGGGCGCCTGACAGGTAAGCCCATGTTCTGGCAGCTGCTTTTGAATTGAAAGATGGGTGTAAAAATTATAAAATTGTTCTCCTTTGTTCCATTTCTTAATCCAATTGTTCCAGGCAAGAGCGATTCCTAAACCGGATGGTTGGTTGCCTATCTGATCCCCGTATCACTCATGAGCTTCGTAGTATCTGGATCTCCTACTGGACTCAGGTCAGACTCGCTTTCAATTCAATGCATTTTTATAAATAAAGAATTGGTGATCTGATGTTTTATGCCTGCTGGTTTTGCACTTGATGCAGTGTGACAGATCCCTGGGTCAAAAGCTAGCATTCCGGCTCAACGTGAGGCCAAGCATTTGAAGATGATGCCACCCTAATATTCCACGTTGCAGATAGAAGATACTGTTTCTGAAACACAACTTCTATCTCAATCTTTGATTGCTATCACATTGTTGTAATAGTAAGCAAAACTTGCATGTTTTATGTCTCTTGTGACCTGATGTTCTAATATAATAAATTTCAAGTTGTGCGCTGTCCATTTAGACTGTATTAGTCTCTAATCTTGTATGGGATGTAGTTTGCTGGATTCATATCTTTCTTTTTTTTTTACTAAGGATTGGGAGAGTATGGATTCAAACCTTACACTTACTAAATGATTGATATATCGAGATTCAAACCTGACACTTGCTAGATAATTGATATATTTTTAGTAACTCGATCAAGTTAAACTATGCTGTTGGATTCAAATCTTAGCTGTTCTTATATATGTTTATTTTGTGCTCAGCCACAGCTACAATGTGTTTGGACAATCTTCGCAGCTAGAGGGTTGTTGTAATGTCCTGTATTGCTGCATCCCAAGTTTGCACGCCTCCGACAATAATTAAATTAGAAAATATAGTATCACCCCTTTGTTCTGCGGTAGCAGAAGAAATCGCACTTTATAGTCATTAAATTACTGATTCTAACCGCGTACGAGTTAAAAAAAAAAAAAAAAATATATATATATATATATATATATATATATATATATATATAAAATGAGGAGATATTTTCGAGAGAATGTGATTTAATATTCTCTTTTACAATGTTATTATAATATTTTATAGAAATTATTTAATAATTATTCTATTAATTTTATAGTAAGTGTAACTTATAATAAATTAATATATATTAATTAAATATATTTATATCTATATAAATAGATTTTAATTATTTTTATTATAAAATTTTTATTAAAAATTTGAGAGATAAAAATAATAAAATAAAATTTAAATTAATTAATAAAAATTTGAAACACTACACTATTTTTTATATATTAAAATTAAAAGAAAATATATAAATTAAAAAATATTTCTAAGAGTATAATATTTAGTATTTTTTTATAGGATTGTCACGTAATTAACATGTATTATTATATATTATATATAATTTATAAATTATTTAACAGTTACTTCATTAATACAATAATAGTAGTCATTATTATAAGATAATTTAATATATAATTTATAATATATTAATATATATTAATTATATATATTTATATTTTATGTAGATTAATTTTAATTGTTTGTATTATAAAATTTATATTAAAAAGTTTTGAGAGATAAAAATAATAAAAAAAATTAAAATAATTAATAAAAATTTAAAATATTAAATTATTATATATATATATAAATTAAAAATATTAATAATCATGTGCATTAATATGGGTATATTGCACGCTAGGATTGGCTCAGGTTCACTACATTGATGAGTTACAATTAAGAAATCAGTGATAGTAAATTATCTAGCGTAATTCCTACCATGTGATTAAAAAGAAACACCTACACTTTCTGAATTTATAGACACGGAAGGGATGAAGATCAAGAAATTGTGAATGAGAAATGGCCAAATAGCTAGTTTATTATGTAGGGAAGTACTTTTTAAAAATTTTAATCTGAACAGATGAAAATTTAAGTAAAAGAAATTACTTTTTAAAAAAATATTATTTTATGTATTATTAAAAAATATTTTATTATTTTAATATTTTTATAAACTAAAATTTTAATTTTTAATTATTTTGAATAATTACTAATTATCTCAATTAAAGTTTAACAGAAACACTAGAGGGACCCTAAATTAATGAAGCTTCCAGTAGAGTGTCAGGGTGAAAAAGGGTGAGACCATGAGAAGCCCATTAAGAAACAAAATGAACAAATTCATGGGCCTTGAAGGGAGCAGAAAAGTGGCAGATGCAAAAAAAAAAAAAAATGCTAATTCAGGAAGAAGACAGAAAATATTTCCCTGTTTCTTTGGTTTCTGGATCAATGAGCTTAGACAGTTAGACTTTGGCGATGCTTGCATCATCGATCTGCGAAAGTGATAAGCATTGAGATAAAAGAATGGGAAATAATTAGAGTTAGTGCAAACTTGGAATCAAGTAGAATCTTGATATATTATAATAAAATAGGATTTCAAAAAAAAAAAAAAAAAGGTAATCTAATAACCCCCATATATTAAATTCTGCAAGTTTTGATTTCTTATATACTATAATAAATTATCAATACTGAGGTGAGAGAATATCACAATTAAAATATAATTTTATTATTATTTTTTTAAATTTTCATCATAAACAAAAACAAATAATTTTTTAAATTAAATTAAAATATCTATAAAAAAGTATTCTCATGAGATTATCATGTGTCATTATTTTTTATGATATTGACATGTGATATTATTTAAATAATATTTTTATTATATTATTTTATTTTTATTATAAAATCTTATTAAAAAAATAAAAAGAGTTAAAAAATTAATAGAAAATATGAAATAATATTTACTTAATAAATATAAAATAATTAATAAAAAATTAAGATGTTATTTATTTTTATATATTTTAAAATTAAAAAATATATATATATAATAAAATTATTTATATACTAAATTTATTAGTAGTGACATGCTCTTACACTAGTTATTAGTATTGTGAGAAGAATGCAGAAATGTTTATTTAATTTAATAAGTTTAGTAATTTTAATTTCAAAATTTTTTTCCTGATTTTAATTTCAAAATAAAAGAAGTTTAGTAATATATATATATATATATATATGCACTTTTGTGAATCTTAATTAAAATTACTATTGTGATTTTTGTATGATGTCTAGCTTGCCTCGCTTCTCACTCTGCTGCTATGGCTGTGGTGGTTCTGAAGTATTGAATAGCTTTGTAAAAGGAAGTAAAAGTGGCACGCAAGGACCACCATTTGTAACCTAATTAAAAATGAAGAAATCAGATTCCACTTATATTTTATATTTTAATTTAATATTATATTCCCCATTGAAGATTTAGCTTCAACGTCAGCCATGGCATCAGCAACCAGAACGGTTCTCTCTCTACCGCTTTAGTTTTTGTCTGGGCTTGAAAAAAGTTGTCTTGAACGGCGAGAATTTCAAGACCCACCAAAATCATAGTGAGCTGGTCGCGTGGGATCATAGTTTGGAAGCAGAATCTTCCCTCGCACAATAATATGGAATCATAAACAGTGAAAACGCTAGCGAGAGGCTCAGATTATTTCTATGAGAGAGAGAGAGAGAAAAAAGAGTTATCTTCTTGTGGAGGCTATTTCCCAAGAAACAGCCTCGCAAAGGGCCTGTCTTTCAGCCTTTACTTTGTTCGTTGCTCATGTTCCAGGCCACAGACGTTTGGACAGTATATTTTTCGGTTTTGGGTTCTGCTCCACCAAGAAGACTACAATGATAGAAGATATCTTTGCACAGTTTGGTATAGTTATTCGCTCTTTCTTTTCTGCTTTGATTTGATTTTTGTTTTTGGGTTATGAATGGGATTGCTTTCAGATTCTGAAATTGCGATGTTTTTCCTTAATGAAAATTATATTTTGTATTGGTGACAATTGGTTTTTTTTTTTTTCTTTCTTGGTAAAATTGGAATCGTTGAATCAAAAGTAAGCAAAAGTGTTTCCAGTACACCTTGTAAGACTAGGTGGAAAGTGAGTGTCTATTTCTACTCTGCTTTTGTTCTCTTTTTCTCGAGTCTAATGATGGATAAATATTATGCTACTTTGATGGATGGATATGCTGGTTTTCAAATTGGGTTTTTATTCTTTGATTCACTTTAGTGGTTGCTGCCTGGTTATCTTGTTGATTTTTACTACCTTTTCTTCTGAGGAATGTGTAAAAAGGAACCTAATCTTCAAATAATATTCATTGATGTAACCTCATTTAATCTGTGTCAGGCGTTCATCCACTGAAACATCCTATTCATCAACCGCCCTCCCGTTCAACTGGAAAAGAAATTATTTTTTCCCCTACCTCAAATGCTCTTTGGAATTTATTGTACTTATCTGGTTTGATGTTCTTGTTGACTGTATCGGGGGTGTTTCAATAATTTGGACAGATTATATTTGAAGACTGAATATCTGAAATGAGGTTATTGTTTTGAGAACTTTAGGTGGAATTAGATCATCTTTTGCATAGTATAGCATTGAACAACACAGCAGAATAGGGACTTTTAAGTGAGATTTTGAGGATAGATCATCATGGAAGACCGCAATTTATCTCCAGGGCCTATGCTGGGTGCTTATGCTGATTCAGCTATGGACATTGAATACATGGATAAATTATTGTTAGAAGGATGCTGGCTGGAAACAATTGACGGGTCTGAGTTCTTCAATACTAGCCCCTCTAGTTCTGCTGCCCTTGTTGATGCTTCGTTTCTATGGTCTACTTCAGAGATCAGTAATGTTGATTTGGCTTCCTCTACATCCCAGAGAAGCAATCAAGATGATGAACATACATCATTGTTGCCCACTAATTCATCCTCAAATGAAGCCCGTGGCAGAAGTCTGTTTAATGTTCAGGCTCATGGCCAGGACTTACGTAGTGCCAACAGATTGGAAAATAATAGAAATGAAGGTTCTGAAGTAAGCAAAAGTTGGTGGATTGGACCAAGAACAAGTCCAGGCCCCAATTCTGTCAGGGATAGATTAATTAGAGCACTTGGATATATTAAAGATTTCACAAAAGATAAAGATATCCTTATACAAATATGGGTCCCTGTAGACAGAGGAGGTAGGCGTGTTCTAACAACTCATGACCAACGTTTTGCCCTTGTTCCCAACTGTCAAAGGTTGGCAAATTACAGAGACATATCCGTTAACTATCAATTTTCAGCTGAGGAGGATTCCAAGGACATGGTGGGGCTTCCTGGTCGGGTTTTCTTAGGCAAGGTTCCTGAGTGGACACCTGATGTTCGATTCTTTAGAAGTGATGAATATCCACGGGTAGATCATGCTCAACTGTATGATGTACGTGGAACTCTGGCCCTTCCTGTTTTTGAACAAGGCAGCAGGACTTGCTTGGGGGTTATTGAAGTGGTAATGACTAAACAAAAGATCAAGTACCATCCTGAGCTTGAAAGCATTTGCAAGGCACTTAAGGTTTGTTTTCTTGTTTTAGAAATGATTCTCTCCCTTCATCTCAGTGTAATGACTGAAGGTGTCCCAGCCTTGAAAGTTAACTTCCCTTTTTAACAGACTAAACTAATGCCACCATGAAGCTGGCCTGATTAGTGGAATTCTTCACATAGCGTCAGTCGCTCTCCAAGCTTGAATATGTGATGTATTTGTTCATATATTCTTCATTGTGTTGACTCATATATGAAATTAGCTAGTGTAACTTCCACGAGACATGCATGTACGCACATAAGCACATAATTGAGATATAAGGGAACCAAGTTGCGCACCTTTTTTATGGTCTCAGCATTTTGTTTTGGAGTACCTGAAATGTAAAATGGTGCTTTTCAAGATATATGCTTAATTGCAGGTGGAGGTTAGATTTTTTTTTTTTGGGGTTTTAAAGCCTGGGTTAAAAAATGTAGGTAGCCCTCTGCCTTTTTCAACCAAAAACTCCCACTCCTTTCTAAAAGAAGGGGGAAAAATGTGGAAACTTATGTTGGGACCAGGAGAGCTAAGATTAGATTTCTCTATGGCTATTTTCCATGAAAACTTATGTTTCCTAATAAGGTTGGGTTTGACTTCTAATCAAGGTTACTTGATTTTGGACAATTTTCAGGCATCAGTTGTTATCTGGCATTTTCATTTGTGAGGGACAGGACAATTTTCTTTAATTTTCAAAAAAAAAAAAGGCTGCCCCTTGTTTAATATATTTATATCTTCCCTTGATTTTTATTTATTTTTATTTTTTTCAAATCAAGAAGATGCTTTTTGTCATACAATGTTTAATAATTATAATTGGTTTGGCATCTATTCAGTTCTCTAAGTGAATTTTCTTTAATTTTCAAGAAAAATAAATTTTGGCTACCCCTTGTTTAATATATCTGTATCTTCTCTTTTTTTTTTTTTTTATTAATATTTGTCCCAAAATTAAGAGGATGCTTTTTGCCATCCAAAGTTTAACAATTATAATTGGATATAGGCTTCATTTTAGATAGGTGAAGGATCTGAGCTTCTTGTCCAAACCAATTTGGACGTAGTTCGAAGTTGAGATACAATAACGATTCATTTAAACTTGAGTTTTTGACAGGAGAAACTCTTTTTTACTTGCAGGCAGTAGATCTTCAGAGTTCTGAAGTTCCAAGCTTGCAGCATGTAAAGGTAATTGAAGAAAAGTAGCAAAATAAAATTAGTCTCTAAACTAATAATTTTATTTTTCTAATTCATGGATGGATTTTCCCCCTTTTTTCCCCATCAGGCATGTGATATGTCCTACCAAGCTGTGTTACCTGAGATTCACGAGGTTCTGAGATCTGCTTGTGAGACACATAAATTGCCGTTAGCTCAAACTTGGGTCCCATGCATCCAGCAAGGCAAGGCAGGGTGCCGACATTCTGCTGAAAACTACCATCATTGTGTTTCCACTGTGGATCTTGCTTGCTATGTACATGACACTGGTGTCCAGGCTTTTCATGAGGCTTGCTCTGAGCATCACTTGTTAAAAGGTCAAGGAGTTGCTGGGGAAGCCTTTTTGACTAACCAACCTTGCTTCACAAGTGACATAACTTCATATGGCAAAACTGAGTATCCTCTTTCTCACCATGCAAGGATGTTTGGGTTGCATGCTGCTGTTGCAATTCGCCTAAGAAGTGTGCACACTGGTACAGCTGACTTTGTGCTGGAGTTCTTTTTGCCTGCGGATTGCACAGATCCTGAAAAACAGAAGAAAATGCTTACTTCATTGTCCATCATTATACAACAGGTCTGCCGGTCCTTACGGGTAATAGCAGACAAGGAGCTAGAGGAAACTGACTTGCCAATTAGTGAAGTTTTAGCCCCTTCATATGGTACACCTCCCAGAGAAGAGATGTTAAGGGTGACACAGCCCAACTCTGAAAGCTATGGTGGAGATCATTTGTCCTGGAGTGACCGTTTCACAGGGATCCAACAAAGTGGAAGTGTTGTCTCATCATGTCAAGAAGAGAAGCAAAAGGTATTAATACATAAAAATTCTGTGGGCCGCAGGCAAAATCAAGAAGATTATAGTCTAAAGGTGAGTGTTGAATGTGGTGGTGATTCTGCAGTTGCTGAAGGTAGCTTTTCAAGTGTCTGTGTAGGTAGAACAAGAGAGAAAAGACGAACCAGGGCAGAGAAAGCAATCACCTTGCAAGTTCTTCAGCAATATTTTGCTGGAAGCTTAAAAGATGCTGCAAAAAGCATTGGTGGTAAGCATCATTGGTATAGAGTTTACTTGTAATTTACTAATTGCTTGGCATTTGGGGGATGAAAATATGCAAATATTCCTTTTTATTTTAGATGCTTCAAATAGAGGTAATGCATTCATTTGAACAACTTAACAGAAAATTATACACACTGCCTATGCAATTTTTGTAATTCTGCTGCAAAGTATACTTCATTAGCTGAATCATGCGTATAACAATTGGGAACAAGTTGTCTGTAAATAATAGTATAGAATATTAAGGGGCTTTTTTTATCTGTAGTGGCAAATATCATAGGCATGCAACCAAAAGCATATGCCCTGGGAGCAGTCATTTTATGCAAAAATGTCAAAGGGTTAGGCTTTCTCTAAAATAAGCTTTTCATTAAGTTTAATAAAGCTACTGAATCTGTTTGAGTCTGCAATTTTTGTCATGTTCGTTTTTAACTTTAAACAACTTTTTTGTTCTTGTCCTCCTTCAATTTCAGTGTGCACCACAACCTTGAAAAGAATATGTAGGCAACATGGAATAAAACGATGGCCTTCTCGGAAAATCAAGAAGGTTGGCCACTCCTTAAAGAAACTCCAGGTTGTGATTGACTCAGTCCAAGGTGCCTCTGGTGCTTTTCAGATTGATTCCTTTTATACAAAATTTCCTGAGCTGGCCTCCTCAAATTTATCAAGAAGCAATCCATTTTCAACCTCAAAGCAGCTTGATCATCCAGAGTCATCAAGCATACAGCCTGAGGGAGGTATTTTCCGCTCCCAGGTGACTGCACCGAAATCACCCTCTTCCTCATGCAGTCAGAGTTCCAGTTCAAGCCATTGTTTTTCTAGTGGGACACAGCAACACGCATCTGCATTCACCATTCCCACCAGCAGAGATCCTATGCTTGGAGAAAACTCAGGTAATTGTGTGTTAAAGAGGGTCAGAAGTGATGCAGAGCTGCATGCCTCTATTCAAGCAGAACAAAACCTGCTGCCAAGATCTCAAAGCCATAAATCTCTTTGTGAACAGCCTGATTTGGGAAAGCTTCCGCCATTAGCTAAAAAGAGCAACAGGATATCTCAAGAGATCGATGCTCAGAGAGTGAAAGTCACATGTGGAAATGAGAAAATCAGGTTTCGCATGCCAAACAATTGGGAACTTAAAGATCTATTGCAAGAAATTGCAAGACGATTTAATATAGATGACATACATAAATATGATCTGAAGTACTTGGATGATGACTCTGATTGGGTCTTATTAACATGTGATGATGATTTGAAGGAGTGTATTGACATATGCCAATCATCTCAAAGCCACACAATTAAACTCTTGCTCCAAATTTCTCCTTGTCTTTTGGACAGGTCTATGAAAAGCCGTGACCTTTCATGATATTAGTGAAATGCTTTGTGTCAATGAAGTTGGAACTTGGAAGCATGTTCGTACTTCTGGAGTTGATGATGTCCTCCATGAAGTCGATTGTGTCAATGTTGAAATGTTAAAGCCTTGGGGCGGACTGCTGAACCATGAACAAAGAATCCCAACAGCAATCTTGATACTCGCAATCGTGATTATTGGATTGCAAAACGACAAGCTAAAAATAGTAGGAAGTTTGGAGCTTGACAGAAGTTGACGATTTTGCTTCTGTTATGTGAGTGCCTAACAAAGTTAATAAAGAAAAAGAGTCCATACAAGCTTATTCAAACTAGTTTGGAATTGAAACTTAGTTGTTGTTGTATTATGTGGGGGATTGTGCCTGTACATTGGATGGGGGAGTGGAATAACCTCTATTTCAGGTGTAAAATGTCCTAATCAAACTGAAATGGAGGTAAAATTTTTTGGATCACGAATGTGGTGTATCTTGATAAAAGTAAGTTCCTTCTTTGGCTCTTCTTTAATTTTCATTCTTGTTTCTCCATGATTTTTCTTCCGTTTCTTTGTGGTTTTGCTCTCTGTTGTGTCATTAGAACTAAAAATCATAGAGAGCAGGAGTGCTCTGGCTCTACTTGGTTTTGCAAATCTTATTTGCTTCCATTATGTTTTTGTAATGGAGGTGGATTTGCATCTGGCTGACCATTTGTTTACAAGGTTCTCCCCTTGCTATGTTCCCTTTATCCGTTGTAACAAGGACCCTTTCCCATCAAAAAAAATTCTATGATTTGGCTGGTTAGAAGAACACAAGGTTTGTGGTGCTATGTTTTGTTTCCAAGGAAAAGTCTCCAACAACAATTTCCTTTTTTGTGTTTTGGTTTGCACTTCGAACTTGAAATGTAATATAATAGAAGCAATTGAGGTGCCAAAAGTTGGTGCCATATCTGTTGTATTCTATGTTGGTAGCAGCAGTCCGTGTGCTTGCTCTTGCGGCGCCTTGGATGACCAAGTCCTCATATCTAGTAGCCACTCCCGTAGACCTGGCCAGGGTCCAATTCGAGTGAAACCTCTTATTCCAATTTAAAAAATAGAAATAATTAGAATTGGGTCAAAGATTTTACTTAAATTCAATTTTAATTCGATTTAGTTTTGATGACCAAATTCAATAGTTGAAATTTTTTTGAATGGAAAAACAGTGTTGGCTTAAATTGGATAGGCCGGATCTAATCCAATTATAATCTCATCTAGTCTGATTTCAGTTTTAAATTGAATTATTTGATTTTAATTTTAAATCAAACCGTAATTTGGCCTAAACTCTCCGTCGAATGGTGGATGGCCTTTAAAGAAAGCTTAGGTGTGAGCAGCAAAAGAATTAGAAGTGAGAGAAAATGGCAGGAAGATAAGTTAGTTTTCCTTTTATCTCGTTTGGAAGCTGGTAAAAAGGTGGGGGAGGAAGCGAGTGAAAAGCTGCAGAAAGTTTATAAATAATACATTCTCTACTATCGACTTAATTCATTCAAAATTTGTAGATAATCTTATAATAATTCTAAACGAAGTTAAATAAATTCTAATTAATAAAAAAAAAAGGAGATTCTCGTCCTTAAAACTATGTTCAATAATTATTGTTAAATTTTAAATTGTTATAAATATGACAAATTAATTATACTGATTTAGTTCTTGAGTTCTTATACGTAAATATGCCAATGAGATTTATAGAAAGCCCAAACAACAATTAATTAAAATGAAAAATGGGGGAAAAATTAATGAAAAAGGATGAGGAAGCTTGATCAAAATCTCCAAAATGGGTGGACACATTGGCAAGCACAGCTGCATCAACTAACTTTATATTTTTCCAAAAAAAAAAGAAATTGACAATTTTCTTCTGTTTTGAAAAGCTTGGTAGAACATTGTATACATATGTCAGGAGCGATTTAAGTATTTTTCTGCACTAATTATACATGTAACTTTAGCACCTCGAGGATTCGTCGTTTTTTTTTTTTCCTACAAAAAGAGCTAATGATGCTGCAACTCCAGCTTCTCATGGCTGCAATGAAACTGATGGTCGATCTTCTGGCTTTTCAACAAGCTTACATCTTGAAGGTGGACCAAACATGCTCAAAACAACCTGCAAGTGATTAGAGATGACTTTACCTTACAAATCCTTGTCCATAGCAGATGCATATGGAGTGAGGGAAGATTAATAATAAACTTACAGGTAAGAATACAAGCCCATGCAAGAAACCAAGAAGGACCAATGCCAGGTACATTTGGAAGTAATAAACCTGCAGAACACGTGAACTGAAGATGTTAAATAGACTGGAGAATATTGGATTGGCATGTTTGATTCGTAACTAAACCAAGTGTAAGAACAGAGACCACAAAAACTTCAGTCCTAGAGAAGCACAGAACAAGCACACCGACTAGCTTTGTTAGTGTAATTCCACTGCAAAATTACATCAAAAGAACATAAAATTTGTCAATGAGATTATTATACACAGGAACAATGGCAGGTGAATTTACAAAAGAATAATGCTTGCAGCAGATCAATGGCCTCAGCAATCTAGATCATGTCTCTTTAAGCCAAAAGAGAAAAAGAACCTGAAGACTGAAGCTCCCATTGTACCTAGAGCTTCCTTCACTCTTTGGTCTCTGTCTCCACTGCTTACCTGTATAAAAATCTGTAAGAATATGCAGCCAAAGCAACAAATAGAGAATACCACCAAGTAAAAGTTTAGACCAGAAAATATTAAGTTACTTCATTCAGAAACAGAAGGATTCTTTTAGATGCTTTTTGTGAACTATCAAGGTCTTGAATAACATCTTACTATACTTTAAATCACAATATTTTATTTAAAATATCCAGATGTAGGATATGTGAGAGAGGAGAGAGAGAAGAGAGAGGAGGAGGAGGGGCAGGGGGCGGCGCAGAGATGTGGAATTGTGGATCCCGTATACATTTTAACTGAACTAAACTATATAGGCAATAATTCCAGTTTCAGCAAAAGAAAACATGTAATAGCATGAATTTCCATCTGAAGGTCACAGGTGATAGCCTCACAAAGGAAGACAAGGAAAAAAAATGTAGAATCAAATGAGACTTACTGAGAAAGCATGTGTTATGTGTACACAGAACTCGACAGAAATGCCCACTGACATGACAAGGTTAACAACAGAGACTGCATTCAGTTGAATATCCAGAATTGCCATTACACCCTGTACAGTTTCACCATGTAACCAGAATTGTAAACATATAGAAAGAACAAGTAAATTATAATAAATAAACAAAAATTATAGTTACTATCAAGCAAGAAGAGGTACCATAAGATCCACGACAATCATTGCCAAAACCAGTAAAATGATTGCTGAGTTCCATAAACTACATTTAAACAAACCAAAGGAACAAAATAAATATCAGTTCTTTCTGCCCCTTTATGGATGCTATAGTTCATTTGCTGAACCACTACAGCCCTGTTTGGCATTGAGTTTCAGAGTCTGAAACTGCTTTTCTGAATAAAAGCACCATTTTAGATGCTGTTGAGAAAAACAGTTTGGAAAAAGCCGTTTTGTTATTTTAGTGTTCTTATGACTAAAGTTGATCAAATTTAATTTTTAATTATTTTTTAACACTCTCTCACTAGTGTATTTAAAAAAGTGATTTTCTCAACAGCAGTTTCAACAGTAATGCCAAATAGGCCCTACATCTTTTCTCAAGGAAAAAGTGCTGAGAGGACTAAAGAGAATACTGACCTGCACGTGATAACTAAACAAACAACAAATACTGCACCTGGAATGCCAACAAATAATACAATCAATGCATTATACAAAGTGAAATGACTACAAGTTGGAGAAGAAATAGTACTACAGAATTTCACCAGACTATTTCTTTTGGTTTTAAAAGACAACAAAATTGTGCATGAGCCATGAGCACATGAAAATGCCCATGGGTGGTCAACCAGCTACTCAAAAAAAACAAAAAATGCAGTTTCAAGTATAGCAAGAAATATATAAAGGCAATGGTTAGTTCCTCTTTGCAACAAAGGAGATGGCATTGTTATCAAGAATGTTCAAGGGCTAAATGAAATATAAGTGTGCAAAACATTCCCGATCAATGATGTCCTAAGAAAAATAGGAATACATTAATTGTTGAGTACCAGCCTTGTAAAAGTTACTAACCAATTGCAATAGCCAGGTTGATCAGTGCTGTCTTCCATATACCCAGGTATTGCTCAAAAAACATATAAAACACTGAATATGGGAAAACCTCCATCTGCACCAGAAAAGAAATGTTATTTGACAAACAGCCTTAATACTGGCGCAAAGATAACAGTGCAACCATTGTTCTGCAATACGCAAGTAAGCATGAATGAACAAGTCAAAATATTTTTATCTAACAACAGGCTAGAAGGATTAACAATTTCACTTACTATCAGTAGTATCAGAGGAACCTAGTGATAGTAAAATATAAAAGAAGCAACAAGTATTGGCTTCCAACATTGAAGCAGCAAAAAAGAATGCAAAAATTTGACCAGGAAAGCTTGATTCATTTCAAAGGAAGCATTATCAAGAAGACTACACAGTCAACTAGCAGCATTGAATTCTTACCTTTAAAGAATCAGACATCCTTGAACTGAACTCTTGAGCAGCCCGCATTGAATTGACGTAGTCAATCTAAAAAGAAATGCAGTCAATGTAAATGACAGGGCTCTCTATATAAAGAACAAGATAAGATATCATATCAAGCACATTCTAACATCAGAAACACATCACCTGCTTGTTGAGAGGCATGTGATATGTGCGGAAGGACGATGCTTGAATAACACCATTCTCATAGCCTGATCACACAAATGTTAAGAATTCATACTGCATTGAAATAGCATGTCGCCATATGGCATCAAAAGATTCAAACACAAAGGCACAAACTAAAATTTTGAAGTATGGTTGCACGCAGGAATTTCCTGAAAAATTTTTGAACTGGATTTAACCATTGAGAGAATAAATATCCAGTTTGACAAACCTTCCAGGTCCACACTGTTGGTGTAAGCACCATGGCCCCCTTTAGCACAATCAGCAGAAGGCAGAGCATTTAGGAACCATGGGAGTTTATCCCTAAATTGTGCTGTAGATGGACGATCATTATTCAAATCTGAGTGACGGAAACACTGAAAAATTCCAAAGTTGTTACTAATGAACCCTTTTTCATCTAAAATGACACATGCTAAGGCCTTAATAATTTCAAAAGCATTTTCATTTATAAGGAAATCAAACATAAATTTTTTAAAAAATATATATATTCTCCTAGTATATGCTCTGTTGCTTACCGTGGTACAATCTTTGCAAACTCCACTGAGATCACAAGAACCTGTATCAGAGGAACAGCAAGGAGGCTGGAAAAAAAAAGCAACCAAATCATATTAAATTATAGGAAATAGGAATTGCAAATATTAATGGTATGTCAAAAGAGTAGTGAAGTTAGATTTCCAGAAAATGACCAAGTAATCATAATCACTGTGACCCCATAATTGCTCGGCCATTATTTAGTTATATTCTTTAAGCCAATAAATGATAAAAATGCCTAATGAAAGTTGAATATATTTCAATAGCATTTTGCAGGAAGTTACTAGTATTTCAGATGTCATTTGAAATTCAGCTACAAATTGGTGATGACAATAAACTGCTCGGGCAGCCATGTGATACAATCTTAAGGGAAACAGTATCTTGAGCAATGCATCAGGAGTCACAATTCCACATGAGATTATAAGTTAAATGTCAAGAATAATTAGGTGATGACCTGATCATCAGGAGGACAATAACTCCCATTTGTGAACTTCCGACAGCAACCAAAAGCTTCTGGAGATATCCATACAAGAAAATCATCTAGCCATGAAGCAGCAGGCTTAGCAATGTAGCTGGATTCAGGCGTCAAGGATGCTCTAGCAATCTAAAAAAGCAAGAAGATAATTGCTTATTGTGAAAGAAACATCCATAGAAAGGTAAGATGTAGCAAGAGCTAGAGTTATGCACTTGTGTTGGTTAATTGCTGAAGTAGCTGGACTTTCTCAAGAATTGAGATATTACCCTCAGTTTCAAATAATGTGTTTATGGTTGCAGAATTTAGTTTTAGGATGTAACTGAAGGATTCTAAAAAAGAAAAGAAAAATTTCCAAAATTCAAGTTTAAGGTACATCTCAAATAAATGTTTCCACCATGTAGGATATATATACTTGCACCATTACTACATAATCCTTTATAAAAATAGAACAGATAAAATCCATTAAATAGCTAAACTTGCCAAATTGAAAAAAAAAAAATTGTGAACTGCAGGACATGTCTTTCCACTATAGGATTCTTCACACAGTTAACATCTAAAACATTCTATACAAATGTAATTTGTATCAGGAATTGTGAACAAAAATGCCAGATGGGAGGCATCTGATTTGCAAATGACATAGACTCCACACATAACCAGATAAAAAAAGAAGAAAGTTTTACCTCATTTAAAAGAGAGTCTGATTCACACTGGCTAATGGAGCACAACTGATTCGTGTGTCTTGATTCTGAGCTGAGGAGCCGAGTACCATCAGTTTGACAAGCTCAAGGTATGAAAGCATTAATAATGATTTTTTATTGATATCTTCCCTTGAAATGACAACTAAACCTTCAATACTTTTACACAAGAAGGCAATCAGAATCTAAATACATTTTCTATTAAAAAAAAGTGGAAGTTTGGACTAGAAGCATTTTCTACAAATTCTTCTACAGTCCCAGCAGAAATAGTATGTTTATAAACTATCAACCAACAAAAGTGGACTAAAGTCCAATTTTAATGGGAGAGAGAATAAGCAATATCAAACTGGAAGCCAAAATAATGAAAAATGAAAAAGCACTGAATTACCTATAATTATAGTTCTTCACAACAAAGTATAGAGGGGGACCAATTCTAAGATACTCTGAAGCATTATTAAAATAGCCCTGTGTAAAACAGAAATGCATGTTTAATTAAACAAGAGAGAGTACACAACATAGGATGCATTCACTGAGCTACAAAAAAATCTCAAGAAGTTAAACCTGAAGATATGAGTCCCGTGGAAGAACAATCTTCTGTTCCAAACCAGATTCAACCCTAGTGGATAATGCCTATAAGGTTCAGAAATGTGATAAATTAACTTGAGAGATGCAAAAGACCCAAAAACTTGGAGAATTAGGAAGAAAAGGAAAAATCTCAGGCAACTCACAATACTAGCCAATGCAAAGCCAATAAAGATGGAAATGACAACTATCTTAACTCCCCAAAGACTGAGCATGGGTGCATGGACCCCCTAGCAATTAACAATAAAAAGCTCAACCAATCAGAAACTATTGTAAGCAAAGAAAAAGAAAACACAAATTCTTTAATGAACTATATATAGGCACATTATAATTACATTAGAAATCGAATCACTAGATAACACTAATAATGTATCTTAAATTATGGTCCTGCAAATCTACATGAAAACATATGCACTCATGCAGTGTGGTTGAGAATATAGAAGTAAGCTAGCAAAGACACAACTTCTATGAAAATTCCACAAAAAGACTACATTACCTTCATATATCGAGCCAGCAATCCAGGCCTTCTCCCACCAATGCCTAAGTTTTCATATGATATGTCAAATCATAAGTCATATCAAGTTTACGATAAGAAATAAAATAAATGCAATTGCCAAACAATATAAGCTTAAAGAAGTCCCAATTATACCTTTATCAGAGTCAGCGTATGAAGAAGAAATTTTTAGACATGGAACACAATCAACCCTCTTATCCTCCGCACGCAAAAAGTCAAATACTATCAAAGTAACAAAAGCAGTAACTTGCAGAAGGAAGTCCAAAAGAACAGCTAGCGCTGCAACAAATACATGCCATAAAATGAATTTATAGGTTTGAAAAACAAGATCAAAATAGAAACCCTTTGATTAGCATGTTAAGAAAAATGGATAAAAATATCTGACCAGCAAACATAGAAAACACACGACATGCTGGCATAGGAATAAAACTCCCAACTGCAAATGCTAGCACCTCAGATAGACTAGCGAGTGTTATAGATGGTCCAACTTCCACAAGTGCGTTGCTTATCCGTCCTTCTAGTGGCAACTCTAATGGTTGCCTCTTAACAGCGTGCACCAATATACACATGTTGTCCACCCCTACCTGACATGATAGGTGTTCAGATAACATAAGCCATGAAATTTTCCAAAATTTTTTGTGGATAACCAAGATAGTAGATAAGTTATTCATTTTATCATCTAATATTCAGATTAAAGTATTATATATATGATTTTGATTTCAACTGTTGTAAGTTTTTACACAAATTCAATTTGTTAATGTCATAGTCAGAAAGTTAGCTTAACATGCCTACATTTGTATGCTTGCATCCTGCACCGCCATTTATCTGCCCAAGTCAAATATTGCACTAGAGAAAGCAGGTAAGATGGCTATTAGTTCTTTGACTTCTTTCTCCTTAACTAATAAATTATTAACTCAGCCAATGAAGAGAGGCAATTGTTTAGTAAGAATTGGTAGTTCCTATTCAAACCTCATGCTTAATGATGAGTTTGCAAAGACAAGGTGGAGGAATACATCATGAGACAAGGGAAGCAATAGCTAGATCATCAAATCAAATTAAGGCTAAAAAGATGCAGAAGGAAGAAACTTACTGCTAACACAAGAAAAGGAATAACTTCCATGATGATTAGTGTAGATTTTACTCCAATGGCACTAAACAGTCCAACTGATCCAAGAACAGAAAGCATGACAAGCAGAACTCCAGAAAGACCAAGCAACACCTGGAATTCAATCAATTATATATCTAGAATGACTAAAAGGTGCTAGATGTTTAATATATGAAAACACGCATTCATGGCAATGGATAGCTATTATGACAACACATAATTTGTGCAACCAGATGCACAAGTAATATGCGTGGAATGAACTGCTTCATTGGGATCAAAGAACTTGAAATGTGTTAATGAGGCAGAAAAAATTAATTAATTGATTCGTGAAATAAAAGTACATATTTATACACAAATTACTCTACCTATTTAGGAATCTAAATCCTACACTAAATAGGAATATATAAACATATTTACTTCCTATTCTATAACATCCACCCTCAAGTTGAAGCATGGAATCTCATCAATTCCAACAAAATGGAATACAAGCTCTATTGAGAGACAAGGTTTAAAATTTAAAGCAATGGATAAGAACATACCTTAGATGAAATGTAAAAAGAAGACAAACGAGGTGTATCACCCAGAGTAAGAGATATGTAGGCAAACATCACAAGATAACTTATCTGGGAAAAAAAGACCAGCAAAAAGTTAATTAAATACATATATAAAAAAAATTAATATAGATGAAAATGCAACAGAATTTCAATCTTCATTGATTAGAAGAATCATTAGCACTAACTTAAAAAATATTGCGAGTATTTCTACAACTTAAAAAAAAGAAAGCCATTACCCAATTAGGGTCCCACCAAAAAGAGTTCTGAGGGAGGGAACTTATCAGACATTCTAACAAGTTTGCATAATGCAGTGACTTTCAATCTCAGAGCACTAACCTCTTGGTTGCAGGTCTAGGAATTACCATTGCACTAAACAATGAATACTAATTTTTTTTTTTAACAAAAGGAATACTGTTATTCCAATAGTTTATATGAGAACATAGAATTTTTCAACCAGGAAAAAGAATTACCAATATAGTAATTGCATCTGCAGTACTTTCTCTTTTCAGTTCTTCCTCAATAGAGCTTTCCGATGAAAAAGAAAGCGTAAGATTTTTCAGTTGGACCATTGGCAACAAGTCATCCTATTATGCAGCATATAAGATATTCAGATAGAAATAAAGCATTAGAGAGACCTGAACTCTACCACCATCAAACTAATCAAGTAAAAGATGACACATGCATTACCACATTAGGTAGCCCAACATTTGCATATTCAGGATAAGCATTCCTCTTGGATAGAGGTTCCTTTTCTTTCATCCTAACGTTGGTTCATTCCCTTAATAAAATATAACTCAGCTCACTACAAATCTTAATGTGATATGTTCCAGGAGAAATCCAAGTTATTTTATATACTTTAGTTACAGATGTTGGATCTTATACCTTCTCTAATATATAAAGATAATAAAGTAGTGTACAACAAATTAGTAAGATAAAGAACCTACACCGCTATGCTGTAGGTCCCTATTACATAAAATCTTTTCACATCAAATACAAATAGTTCAACTCATTAAACCTTCTTTCATTCAATGTACCACATTCAGAAGTCATCTTGTAATTCTAAAGGTTGAGAAAAGTCACTTTCCACAAAGGCACTTGTAGAAGCCACTGGCTAATGTGAAGTGTACAAAATAATTCTCTCAGATTTTACACATCAACAGTCATTTTGCAATGAAGGCACTTATAGAAGTCACTGGCTAATATGAAATGTACAAAATAATTTGTAGATTTTTACACATCAAAGTCATTTTTCAATGAAAATGTTCCAAGAGACCGGCCAAACCAGATTTCTCAGTGTTAGAGATATACTTCACAGCACAACATAGAATTATTGATGTAAAATGGCAATAAATCTATTTTAAGAAAGCCAAACGTATTGTAGAAGTACTTTGCCTAATTTCACCAAGAAACAGCTGCTACCATTTTGCATATTTTTCTATAAATTAAGATGTGACACCACATGGCAGACCTCGAACTGAGAGAACTGCATAAGAAAAAATCATAAAAACAATCACTGAAATGAGAAGCAAACCTTCACTAATTGAATAAAGGCCTTCTCCCAAGCAACAGCCTTATCAATTTTATTCCCTTCTTTATCAACTGCATTGTTTACTGGATAAGTTACTATAAATGCAGACGCCTGTCTCAGAAAAATCATTACAACATTATCATATGGTCAGACATAGCTGTATTTGCTATTTTTACAAGGTAAAGAAATACCTCTGAATAATTGCCCCCTGAGAAACCTCCCAAAGCAGTGCTTGGATCAAGAGGGGCTTTGAAAGTACTCATACATTTGTCTGCAGAGGTATAGTGCTGAAATAACACACAGTATGACATTCAATGGGAAACTTGGCAAAAAAATATATCATCAAAATAATTGAAAAGAAGAGGTAATCATTAGGAATTGGTTAAGATGAGGAGGAATACATAAGGTAAATTTAAATTTTCCCCAAAGTTAATTAAGAAATCCAAAACAAAAGAAAAAAAAAAGAGAACTTGAAGAATACTTGAATATGAGATTAAATACCAGAACACATGCTTTTATACAATTCAAAAATATCAATGTGGACAAAATACATCTGCCCATCTTGATTGATGTGGAAAAAACAAACAATTTAGCAAACAACGAACTAAATGAAGATATATCACTATCCAATGGAAATAAATATCAAATTTAAATGCACGTTAAATTATTTTAACATCAACTAGAATGCTAATCACATTATCAAAAAAACAAGTTATTTTTCTGGGGTTAAAGAAGAATTTAAATCAGAAGACCAGGTAAGAATTACTTCTGCTATGCTTATAAAGTAAGAAAGATATATGTGTCCTCTAACAAAAATTTGTCAACTTCAGATCCAGACATGTATCAGAAATTAAGTGAACAAGGATAATATGTATGGTAGTTAGATTGGAAGCAAACAGGCCTGTACACAATCAACCTGTGAACAACATGCCCAACTACATAAGTTGCAAATTTGTAAGAATTCATCAATCTCTTCTAACAGTCCAATATTGTAAATTTATTTCTCCAACATCCATGGTGAATGGAAAAGTAGAACAAAAATGCATAACTGTAATATTCTGCTTTAATTGCATAGTTTATAATGGCTAC
The DNA here is from genome assembly GCF_030052815.1 of Hevea brasiliensis. NCBI lineage: Eukaryota > Viridiplantae > Streptophyta > Magnoliopsida > Malpighiales > Euphorbiaceae > Hevea > Hevea brasiliensis. Next base: position 230,740 of record NC_079504.1, on the reverse strand, counting down.
TTTAGTAAATAAAGTGCCCAAATAACACATCAATGTCCACAAAAAGTTGATGAACATGTTAAGTTTGCCAACTTGTGAACAACATAAATATGTTCCAAATCCAGAGCTCTAAATAACAAGAGAGATGGAATATATCAAAATATACCTGTAAACAATAATGCACATGCTCAACTCCCCCATAATTGTCATAATTTTGAGGATCCATTTGGAAATACTAGTCACCGAGCCCGAGAGAGAGAGAGAGAGAGAGAGAGAGAGAGAGGAATGTTAGTCACACACTCACAAAAAAAGCACTTGAAAGGCCAAAGAAGATGTAATGGTTGCATTATAATAAATAAATAAATAAACAAAAATAAAAACATGGATAGAACAAAGTAAAACCAGGTTTAATTGAGGCACAATACATAGGCAAAACAAACAATGATGAGAAAACAGCTTAAAACTTTTTAGTTCCTTTTTTTGTTGGTCGAGAGGTTTTGGGTTGGGGAAGGAGAGTCAAAGAAAATAAAAAAATAAAAAAGGCAGGGAAAAGAAAGGATGACATGGAGATTAGCAAATCAATACTACATGTCCAAGAAAAACGCCAGTGTGTCAACATCACCTTAAAAAGGCAAAACTGAGAATATAATAGTAATTATTATGTGGATGTAAATATGGACATAGCATAGACTGTTAATAGTAGCAAACCATTCAATAAACTGCAAAAATCTCTTAGTAACTTGGAATGACCAAGAGAAAAAGCTGTAAGTTGCATTTCTATAATTGAGTCACCAAACTGCATCAACAATTCAGCACCAACAAGGACAACCAGGGAAGAAAACAACCTGCAGAACACTTTGAGTTGCACAATCTTGGTCCAGTGGCTTCATACAAATATCAGATAGAGATATCATTGATCCAGAATAATTTGCACGAATTCTATCAACCTGTCAGAAACAAGTATTATTAAACTAAAAGATTTTGAAACCACACTCTACCAATAAGAAAAGGGCAAACGATGTAAACAGCAAGTAAAACTCAGTTGAAGTTCGCTGCTACTCACATAACAATATAGTACATTCACAAAAGCAACACTAGACATGACTACCTTCTTTTGTATTTCAAAGAGTAACTTAATATTGTTCTCTGTTACAATACTCGGTAATTTGCCATCCTCAGCATTGGGTGTAGTTGCTAGAATTAGCTGAGAGGAGGAAAATTCATCAGCATTAGTTATTTCCAAAAATTCTGAGTAAGACCATAATTCAAAGGAAAAAGGAAATTGCAAAACTAAACCATATAATAGAAACCAGTTTTTCATGCAAAACTAAAGTAGATATAGAAACCAATTTTTCATGAAGATAAAGCAATCAACATATATGCTGTTCAGGGTGTACCAAATTCATGCACACATATACACATGGAAAGTAATGACAGAAAATATGCGGCACAACATTTACAGGGCAGATAATCGAAGGAATCATGATATTGCAATCTGCTTTCACCCCACCCGCCCCCCCAACAGAACAATTTATTTATGAAAATAAATGCATAACAAGATGCCAATTAAAAAAGAAAAAATTCAAATCTTTCCAAGGCATTGAAAATCATACCCATTTTCTAAAATTAACATCTAGATTATTACCACTTGGCTACCACAAAATAAAAACATAATGATGAAACTGGCTACGGTTAAAAAATATAAACAAATAAAGTGCGTAAGTAAAATAATGCAGAACCTGCTCAATTCTGTAAAAAGGAGCCAGGTGGCTGTCAAAAAATTTTTTCTCTTCTGCAGCTTTACTCCCAGGCCCTACCCATAGCTGAAACAATGCATTAATTAGAAGTGATAGTTATATGGGAAAATCAAGTATCAATAACAGTATGATAATTTATTGTGAATAAATTTATCTCTCAAAATTTAAAAGCCAAGTAAAATAAGGTATGACCAACTTAAATGTAATAGTACAACTTTTAATGACTTAACAGGGAAGAAAAACCATTACCTGTCCACTACTAGTGTCCATTCTTAAATAATTAAACAATTTACACATTATTTCCATGACTCTATAATTTGCCATAAATGCATAATTTGCATTTGAATTACACACAATGAATTATTTTCCCCCTTGTTTACCATGTCTTATAATAATTTCCTGTATAAGCAACACCGATTAAATATAGTACTATCTATCTCTTAAAACAATATATGCGTACTTCTGTCCATGTTTCCTATCAGACAAGTTCAGTAAACAAATTCACGCCAAGACAACCACAAACAAAAGAAAGAGGAGCAAAAACCAAAGCATCATATTTACACACTGTTGACAATGAGCATCCACAAGAAGAAATATTAGGTACGTGAAAAACAAAAAGGAATAGTATATGCTCATAAAAAAATTTTTAAAAAACAAGACTAGCAATTTACACAAATAATAATACCTTCTCAGGTCGTGTCTCAACCTTAAAACGTATTAGACCTAAACAAAGTAGAAGAACTACAGCCACAGAAACACTCAACACCAGGACAGGATGTCGAGCAACCCAAGTTCCATATCTCCTGAACAGAAAGTAACCCACAGGGTAAAAACCATCCTGCTACACTAATATAAGCATTAATGTGATAGGCAATGACCTGTAAAACTGAGACATATATCCTTGCACAATTGAAAGCTGAACCCTGTTTCCAGTTTGTGGAGAATCCTCAAGCATCTGGCAATTGATAACCAAAATAAAAGGAAAAAAAAGAGTAAGTCTTAAAATGCAATTCACCAGCAAGTAAGAACAGAAAAACAGGCCTACAAAATTTCTCACTTCATAAACATTCACATAATATGCATAAATCTCAAATCAATCAACTCAATCACATTTATTCACTTTCAACTCAACTCAACTAAGCCTTTATCCCAAAAATTTGGGATCGGCTATATGGATTCGCTTTCCCCACTCTAAACGATTTTGGGTTAAATCCTCAGAAATGTGTGCATTTATTCACTTTAATGAGGAAAAATAATTACTAGAATTTCACTCAATGGGAACATCTAGGAAATTGGGAACACCTGCATTGGGAGATTCTCATCCTTCTGCCTAATAACAGAATGGACTTCACCACCATCCAAGCTATTTGGCATTGATTTCATTCCCAAAGTTTGGTTCCTTTCTCTTTTTCGATGAAAGAAACCCCACCCCAAAAACATGGAAACCAACATGATATAAAGGATTGTTAGAGTCAAGTCAATGCACTTGGCCTGCAAAGGATGAACAGCAAAACTAAATTAGAAACATTTATAGACAAACAAAAAATAAGAATGCACAAATGCATATCCATTGCTAAACACTTTGAAACAACCTGGATTTCTCACCTTAACAGATCCAAATCTTACAGAACAGGAAGATTTCTCATGTTGTGGAGGAGGAGCTGTGCTGGCACAAACAGGAGAAGATGGGCAATCACCACAAGAACAGCCCAGTGAAGTATCACCACATGAATATGTAGATACATTCATAGGTTTCATTCCTGATGACTCAGGAGCAATTGACTTGAATGTAATGGCATAAGGTGAGCCTGGTAGACTTGGGGCTGCTCGTCTACCAATAAATGCATACCACTCTGCCAGAAGTAATCATGACATAAGCACTTAAGTTATCCAGAAATGCAGACAATTACATATAACACACAAGCAACTGGCAGTGAAAAGAACAAAAGTCTACTTCTTCACCTATCGAATGAAAAATGTACAAAGAATCACATTATTGTACATGCAACAACAATAACGAGCTACCCAGTTTCCAATAATGAGATGAACTGTTATCAGTCATCCTTCAATGCCAGCCAAACCAACAATATCAATTTGCAAATTGCAATGAACCAAGACCAAAGATCCAAACAAAGTTTTAAGCTATCAATGGCACCCTCCAATTCCCATTCATAAATTATTACCAACGGACATAAGAACAATGGAACCATGTTACTAACACAGTTTGCATCCAAGTCTATTGCAAAAACACCTTTTCAGTTATTTCATAATCACTGTGAACTTCCTTCACATGTCAGTAAAGAACCTCATCCAAGGACATTCAAGACTTTTATTTAGAAATAAGTGCTTAGCACATCAAAACATATCATTCCATAAGAATAAACGTCTTTGTGATAGACTAAGCATCTGCTTGTTCATTCTAACCTGTGCACATGCTTACCAAGAAAGGACATGATACTCGATAAACTGTGTGTGTAAGAGAGAAGTGAAGAGGGTAGCAGGGGGGAGAGAGAGAGAGAGAGAGAGAGAGAGAGGGAGAGATTGACTGCAGTTTTCAAATTTTAAATTCACCTTTAAAATTTTGAGCACCAGCACCAATGAAGTTTAGAGCTCGAGTATTCATAGTACCGAACTTTACATCCTTGCAAGATTCATATAACCCTTCACCAAAAGCATCAGTTATATAAAAATCAATTCCATCCACGGTCAAATTGTTTTTAACCTGAAAAAAATATATATATATTCTTAAGCATTAACAATGATGTGTCTGTCTCCAAATGATAATTATCAGATAAGATTGAAAATCCATACAAAATTCAGATTCAACTCTCACATTTTAAATGAAATCAAGGTGGTATGCAATGATTCATGGGTCATGATTATGAGAGCACATAAAGCACTCTAAGCATGATGGATTGATGAATAAGCATTGCTAACCTTGGAAATAGAAGTCACATTGATAAATAAACTCTGACGTGGAGAGCAGGAAAGCTCACAGAATAGATTCAAAAAGTTGCGTAAGCATGCGGGACAGCCAACGAGAAAAGGAATCACCTGCAAAACAGACATTTATTTGGTTGTGAACATGCATAGCATAATTTTGGAAGAGGGTGGAAAGTATGCAAAAGAAGAGCAATATCTCAGCTGATGAGATTTAAGCTGAACACAGCTCGTTCTCCACCAAGACCTAAATATCTAAATTGCAAACAGAATACACAAACTCCTTAGCACATTAAAATAGCAACATGAACAGATGATGAGGAGAAAAATATTAGATGAATGGAAGTCTTAATTTAACAAAAGAAGAAAAGAAAAAAGTGAGAATTTCAATGCAAGACATAGAAGGACTACAAAACATGTTCTAATCCTTGGGATAAAAGTTTCACAGCTTCAAGGACAATGTTCTGTTATGACATTAAACCAGAATATGAAGCTAGTCATCCACAAAAAGAAATGAGCTTGAAGGCTATAAATTATTGAAAGATTGAGTAGCAGAATCTCTTATTTAAACATAACGGATATCATGCCTAGTTGCTGGAATAATAGACGGTTGAGATCTCAAAATGCAGACACTGACATTGATGCAAACTACAATCAAGAGGGCAAAGAGAGCTGCAATCATTCTCCATAGAATCTAAAATCATATTCCATGGAATTAAATAACATCAACTCCACAGGAAAAAGCTTCAACCTTAGCAAAAATAAAGAAAATTATATGAGTCATCAGATAGAACATTACTGCCAAAGTTGCCAAGAGTTCTTACCTGCTGCACTTGTGATCGCAACGTCTCAAACTGTGGTTCTGTGCAACAGACATTGCCAGTGATTGTTGGACACAAACTTTGGATCTTTTGTGAAAGCAAGTCGTCTGGCTGAGAAACACAGAAGTAGTGTAGAACTTAAGTATTTACAAATATAGCAGCTAATAAAAACTTTAAACTTACAGAACCCAAAGCAAAAGCACCCTCCTACTTAGGACAGGCAGAAATTAAACAGAAAAGATGATATCATTCCATAAATGTGCAGTGAGTTATACAAAGGAAAAACACATACAAAAAAGAGAGCAAAAAGAATACAAGTCGGGTAGTACTAGACAAGCTTCAGGAAATATAGTCAACAAGAAACTTCATGATGTAAACAATATCAAAGCAGAATCAAGGCTGCAGCAAATAGAAATCCTAATATATACCTTCACAGATGGAGAACCGTGAGGACAATTCAACACTTTCCCATCATCACGTGCTCCACAGATATCATACATGGCACAATATTCTTCAGAATGTCTTTCGCTAAACAATTGGAGAGGGAGAAGGAATTAATTCCTCAATTTAAATAGAGAAGATAAAGAGGATCCACATCATAGTTATTTTCTTTGGCACATCACATGCAATTAAAGATGAGAGTTAAGAAATAAAATAAATAAATATATATATATATATACACACACAGAACCCGATGGAATGCCAATTGAAATGTGAAAGTGTTTGGGAGATATGGGAGTGGCATGATTAACTAAATTATTTAATAAGATTCTAAACTCAAAGAAAATGTCTTATGAATTGAGGAGGAGTATTCGAGTACCTATTTTTAAAAATAGGAGAGACATACAGAGTTGCCCGAATTATAGGGGAATTGAACTCATAAGGCATACTATGAAGTTGTGAGAGAGAGTTGTGGAGCATCGACTACGTCATGATACTTCTATCTCTCTCAATCAATTTGGCTTCATGCCCGATCATTCAACTATGGAAGCGATCTTTCTCATTAGAAGCTTGATGGAGAAATATAGAGATGTGAAGAAAGATCTACACATGGTTTTTATTGATTTGGAGAAGGCTTATGATAGTGTTCCAAGAGATGTCTTATGGAGTGTGTTAGAACAAAAGAGAGTATCTATTAGGTACATACAAGTGTTGAAAGATATGTATGAAGGAGCAACTACTATTGTGCGCACAGTGAGAGGGGACACAAGAGATTTTCCGATCTCAATTGGATTACACCAAGGATCAACTATAAGCCCTTACCTTTTTACATTAATTTTAGATGAATTGACGAAACATATACAAGAGAGTATAGTGCATGATGTTTGCGGATAATATTGTTCTGATAGATGAGACGCGAGAAGGAGTCAATAGAAAGCTAGAGCTTTGGAGAAGTACTCTAGAATCAAAGGGCTTTAAGTTAAGTAGAACGAAGACAAAATACATGCATTGCAAGTTCAGTGAAGGCCAAACTGGTGATAGGGAAAAAGTTAGTTTGGATGGAGTGGTACTGTCCCAAAGTAATCACTTTAAATACATCGGCTCAGTTCTTCAAGTAGATGGGGGATGTGAGGAGAATATTAGTCATAGGATTAAAGTCGGATGGTTGAAGTGGAGACGTGTTACGGGAGTTTTATGTGATCGCAAGATTCCCAATAAGTTGAAAAGAAAATTTTATCATACAGCAATGCGACCGGCTATGTTATATGGTAGTGAGTGTTGGGCACTGAAGGAGTCGTATGCGTCTAAGATAAAAGTTACAGAGATGAGAATAGAGATGAGAATGTTAAGGTGGATGAGTGACCACACTAAACTAGATAAAGTCCGTAATGAGAGTATTAGAGAAAAGATAGGAGTAGTACTAATTGAGGATAAATTGAGAGAAGTGAGATTGAGTGGTTTGATCATGTGAAGCGTAGACATATGTAGGCTTCAGTTAGACAAGTTAAGCACATTAGGTTAGAGAATAGGAAAAAAAAAAAAAAAAAAAAGAGGTAGACCTAAATTGACTTAGAGGAGAGTGGTACAATATGACCTAAAAGCATTACAAATTTCTGAGTATTTCACCCAAAATCGTTTAGAGTTTAGAGCGAAGAAAATGAATCCACGTAGCCGACCCCAAATTTTTTAAATAAAGTCTTAGTTGAGTTGAGTATATATATATACACACACCACTGACCATACAGGAGTACAAAATATTTTTAACATAACGCTTTCACATAAATAAACATTAAAAAAAAATCCTCACCCAGATTTGGCATTGGATGACAAAAGCAATCGTGAATCAGACCCCTCTGCACGGATTATAGATGCATTATATAGAACCTAAGACACAAAATTCAACATCCAATGAGTATTTTCCAAAATGGTAATTCATTCCATAAGTTCTTAAATTCCAAAGCTATTAACTAATAAAGTCTTAAACAAAATGTGTCAGTACACATAGCGCTGCATAAAGATGACAGACAATATACAAATTGCATGGTGTATATTTTAAGGCTTAAAACATGCATTAAAGAATATGTAAAAATTAATTTAAGTCTCCAGGTACCTGAGAAACCGGAGCAAAATAAATAAAGATTATAAAGTTTGTTTTAATTATACTAAAAAAAAAAAGCAGCTCAAGTATCATTCAATTAGGAAAAATTTATTCCATTTTCATCTTGATTTTTCATGACCATTTACCAATCCATTAGTAATGCTGAAGCTGTAAAACTGCTTCTTACGTATGAAAAACCAAAGAGTTGCTCTTTAAGCTTGAAAAGGCAAACTTTTTTGTAACCACAAACTTAAAAAAACGGCAATTTATAATCTTGTGAAGCTCATTTCAAGGAAAAGGTAAGAAAAATAAACGTTTTACAGAGATACACTCTTCGGTTTAAAGAAAACATATTTTCTGCTAGCTGTTGGTTCTCCTCGAAGTTTTTCTTTAAAAACATCACAAATAGGCAGGGCCTTGAATTCGCTCATTTCGCGTTCTCGTTAAAATTTATATATGCATAGAAGTTGGGTGACGAAGCATGGTAATGGTAGATTGCTGTAACTGAGAAAATTTGGGAAAACCCAACAAACAAGAAAGCCGAAGCCGAAGCACAAGCTTGTTTTTCCTGTACTTCTCTACATTTCTCAGCAACCAAACAAAAATTCCGGGCAAAAAAAAACATAATATTGTATTTACACAATTATTTAAAAGCAGAATGAGAAGTTGAGAAAACAGAGCAGCGAGTAATGTCACCAAATCGAAACACATCTTTTCGAAATCATTAAAAAGAAAAAAGAGTAAATTTGGCAAGAAAAAAAAGGAAAGGAAAAAGAAAAGAAGTTCAGAAAAAAAAGAAGAAAACAAAGAAGAAACGAGATGGCATCAGAACAGAGGACTTGCCTGGAGCAGAGAAATCCATAGCAGAAGCTTCATTGCAAACGATACACAGTCCACTGATTACTGAATGAGAGTGCACATATGAGAGATGCAGAGGACGATAAATAGGGAGATCAAAGAGTAAAAAGGCGAGCTTGTTGCTTTTGTATGGTGAGAGAGTCAAAAAAGTTGCCTGAATTTATTGTCGCTGATAAGAGAACAGAGGAGAAGTTTTATAGTTTGCAGCATTCCCCTACACGCTCGTCTAGGCCCCCAACTACTACTTTTGCCGTATGTCATGCGATGTTGCATTTATTTACGTAATTGCCCCCTTCCTTTCGGTTACTTGTCGCATAAATATTATACTAATATTAACAAATTACAATTATTACATTACCAAAAATTTCTCATTTTGCCTGCCATTTATTTCTCTTAAAATTTTACCAAAATACATAATTAAAATTTAATAATTTTCTAATTTTTATTTTCTTATTAAATTTTTTAATTAAATTTTTATTTTAATTTTTCTATTTAAATTTTAATAAAATTAAAATCAAATCAAAATAATAACAATTTAATTTAATTCAATTCTTACAATATTTTTTATTTTAATTTAATTTACTAATAAAATATGCATAATTCTAATCAAACAGATGTTAAAATGACAAAATATAAATTTATTTTTTTAATGAGTATAATAATTTATTTAATTAAAATTTATTTAATATATTTATTTATTATAAATTTTATAATAAAAAATCATGATGATGAGACGTTTAAATTGAAATTATTAGCGATATGAACTGTGAGTGTGATTAGAGATTAGATTTGAGATTTGGAAACCATTAAAAAGAGGGGGGCGGTGGGTGGAGATATTTCACTTGAATTTATTTTTTTTTTTTTTCAAATAATTTAGAATTTACTAACATGAGTGTTGAGGGTGTAAATTTTCTTTTTTTTTTTTAGTAGTGAGTGATCTATGAAAGTTGCACTACCAAAACGCACTCAGTGGTGTGAAAGTTGACACTTGTCATTTCACTACTCAACTGTGCTTCTATACTTTCTAATCATTATTTCATTCTTCTCATTTGACCAACTGATGCCTAATTTAGTGTGAGTTGGTGAGTGAAAATGACACCTTCCTTCTCCGATATTTTGCTTGTACATAATTATCATTCATCTACATGCATCGTTCTCGTTTATTTTGTAAAAAATAATTTATGTATAATTTTTTTTATAAAAAAATATTTATTTAATTATAATATTAAATTAATAATATATATTTATGTTATAAATATATAAATATTTATTCTTTAATAAAATTAGTGAAATTTATAAAATGATTGAGTTTAAAATGACTAAAATAATTATTTTTTATGAATCTTGTAAAAAATATATATTTATAAATTTGATATCACATCTAACTCAAAACTTTAGAGTAATAAATTTATGATTCTTACTCGTTTATATGTCTCTCATTTGTCCTATCTTTTTTTGACATGAGAATTTCATACTTACATATATTTAACAGTCATTTTTTTTTATAAATAATTTAATTTTTCTTTGGTTATGAAAATTATTTTTATTAACTTATTTTTATGAATATATTAAATGCTAAAAAAATATAAAAAATATTTTTCTAAAGAATACTTAATTATTAAAAAATCTTTATATTATTTATTTTATTTTGACTGAAATTTTAACTCTATACTTAACAATTTTAAATAGCACTGACTATCGATTTGATTCAAATCATAATCAGATCAAAATCGATGAGTCTAATTTAATACGTCGGATAATTGAAATCAATTGTAAAATCTCCTTAAATTTGAGTGTGATTTAATTTGATTTTGATAATATTGATCGATAAGTATAATTTTTTAAAAGAAAAAAATATAAATTTTAATTTGAAATAAGATTAGTTGGTTTTAATCAAATTAGTATCAATTTTAATAAAAAAAAATTAAATTATATTAATTTTAAATTAATATGTGATTAATATTAAATGTGAATATAATTTTAACACAATTAAATTAATTGATAAACTAATTTTATATAGATATTTTATGGTAGTTTTGCATCTATTTTGCCCTTTTTTGTTTAGTAATTTTATGCTTTTGATGCTTATTTTAGTTAATTTGTTAATTTTAGTTTCATTATATTTGATTTTTGAAATTTTAATGTTTTTTATAGGTTTTAATAAAACTTAAAGGCAAAAAGGTCCATATAAAAGAAATTCAAAGTTATTTGGAAGCTTAAAGTAATGTGAAAAATGAAGAAGACCGGCTGAGATTTTCAAGGGCTTCAACATGCCTCATGCTGAAGGTCATGTGAAGAAAAAAGTCAGCCAGCAGGAATCCACATGAGGCATGTAAATTCAACACTTGGTCATGCAGATAAAGATTTTGGAACAAAACATGCCCAAAGTTTCAAGGGCTTCAGCATGCCCCGTGTAGCGGGTCGTGCAGAATCTAAAGGCTCCTTCTCTGAATCAACATGAGGTATGTAGGATGGCACTGGCATATTTGCTGACATGAAAAAACTTTATCTTTTCACACCTTTTGTCTTTATCCCTTTAGAGACTATTTTTAGGGCAAAGTTTGAGAGGATATATAAGCATCATATTCTCATTTTTACCATAAGGAGAAATAGAGAGAAAAATCAAAAGAGAAAGGAAAGAGGGAACCACACCATTTTTGGAGGAAGAACACTTGCAAAGTAACGTTTTTCAGCTTCCATTTTCAGATATTTAAATTATCTTCTTCTGGGTTCTTTTATTTTTAGTCTTATTTTTATATTTTCTTGGTCTATTTTATATTTTTCACTTGTAAATACAAGCATGAGTGAGTAAATATTTAAGATTTCAGAGTTGAGTATAATTATTTAAGTTTTATTTGTGGATTTGGACTGGTTTTAACCAGATTTTAGTATATATAAGCTTTATTCTTATCTTGTGTACTTATTTACATACCCATTGTTGGTACCCTTAGGGTTTTGTTCTTGATCTTAGATTGAAGGACCGAGAGGTAAAAATCTATGATAGATAATCAAAATAATGAACTTAATCACCTAGTGTTAGGAATAAATTAGTGGGTTAAGAGGAATTTTAAGTTGATTAAAATGCTTAAAGGTTTTTGGGTAACTAAATATCGCATTAGAATGGGGTTTAGTTTCCTTTAAAACACTCTTTAGTTTGCTTGAAAGATAAATTAAAGGAAATCAGAATCAACTTCCTTCAAACTTGTATTTCCCTTAATCTTGGCTTTGCCTATCCAAATCCCAATGAAATTTACTTCATGAACCTCAACTTTGGAATCAATTTTTACCATTAATTAATAATATCTTTTGTCACTTGCTGAAATTTTAGTAAATTAGTATAGTGCTTAGAATTTTAATTGCTTAATTCATTATAATTTCCTTGCTTTCCAAATTTATTTTGCTGCATCTCTTACTTTACCTTTGGAACACATTATCGATAGCCCAAATAATCATGACTTTTATAGTTTGATACTCAAACAACAAATCTCTGTGGGACGATATATTTTCTTTACTACTTGAATGACTCGTATACTTGCGAAGTACCCAATCAAGTTTTTGGCGCCGATGCCGGGGATTTGTTTTTATTTGATATTAGACTATTAATTGTTTGGTTAATTTGGGCACTTTATTTTTTTTATTTTAATTTCTTTTCTTTATCATTTTACTTTGATATTTTCTTATTTTGATTTTTCAGGTACATATCTTTTATATGAGAAGAACATAAAGTGCAAAAATTGATTTAATTTTTGATCCTTAGATTGAGAAGATAGCTAAAGCTTTAAGAGTAGAGTATAAAAGAAGAAAAGCTGAATTCAAAATTCAAAGGCAGCAAAAACAACAACAAGAGCAACAAGTGATAGAAGTTATGGCAAACAACAACAACAAATCAATTAAGGATCATGCTTTTCCTAGTTTTGAAGATTTTATACCAAGTATTACAAGGCCTAGAGTAGAAGCGAATAATTTTGAGTTGAAGCCCTCACTTTGTCAAATGGTTCAATAATCATAGTTTGGGGGATGTCCTACTAAGAGTCCACATGTGCACCTTGCACATTTTCTTGAAATTAGTGACATGCTAAAGATAAATGGAGTGTCAGATGATGCCATTCGGTTGAGATTATTTTCTTTTTCTTTGAAGGATCGTGCTAGGGAATCGTTAGATTCATTACCTCCGGTTTCAATAACTACTTGGGATGAGTTGTCACAAGCCTTCTTGGCTCAATATTTTCCTCCTAGCAAGACTGTAAAATTGAGAAATGAATTAATTTCTTTCAGACCAAGGGATGATGAGAGTCTCTATGAAGCTTGGGAGAGATACAAAGATCTTCAAAGGAGATGTCCACATCATGGAATCCTTAAATGGATGCTAGTTCAACATTTCTACAATGGTGTTTCTCCAACAATTAGAAGTATAATTGATGCATCTTCAGGAGGTGATCTTATGGAGAAGTCAGAAGACGAAGCTTATTCAGCATTGGATAAAATTGCTTACAACAATTATCAATGGAGCTGTGAAAGACATGAAATGAAGAAGCCATCAGCTGGTGTATATGAGTTAGATGCCATGAGTATGTTCAATGAAAAATTTGATGCTAGATGCCATGAGTATGTTAAATGCCAAATTTGATGCTTTTAACGAGAAAAATGGATAAGTTCAGCATGAAGGTTGATTTTTCAATTGAAGGATCTAGTCATGTAGAAGATATTAGTGCAGGAAATATGTATTGTATCAATGATTTTCATTCTTATGGGCAAGAATTTAGAAAGGAGCAAGTTGATTTTGTTAGGAATTACAATCAGAAGCCCGTTGGTAATCCTTTTTCTGCTACTTATAATTCAGCATGAAGGAATCACCCTAACTTTTCTTAGGGAGGTCGACAAGGACAACAGCAGCAAAATTATCAACAACCTCCTAATTTCTAGCAACAACAATAGAATTTTCAGCAAAATAGAGTACCACCTGGATTTCCACTACAAAGGAATCAAAATGCACTTGTTCCACAACCACCACTTCAGTCTTTAGACCAAGATTCAATTTTGAAGTCTATGATGAATAATTTCTTAACTGCACAACAAAAATAAGGAGAAATGATTCAACAATTAACTTCAAGGATAGACCAGCTTGCCACTCATAACAAGATGTTGAAAAACCAAATAGCTCAACAAGCAAGCTCTTCTAGCAAAGCACAAGGAAAATTTCCAAGTCAACCAGAGAATCCTAGAACATTGCAAGGCAGTGATCCTAAAGAGTGGGAAAATTGTGGGAGATAAAAAGGAAGATGAGATAGAAGAGGAAAATAAGAAAGAAGATGAAGACAAGAATGAATCTACTTCAAATCATGATGAAGTTAATGAGGAAGCAAACAAGAAGAAGGAAGTTGAAAAGGAAGAAGAGGAAAAGTATGTGCCTCCATCATCATATAAGCCACCATTGCTATATCTTCAGAAGTTTCAGAAAGCAAAGCTAGATAAGCAGTTCGAGAAATTTTTAGAAGTTTTGAAGAAATTATACATCAACATTCCATTTATAGATGCAATTTCTCAAATGCCCTCATATGTTAAGTTCCTGAAAGAAATTTTGTCAAATAAAAGAAGATTAGAAGATTATGAAACTATGGCATTAACAGAGGAGTGTAGTACTCTCTTGCAGAATAAGCTCCCATCGAAATTGAAGGATCCAGGAAGTTTCTCTTTTCCTTGTCATATTGGGGACACTAATATTGACAAAGTATTGTGTGATCTTTGAGCTAGTGTAAGTTTGATGCCACTTTCTATTTTTGAAAAGTTGAAGGTTGGAGAATTGAAGCCAACAACCATTTCTTTGCAACTAGCTGATAGATCTTTCAAATATCCAATAGGAATTTTGGAGAATGTACCCTTAAAAGTTGGGAAATTTTTTATTCCTGTGTATTTTATAATTCTTGAAATGGAAGAGGATATTCATATACCCATCATATTAGGAATTCCATTTTTAGCCACAGCCGGGGCTATAATTGATGTGAAGAGTAGTAGATTTACATTAAAAGTTGGAGAAAAAGAGATGGAATTTAATTTGAATCAAGTTTTGAAGAAACATCATGAAGTTAACCCTTGTTTAAGGGTGGATGTTATTAATGAGATTGTGGAAGAAGAATTTAAGAAAATATATCCTGAGGATCCTTTAGAAAATTGTTTGGTACACAGTAGAACAACAAATGATGAAAATCTTGAAGTTGCAGCTTTTGCTTAAATTTTGGAAGCTATTCAAAAAGTTATAGGAGATTAAGTTTTGCAAGTTGAAGAGTTGAAATATGAAGTTGCACAACTACCTTTGCTAAATGAGAAGGAAGCACCATAAGTAGACCTCATACCACTTCCATCTACATTAAGGTATACTTTTATCGGACCTAATTCAATTTATACTGTCATTATTAGTGCAAGTTTGAGTGATGTGCAAGTTGAAAAATTATTGAGAGAGTTAAGAGCACATAAGAAAGTTATTAGTTACACACCATTGATTAGATTAGCGATGTGAAGTGTGAGATGATTAGAGATTCGATTTGAGATTTGGAAACCATTAAAAAGACGGGGGAAGGGGGGGTGGAGATATTTCACTTGAATTTTTTTTTTTTCAAATAATTTAGAATTTACTAATATGAGCGTTGAGGGTGTAAATTTTTTTTTGTTAATAAGATATGAATGTGAACTTAGTAGTGAGTGATCTATGAAAGTTGCACTACCAAAGCACACTCAGTAGTGGGAAAGTTGACACTTGTCAGTTCACTACTCAACTGCGCTTCGATACTTTCTAATCATTATTTCATTCTCATTTGACCAATTGATGCCTAATTTAGTGTGAGTTGGTGAGTGAAAACGACACCATCCTTCTCCGAAATTAAAAGAAATTTAATATATATATACATTTTTTTTTATTTATACATAATTATCATTCATATACGTTTTTCTATATCAACAATTTCATTTTAGACAGAGGCTCCATTTATTTTCTAAAAAATAATTTATATATAAATTTTTTTATAAAAAAAATTTATTTAATTATAATATTAAATTAATAATATATATTTATATTATGAATATATAAATATATTTATTTTTTAATAAAATTATTAAAATTTATAAAATCACTAGTTTAAAATGATTGAGGTAATTTTTTTTTTATACATTTTATAGAAGAATATATTTATAAGTTTGATATTACATTCAATCCAAAACTTTAGAAAAATAAATTTATAATTCTTTCTCATTTTTATATCTCTTATTTGTCTCATCTTTTTCTGAATTAGGAATTTCACATTTACATTTCTTATAAAAAACTTAATTTTTTTATTATAAAAATATTTTTTATTAACTTATTTTTATGAAGATATTAAACACTAAAAAATATAAAAAATATTTTCTAAAAAAATAATTAATTATTCAAAAATCTTTATATTCTTTATTTTATTTTGACTAAAATTTTAACTCTATACTTAACAATTTTAAATAGCACTGAATACCGATTGATTCAAATCATAATTGGATCAAAATCAATGATTCTAATTTATTACTTAGGATAATTTTTTAAAAGAGAAAAAAATAAATTTTAATTTGAAATAAGATTAGTTGGTTTTAATCAAATTAGTACCAATTTTAATAAAAAAATTTAGATTATTATAATTTTAAATTAATATGTGATTAATATTAAATGTGAATATAATTTTAACACAATTAAATTACAACTGATTGATATATTTAATATATTAAACATTCGATCGTATTATCTTCTGAAGAAGCAGAATTAATTGCGACTAAATTCATTCAAGGATTAGTAAGCAAATTGAGTATCGTGAACCTTATATTCTCAATATTTGAATGCATATATTCATATTAATTATTTCTTTTTTAAATATATTTATCATATCAATTTATTTCTTATAATAATTTAATAGAAGACTACAAATTTTAAAATTAAATATTATTTTTATAAATTTTAATATTTAAATAGGTAATTATCAACCCAAACTCTTAAGGATTGATATTCAACCCTTAAAAAAATATAAATATTAATAAAATAAAAAAAATTAACTTAATATTTTTTAAGTATTTAATGATTGATAATTAAGATATTGTGAAAAGATATGTACCTTGTTTATCCATGTGTGTATATGTTTTTAATTGATTAAAAAAAATAAAAATAAAGGATAGTCAAGATATTGTGGTGTAGTTGAATGCCGTATGAAAAGAGGAGAGAGGCACAATATTATCTTTGCATTTGCAACCACCCGTATTGGGTGGCGCAAGGAAGGAAAATAAAGAGAAAAACAAAAATAATTAAGTGAAAATAAGCAAATAATTCTTATTGTTATTTTTTACCCTCTCATTTGAATGTGAGGAAAACAAGGGTGAATAAATAAAAATAAAAATAAAAATATTTTTCTTATTTGGAAGGAGAGGAAAATAAAGAGAGGAAATAAAATATTTTATAAATTTATAATTTTACCCTCTATGTTTTAAAAAAGAGTTTTAGTATTGTGATGAATATTTACTTATTTCTTATAACAATGAATTAAAAAATTATTCATTTTCTTCCCTATTCAGAAAGATTGAATCAAGGGGAATATAATTTATATTTTCCTTTCTCTTGTTATTTGACTCTTATATCCAGACGAGAAAATAGTTTTCCCTGCTATTTTCCTCTCTCATTTTGATTCCTCTCTTTTTTTTCCTTCAATCCAAACAAGCTGTAAGAGTTTGTTTGATTTATAAATGGAACCATCTGCATGAACCTGAATTATAGTTTCATCACTGCAATATTGTTCATAACGAGGAAGGCGGGTTGGTCTAAGTAATAAATTTGCAAGATTGATTACACTATTAAATCTTAATTATGGAAAATTATAAAGAGGAAGGATATTAAATTAAATGCCAGGGAGACAAGGGGAGAAAATGGTCAAATAAGGAAGTGGTTAATTAAATGAATATGGTTGGCTGTTGTGATGCCAGTGCAGTAAATGCAAGATTGAAGCAGCTAAAAAACAATCAGGTGGTACCAGCGGTAGTATACTTTAAGTGAGTACAAGAGAACTCATTCATTGCAATGGAGGAGGCTGGTTTTAGAGTTGCTGATTAGCGAGTTAGTGGGATTAATGATGGTGGCGGCCCACCCGACACAGATTCTAGATGCGGAGGCCTAATACAATCAAAGTGCCGGAGACTGGAAGGAGGGACTAGACGAGAGGATAAGGATTCGATGGATATAGGGGTGGCTGCAAGATTTACATAATTTGAACTTGAATTGGAGAGTTTTTTTTTTTAGTTAGTTTAGAATTAATTTTTAATTTAATTTAAAACAAATAAAATAGTTATTTTTTAAACTTCTTTTAAATTTTCTCTTTAAATAATTTTAAGAGGGTAATTTTTTATATAATTTAATAAATTTAAAAATTATAAAATTTTATTTTTATTAATTAAATTATAAATTGAAATAAAAGAGATTGAGATGGTTTAATTATATAAAGTGTAAATATACAGAAACTCTAATTAGACAAGTAGAACACATTAAATTAAAAGATAAAAAAAAAAATAATAGATCTAAATTAATTCAAAAGAAAGTAATATAATATATCTTAAAAATATTATATATTTTTAAAAATTTAATTTAAAATTATTTAAAATAAAAAAATAATTTATAATTTTAAATTCTACTATATAATCTAAAAATATTATATATTTTTTTAAATATAATTTAAAATTATTTAAAATAAAAGAATTATATAATTAATTTTAATATTTTAAAATAAAAATTTAATTGAATTAACTTGATTACGAGTATTACTATAACTTTAGTAGCTTGCTTTTGGGCTTTTTATGGGCTTCTTTTGTTTTTCCTCTTTTGGTGAATTTTAAAATAGAAAAGTAAAGAAATGAAATGAAATCCATCCATGGCAATGATTGCTAATGGTCTGACGTTATTATAGCCCTCGGCGCCACGCCTCCATCATGCAAAACTGCCACACGTTACTTCTTCTTCATCTTGGTTTTTCTTCCTATTCCCCACCTCCCCTCTGCTTTATTATTATTTTTCTAATAAAAAATTATTAATTAAATAATAATTAAAAATATATATAACAGTAGTTATTTTTTTGTTATAAAAATAATAAATAGTAAAATAAGCAAATAATTATGAAAATTTAAATTTAAATTTTTTTCTATTATGAATTATAAAAATTTAATACATAAATTCAAATTTAAAAATGTATTATTATTAAAATAAATTTATTTTAAATTTAATTATATGTTATTTGAATATATTTTATTAAAATTATTACCCATTATTGGCAGCACTGCTTTGTGTGTTGCCGATTGTTTTAGTCAAAAGATTTTACCTTGCCCACCGTTTTTAAATCTCCATTTTATTGTTTATTTGCATTTACAACCAATGCCATACGTGTAAAGCGAAGCTCTGCACGTGACAAGCTCGTCCCTTAAATAAGTTTCAATTTGAGATTAATATACGTAATTAGAAAAAAAAAATACATAATTTAAATTAATTTTCAGAAAATAATAAATTATGATCATTTTAGCAGTTGAAGAATTTCTTAATGACAATGTCCCATGGAAAAACGTTTTATAGCCCATGGAGACAACTGGCTGCCTTTTCTTTCATCATGCCCTAGCTTGGGGCTTTTTTCGAAGAACTTTTTTTTTTATTTTTAGTATGAAAGATTATCATAAATCTCCGTATTTTATATTTAATTAATAAGTAATTAACTTATATTTTTAGTATTTTTTTAAAATTTTATATTATTTAATATTTTAAAAAAAAAAAAAAAAATCTGCCACTCTAATCATAATTATGGATTCTTCATCATATTGTCATGATTAGAATAGAATGCGCCGACAGGTGCTTGACCACTGATGGCCATGTTTTAGGGTCCACAATAGGCACCACTACCACTAAAGAGCATCGATCATGGAGAAAACATCCTTTTTAACTCAGTAGGTATCGTATGAAAGGGTCACTCTTTTTCCTCTAACCCCATGCTTGGATGGGGACGAAAGTGGAGAATGAAGGAGAGACGATAATGGAGAATGACGAAACAAGCAATCGTTATCGAATTCAATTAATTTTTTTCTAATCTCATTTAATCTAGATATTGTGTGACGGTCGAATTGAATTATAATTAATTTATTTATATGATTTTTAATTAAAATTATATTTTTTGTTTTGAAAAATTAAAAATTTTAATTAATTAGTAGATTTGATCAAAATCAAATCAAATTATAATTAAAATATGACTCCAATTGAAATTAAAGGATTATGAGGATTCAATCTTAATTTCTTTAAATGAATGAGTTGAAATCAATCAATTAAATGGCCTAAACAAAACCTATACATAAATCAAATGGGCCAACTACACCTCTCTTGCCATTCTCTCTTTAATTTACAAAGAAAAATAAAATGAAATTAAATAAAATTATCAAATTATCCTTCAATTCAATATTATTTTTAAAAAGTAAAGAATATTATTGTAATTTAAAATTAATGAAAAAAAAAATCATTACTGATCTTCCTTGTCCCGATCTTCTTTCACCCATCCAAACAAAGGGGATAGAAAATTATTTTCTTTTCCTCCCGTTTCTTTTTCGTCAATGTGACAATGTCTCCGCCCCCTTTCCATCTTTGTTCCCAAACAAAGGGTAAAGGTTGGTCAGCAGTGGGAAGCGTGCAGCATGTGAAATCATGCATCTAAAATGTGATTACTGTTGTTTTAATTAATTAATTATTTTAATTTTTGAAATCAATTCATTTCTTATGGGTCATCAATTTGAGCATTCACGTGTACAAACATCTGGGATTTTTCCACTAATTAATCTCACCTCTATATACTATTATCATCTTTAATTTCTGCATTTAGTGTTTGATGTAGACTTCAAATCTTTTTCAGCTTAAAGTATTCAATTTTAATCCCATCTAAAAGCACAGCTAAAATTTAAGATAATTTTCTCGAAGAAAGTTAATTAACATAAATATGTTATCACTTTAAAAAATTTATGACGGAGTTTGAATATATAATTTTTTAAGCTGAATGAATCTTTTTTATGAATGAGAGACAAGATGAGGTCCTTTCGTGGAAGCATAAGCAAGAAACGAATCCATCCAGGCTTGTCATCATGGGCCAAATACAGCTAGTTGAGCTCGCAAGATCCCTTGCTGCTTAGTTGCAAATGTAAAATCAGGCAGCAGCTAAACCAATGTCATTATCAGATTCAGAAGCGTGCCTAAGCAGGCATGGACAAATATATAAATGGAAGTTTTGTATATTAATCTTGAAAACTTGTTAATTGATAGTCAAAGTTTCCAGGGAAAGAAGCATACGAATCTGCAATAATGGACCATGCCATTATTGTCCACAATGATAGGTTCGACTTTGGGATAATACTTATAATTGTTAAAAGCTAAGCTATTTCTAACATAACACACTGAATTCCCATTCAGAATTTTGCACTTGTAACTCAGCACTCTATTGTCACAATTCAGAATCATTGTTTTTCTTCTCCTCCACCATGAAAAAAAAAAAAGAATGAAAAAAAAAAAAAAATACAAAAGAAAGGGTAGCCTCTTCTATCAATTATCACCTCTAATAAAAAGCCATGAGACTTTTTAAGCTAAAGATTGGGCCTCTACTATCAATTATCAAAGAGTGGACTTTGGTACTTCTTTCGTATATTTCAGCTATGTTCAAGAGTCCAAATTTGCAAGAGGAAAAACTTTATAGCAACAGCAATACATACAATATCTGCATCAGAATCAGGTAGATCTAACTGAAGCAGGGTAAGCTGAACCTCCATTCCCATAACCGCCATGCTTGGAGTGCAGAGGAGACCGAAGAGGATGGGCTGAATGCTGTTCTTGTCTCCAGTTAATATTATTACCCTGTTTTTTGTTCTTCACTTTGCTCTGTTTAGGTTTATCTTTGATGGCATATATCTTTTCTAAGCTGTCCAAGACTTCATCCATGGAAGGTCTTATTTTGGGGTCGGATTCCAAGCAGTGTGTTATAAGGTCAGCCGCTTGCATTGCACCTTTCATTGGGTACTGTTCTTCAAGCCTGGGGTCCATAATCTTTTTCAGTTTCCTTTTATCTGAAAGAGATGGCAAGGCCCAATCTACCAAATTGTACTCGCCCGTAGGCCGGTTGGTGTCAAGTGCTCTGAGGCCCGTTAACAATTCCAGCAGGACAACACCAAACCCATAAACATCACTCTTCACGTACAAATGCCCTGTAAAATTTACAACGTTAGAGCACTCCTGTTCATGTTTGTCGCTGATTGTGTAGGTGTAGAAATTTACCTGTGGCGACATATTCAGGGGCTGCGTAGCCATATGTGCCCATGACCCGAGTTGTAACGTGAGAGTTGCCATTTACTGGGCCCAATTTGGCCAATCCGAAGTCTGAAAGTTTACCGTTGTAGTCCTGGAAAATGAAATAAACATATGGTTAATAAGGGTTACTGCAATTGCTAAAAAGAAAATAAGCCATGAAGAAGTTTATTTACCTCATCCAACAAAATATTAGAGGTCTTAAAGTCCCTGTATATGACACTCTTTTCTGAGTTGTGCAAGAAGGCAAGGCCTTGAGCTGCTCCAATTGCTACTTTAAGTCTAAGATCCCATGTAAGTGGCTCTGCACCCTCTGCAACAACAGCCTCATATTTTAGTAAATGAAGCAAGATGTGTTAGTGGGGCTTTTGTTGGGGGATTCTTACTTCTGAATAGGTGGTTTTCCAAGCTTCCCTTCTGCATGTATTCATAGACAAGAAGGAACTGTTTTTCTTCCCAACAATAACCTAGGAGCTTCACAAGATTTGGGTGTGAAAACTTGCCAAGAAATTTCACTTCTGACTGAAACCACAAAACCAAATTATCAATTTCATTCCACGCCCAAGAAACCAACACATTATTTTTTAACACATAATTTTTTTAAAAAAATTTAACCATACAAGATGTATTACACCAAACTAATCAATAAGTGATATTCACGATATTCTGTAATCGTTGTTGTGTTTAACGATTGTTTATTCATGATATTCATGTATTGGTTGGATGCAATACACTTAATGGAGTTAAATATTTTTTTTAAAAATTAATTTAAATAGTTGGAAAATCGTTTGAGGTGTAAGCATGGCGTCATATGTTGAATATGTCAAAGAAATAATATCCTTGTCAGGTCACATACCACTGAATATTGAAATGTTCAAAGCTATATATGATTAAGTTTGTGAAATTTATTCAGTCATAAATTTAAAATATAAAAAATATTTACCTGCCATTCTTCTAGCCCTTGATGGCTATCTGAGTTGGACTTCTTGACGGCGACCGCAATGCCGACGCCTACTTTCGACGGTGCGTAAGTCTTCTCATCAATCCAACCTTTAAACACTCTTCCAAATCCACCCTCTCCTAGGAATGTATCAGGTCTGAAGTTCCTCGTAGCGCTTTTTAGCTCTGCTAGAGTGAAAATTTTAAGATTCGGGGTGATGAT
Source organism: Hevea brasiliensis (assembly GCF_030052815.1). Classification (NCBI taxonomy): domain Eukaryota; kingdom Viridiplantae; phylum Streptophyta; class Magnoliopsida; order Malpighiales; family Euphorbiaceae; genus Hevea; species Hevea brasiliensis. The sequence goes on along the minus strand of NC_079504.1, from coordinate 207,321 downwards.
CTTCCCGCTGTGAGTAGACGTCGTCATCGTCGTCGTCGTCGTTTGGTTTTTGTTGTTGCTTCCTCCATTTTCTGGGCTGTTATTATTGGTTCTGCTACTCGGAATTCCAGGTTGTTTGCTATTGTGATTCCCTGAGGTTTCTGCAACACCATACAAGAAAACAAGAAATAACCATGGTTCCTTGTAGCTTTATTATCTAAAAATATATACACATGATCCTAGAAGAAGAAGAAGAAGAAGAATCTCCCCTCAATCCTAAAGAACTTTTTTCCCATAGTTTTCTTGACATTTTCGTCTCTTTAGATACAAGACTCTAGAACACAGAGATAAATACCTGGTGTAGAATGATTGGTAGTGGCTGGGCTGTTGTGATTATTCACAGGAGATCCGAAACAATTTCCCATGTCTAACCACCTGTTTTGGTTTTTTTCGATTGAAGGGTAATTAGAAGGTGGTGGCTATGGACATAATTTTCCAATTTGAAGCTAGTAATTTCCTCGAAAGATACAAGAAAAAGTCAAGGTGATAGAAACGCCAGTAACAGTGACTTGTTTCTTGGACTTTTTCTTTGTCTCTCTCTCTCAGCTTTCTTGTTTATGTCGCTGCCTTGCCATGTTCTTCCGCTTCTTCCTTCTTTTTATACTCTTTTCTTGCCCTTTTGCCACGCTTTCTATAGTGCCAAAGACAAAGATTAACAAATCAGAGCTCGTCTTAATTTTATAGCAGCTGGGACCAGAGGTGGGCATGCACATTAATTCAACCTTTGAATAGTTTGATGGATCAAAAGTTTATGTATGGTTATCCTTTTGGGATCTTTATTATCTCCTAAGAAGTCAACTAATTTGTTCCTTCTAAAGAAACTGAAATAAGAGGCCGATTAATTTGATCTTTTCAATTTTATAATTTAAGGTAATTTTTCTATTCGCACAGCTGACTGTACTTATAATTAACTCAAATAGCTGATGGCCAGGTCTAGCTCATCAGCCTATCAAAACTTGGGAGTGAAGGTTACATGGACATATTTTCCAATGATATATATCCTAATTAATACTAGCAAAGATATAGAAGAGAAGTCAAACATTAAAAGCAAATATTTTTCACATTTAGTGTAGAAAATTAACCCCATAACCATTTCCATTTTGAACGTGACTCATATGCTTATAGAAAGCTTAAATTCAGTACTTGAAACATCACTTTTATTACCGTTGACTGCATTTATGTAACCTTTTATCTGTTAAAGTAGGTAAATTTTGGGCGTTTATATGTAAGTTTTCAGGTGATTCTACTCTGCTAGATACTGTAATAAGTTAAGGTGCTTAATTTAATTATTTATACGTGATATATGTTATTAAATAATGGATATTATCATGTTAATAAAATAATTAGAAGGTTTCCAATCCCATTAAGGAAACCTTCTTTCCACGGTTAATTTGAGGAAAATGGGTGTGAGAAAATTAACAATTTCTCTCTTATTTGATGCTTATCAATGGATGAAAAGGAGTGGGAACTGAGAAAGTGCAAGTCAACAATTTGACTTCAGTAACCGTTTTCGCACATATGTACACAAACTGGCTGCCCTTACTTTTACAACGTGTAATATATTATATTATCTTCTAGAAATTTATACTTAGTCTTGAAGAACATGTCTTACTGATTTTCATAAGGAGAAGAATAAATTACCCCTTTTATTTCTAAATAAAGAGAGATATTTTCTGGATGAATTTAGTATGAAGACTAAAATAGTATCTAATCTTTGGTTAATTGTACTAAAATACAATTTGTATGTCAATAATCCTTTGTGATTTGATTTGATTACTATCAACTAGGGAACTTTTCTTGATTTTGTAAGAAGGATTAGCCTAGGACGTTGGTTTGGCAGACTATAAGGTTTTTGTGTTATCTTGAACCTAAGATTTGATAGATCGCCTGTTTCCATGAAGACATAGTAAACGACAATGGTGAAGAGGTTATCCTTGCTTTTGGGTTGGTCTCTAAGCCATTAATGGTGACAAAAGTTGGGATCCTCTGTGTTGTTTTGCCTCTCTGGACTCTGTTTTGTTCCATCTCCCACGACTGACTGACAGACAGGGTTTTGTTGAGTTAGCGGCACTAGGCTCACTTCGAGTCGTGGATATGGGTAAATTTCTGTTAAAAGGTAGGGTTTCTAGGTTATAAGTTTGCGCTTGTCTTTGAATGGGCTCAGTTAAGACTATGTGTAATAACCTCTACTGCAATGAGTCCCAAGCTTTCTTTTTTAAATGAAGGAATTAAAAGTTATCCGAGTAATTAGGTTAGTTGTTAATGGGCCTAAACGATTTTCAAAACTGTAAATGAAAACTTCAAACAAAAGAAGACCCAACCAACAAAAAAGGCACCACCTTCCAATAAAATGAGCGGCCCATCTCATTGCCTCGTCTATGAAAAGGTGGGCTGTTTTACAGCGATTGAGGCAAACTTGAAACTGGAGGCAACGCATGGCCTATGAGAATGTGTCATATTATATGTGCTGCTCACTCTCAGCTCTTTCCCAACTCCTGAAGCTGAAGATGGCTTTTGTGTGCTGGCTCTTCAGGAATGAAACAAAGACTCACTCATTCCGTTTGATACATTTTATTAGAAAACCTAATGGAAAAAGGATTTAATCGACCCATACAATTCTCATAACAAATTAAGTTCTATTACGTATTCCCTTTGTTCTAAACCCCAAAAAAAAAAAAAAAAAAAAACTATCTAAACTCAGTTTCATTTTTTTCTATACCCATCATTATTATTTAGAAATTTCTTTATCTCTACAGTTATTTGCGTTAAAAATATATAAAATTTTATTTAAATCACTTTTTTTTATTATAAATTTACTAAGAACTTATTTAGTTGAAAGTTTAAAAAATAAAATAAAATAAAATATTACTTGTTTAGTTTGATTCTATGTGACTTTTTGAGGAGTCTGAGGCTATCACTTTCTTAACTATATAGGGAGTAAGTTACTCAATTAAGTTACTTTCTGACAAATGAATGAACTTTTTAAGAAGTAGTTTATTTGAATTAAGCAAGATCTAATAAGTAAATTAGGAATTTATTTATTTATTAAAAAAATATTTTAACATATATATCTTTAGAATTAATCAGTAAAAATAGGAAAAAGTTAAAATAGGATGAGTAAAAAATAATATTTTTGTACTGTAATTAAGGGGAAAAGAAAGGTCAACGTTGATTAAAAGTGGTCGTCTCTCAGCAGCAGCAGCCAGACGAGTGATTTCGTCCAGAAAGAATGCGATTATTAATAAATGAAATATTTATATTTATTATATTCATTTTTAATTAATTTTATGTAAAATTTTAATATAAATATTTAATTCCCTCTTCCAACAAAAACAAAACACAATCTCGTCTTGCGCATTCTGAAGCACTCCTGTTCCTTTACCCCTGGAAGTGGAAGCCAACTCCAACTCCTGATTTTTGAGTTCAATCTTATAATGAAATCTTCATCAACTTCCCCTCTTCATTTGCTTTCTCTAGGGAGAGCAACACTACGTCTACCCCCTCCCAGTAATTCCTTCGAAACCATGCGTCGTACCACTCTTCTTCTTGCTTTCTTTTCCCTTTTCCTCTGCGTTTTCTCTCTTTATTCCTCTCGTAATGCAACCCACCTTATTTTCCCCTCTGCCGACGATTCTTCTCTTGTTCCCCTCAACCACCGCCTCTCTTTTCCGTTTCAGCATTCTTATTCCATTGCTTCTCAATCCGTTTTGTTGCCGGATTGGCAGGTTCTCGTCATTGTCTCGCCGGAGACGGACTCACAGTTGCTTTCCAATCTCAATTTCACCTGTCTTTATCCCAACAACGCTACTGTTCCTGCTAGTTTCTCTGGGATCTTGCCTTCCACGAACCAGACTACGTTCAAGTGTTTTCTTCCTCGAAGCACACGGCGTCGGTTGCCCTTCGCGGCTCCCATGTTGATCAGATTGTCGGATAAGGAATCCCCTGTTCCTTGGCCGTGTTGGGCACCGCCGCAGGAGTTGATCAGGTGGACATACCTCGTGTACGAGTCGTTCTCCACGGAGGGCGACGTCGTTCTCTTCGTAAAAGGCTTGAACAACCGCCAAGGGATCAACAGGTCTCCACGCGAATTCACTTGCGTGTTCTTCGTCGACGAGTCCAACAACACCAACACCGTTAAAACCGCCGTTACGAGCTCAATACAAGAGGTGTTCAGGTGTGGTCACCCTGATTTAACGGCGTTTGTTTCTGGTGATGATCATGATCATGATCACATCCCAATCAAACTCAAACTCTCCCTAGAAGAAACCGCGACCACGGGGGCGAAGAAGGTAGTTCCTTCCGTGGCGTACTACACCCCTTGGCGCAAGATAGCAAAAGCACAGCCAAAATCCCAACTGTGTGCCTCCACCATGGTTTACAACGTGGGCAAGTTCCTGAGAGAATGGATCATGTATCATTCAAAGATTGGGGTCGAAAAGTTCATATTATACGATAATGACAGCGACGATGATTTGTATAGCGTCGTTGAGGATCTTAACGAAGAGGGTTATAATGTAGAGACGCTATTATGGCTGTGGCCTAAGACTCAAGAAGCTGGATTTTCCCACGCTGCTTTGCACGCTAAAGATTCATGCAAATGGATGATTTATATAGATGTTGATGAATTTGTCTTCGCGCCATCGTGGGATAGTTCATCAGAACCGACTGATCAAATGCTAAAATCTTTACTGCCATCATTGTCGTCGTCTCATATGATCGGAGAAATTTCGATATTGTGCAACGAATTTGGTCCGTCGAATCAAAGGTCGCATCCGGCGGAGGGGGTGACACAAGGGTACACTTGTAGAAGGCGGGTAGAGAATCGGCACAAGTCTATAGTCCTATTAGAAGCGATTGATGATTCTTTGCTTAACGTGATACACCATTTTAGTTTAAAGAAAAGTTATAGAATGAAGCATTTGAGCTTGGAAGCTGCAGTGGTGAACCATTATAAGTACCAAGCTTGGGAAGAATTTAAGGCTAAGTTTAGAAGAAGGGTATCAGCGTACGTGGTGGATTGGATGAGTGGATTGAACCCATTGTCCAAGGATAGAACACCAGGGTTAGGGTATGAAGCAGTGGAGCCACCAGGGTGGGAAAACAAGTTCTGTGAGGTAAGAGATGATAGGTTGAAGATGCTGACAGAGAGATGGTTTGGTACGCAAATGGGAAGAGGAACATACAGAATGGCATGGCAAAGTTGAATTTCGATTGACAATTGAAGGAGGGTAGTGGGAGTGAGCTAGGAACATGACATGAAGGGTTCAAGTGAAACCCTGTTGACCCTTTTTCTTTTGCCTTTTCTGGCTTGTATCATATGAGGTTGGCCTAGCACTGTTCCATTGTATTAGTGCTGCTTTTTTTTTTTTTTCGTTCAGATTTGGCGGAGCACTCTTTAGGACTTCAAGACATTACCAAGAATGACTTGAAAATTGAATTATTGAAATAGTATGGAATTTTTTCATATAAATTTTTAGTCTTTTAGGACATTGTGAGAATATTTTATTTTATTGATTTATTTTGGCTTGATTCAAATTTAAAATTTTGTTGAGAATGATTTAAATATTATTAAATTAAAATTCATTAATTGATGATGAAATATCTATTTAAAAAACAAAATCCCTTTAATGTTTGACAGCAAACTAATTATGATATGAAAATCCGGAGCAGCTTTTTAAAAAATCAGATATATATTGTACATTTTAGGTGACACGAAAATGAATAATTCACAATTAAATTCATAAATCAACGCCATTGCTTTTGCTTCGGCCAAATGGCAATGACCCATGGTAAAGACTATGGGCTTAGGGATAAGAACCTAGAAAAGGAAAGTTTTACTTAATTTGCTTGAGATGCCATTTTCAAATTCACCATCCGTGTAATTCAACATATTAAAAATTGGCACATCGAAAAGAATTTAATTAAATATATTAAAATTAATTAAACTTAAATTGATATTTTTAATTATAAAAATTTTAAAATATTTAGAATTTTTTTTTGTTAATTATGAGCTACTCGTAGTAATATTTCTTTAAAAAATATATATACTTTTTGAAATTCAAAGGGAGGCGGATCTACGGAAACAGCGGCCAGGCCAGCAGGTCTCTCCATTGAAAATTGTTATTCAGTTTGACATCTTGCCAGTTGGTTCATTGCCATCTTATTAAATCTGACTTCATTCTTATTCAAAGGTTAGGCCAGGTCTGCCAAATCCGGTGGTTTGGCTTCCATACAGTGTACGTCATCTCCCATCATAAGACCTTATCTCCTTTAAACTTAATTTTAAACTAATTTGACTAAACAAACTTTTTTTTTTTTAATTAAACAAACATTCTCTTTGTGCTGTTGAAATGGGTAGTAAGAAATCAATTAAAATTATTAAAATTATTTTAAAATTAAATTTCATATATTTTAATTATAAATATAATAAAATAATAAAAAAAAACTTTTAAACCAACTTTAGTATATTATAATCAAAATTGTATAAGTATGATTACTTAGTATATTTAATTACATTATTTTATAACAAAAAAAATGACATTTAATTACATTATTTGATAACAAAAAAATTAACAAAATGAAATGACATAATATAATGGTAGCTACATTAAAAAAATAAATGAACAAATATAATTATAATTATTTTTTATAATTTTTTATTTATTATCAATATTAATATGATGAATATTTCAACTTTGTCGTCACTACCACTTAGTTATTGTCATCTCTATCACCGCCACTATCTCATCTTGTTACCAACATCATTATCTAATTATCACTGTCGCTGTCACCACCACCACTGTCACTTAATTGCCAATCACGATAACAATTACCATTTATTATTAAATTATAAATCAATTAAATATTAAAATAAAAATTATTATTATATTATATTATTATATTTTTATTTTACAACTACATAAAATAATATAATGATAATTATATTACATTAAATTATAATCTTAATTACATTACATAATTGATTACATTACATTCATTACTCTTTACCAAACGTAGCATTGCGCAAATTAAGCATTCAAATATAGCATTCTATGAAACTGTGGTTTTTCATATAAAAAAATTGATACATTAACCTGTACAAAATCTTCCCCTAAGATTGATTCCTCATGTTATGGACCATCAATATACTACTCAGAAAGCCACCCAAATCCAAAAGATGACTCTCCACTTTATTATTTATTCCTTTTGCTGGACAAATGTTCAAACCTAACAATCTACCCTCCACCGGTAAAGGAAGATGAATTGCCCATCCTCAATTCATAGCTGCAATGCTAAATCTGGCTGCTGTGGTAAACCAATTGGCACACTGGAACTAGGTGAATTTGGTGCCAAGCATCCAACATTCAGGTCCGGTGGAAATTGAAAGAAATCTTGTTGATTGTACTGCCGAAATGATTTTCCATCAATCCCTGCATTGAGTAGTGCCTGAGAGTCGGAGCTCGGACCTAGAGCTGATGATTTTCCAGACTGTAACAATACACTTGAAGTTTCTGACAACTTGGCTTTGTTCAACTTAAAATCATTCCCTCTCATTGGGCAGAAACTGGTGTTGCTAGTTGAAACCTTGTCAAATGCTTGTGAAGTAACTGCTGTGTGCTCTGAACTGGACCTCCCTGTTGCAACCCCAAGTCTTGCTGTCCCCAGTAGAGGTGAACAATTATTATACCCAAACCCACCACTAAAACCATTTAAATCAGACTGAATCACAGGCTTTGGTTGAACCACAACAGAATACCCAGGGTTCATGCCAGTAATACCATTGTTTAGTGAACTTAACTCGCTTTGGGAATTCAATCCACCAACAGTTTCCACCATGTCTTCTCCACTCCATGCTGAACATCTACTCGCAACTATAGAGTTTGTGCCAGTCATAGTTGAAGATTGAAGTCTGCTTAAAGCCTCAATCCCTACACAATTGTTTGAAACTATGTGCCTATCAGAAAATAAAAGCTGCTGCTGTCGCTCAACCGCCTTATCTTCTCCTACCCACCCAGGACCAAATTCAAGTCCTGTTGGCAACACACTTTCAATTTTCTTTGAAGCAAATTTCCATGCAATGGGCCCTAGATCAGCAGCAAAACGTGCCAGACTTCTTGCATAACCATGCTCTGAATTTAAACCTACCTGATGTTATATCAAAGACAACCAAAACCAAGTTACAAGTACATGAAGCCATTGACAACATATAAACAGCAATTAACTTGGATAAAATGGGTTCTTGTAATTGTAGGTGCTTGTTATACAATTGAACCATCATAATGATGCCCCAGAAAAAGTAACATACAAAGCAATTGATTTTCTAAAAAATTTTCAACCGCTATCCCCTAGTACATAAGAATATGATTTTAGCATCAAGCACTACATTCTATAATGTGTCATTTGAAACCAATAAACAAGAAAAAGAGTATTGGTTGAGAAATACGTATCATGACAGAGAAACAAACAATACACAAAATATCAGCTTCAAACGGGAGAGCAAAAACAATGCAGTAAAGTTTCTTTTTAACATACTGTCATCAATTGCTTCAGTTCTCCTTCGAAAATATTCAAAGACGATGGTCCATGTGTAGAAGCCGATGGATGCTTATAAGTGTCTCGCCTATTCTCATCTATCACAAATGGTTTCTTCCCACACCTTAGTACAGCCTTCAAAACAGAAGCTGCAAGCCAAGAGCAAAATATCTTAAAATTGCTGAGCAATCAAAAAAAAATCTTAACAGTAAAACAAAAATACAGAATATAAAGCAAAAATCAGCCCATTGGTCAAACAAATCCCAAACCTGGAAATTCATTTTCCCATTCAGACATCCAGGTAGAATACGTTTCACTGTTATGGGACCCAAAAGTGGTTTTGACCAGGACATCTGCAGGCTGATACTTGTATGAATGGGTTCTTCTGAGATTGTAACCAGCAGAACTGTTGGGATTATCCCCTCCAGAGGCAAGAGTTGCATCTGAGGAACATTCAGGACCAACACGATCAAGGGTAGACCTCTCAAGAGATTTTTTCAGCTTTCCAGGTGGTCTGCCTCTCCTCACAATTTTGGGTTGGGGTTCACCATCATCACTATCTTGTCTCAAGTTTTCAAAGTCCTTACTTGCAAGCTCTTGCATGGATCGTGCCTAAGAGAAGAACCATCACATTAAAAAATATGGCAAATCCTTTGGAGAAAGAAAAACAAAATTTCTACCCTTACAAACCTGTCGGAAGTAAATAGTATCTGGTGAATTATACTGCATTGCATTTGAACATATCAGGAATACATCTTTCTGCACAAATAAAAATATCACAAGTTTCAGTTTCTAATTGAATCAAATATTGGTTTTACAAAGAGCAAACCAAGAATACAGCAAATTAGATTCCACTGTACAAGATGCAGTGACATAAAAAGATTATTAAAAAATTAAAGAGTAGGATGAATAAACTAGTAAGATGAATAAATTTTGTGATGATTCAAGGTAAAATAATTTATATACTTGAGAACAAAACCAGAGATTATCACCATAAAGGTTAGCAATGTGTGAATGATGCTGTATTACTAATTCATCTTTTTTACATTTCCTCAGTTAAATTTGAAACTCAGAAACATTCAACCACGAGCTAATACTCTCAAATTAGCCATGCACAGCTAGATGTAGTTGATGTACAAAATTAACTGTGATTTATGCATTTATGTCCTTAAACCTACAATGGCCACATGTCCATCCTGAAATAAACATAGCATTTAAACTTCAAGAGCGGATCTCTAAAACTTCTCACGCCAGTTCTCCTTATCTGCCTGATAGTTCACTCTCAAGCTGAATCAGGATGCTCAATGCTCATCCCAAATGCAGTTATTGGTCTTCGTCGCAAAATTTCTCACATTCGCACAAGATTGATTCTTCACTTTCCAGATCTTTTCTTTTTAAATCTATCACTTGTGTAGTGGTAATTCATGAATAAACAAGTCAGAATTCATACAAAGAACACCCAGTGTTCTTCATTTTAGGATGAGAACAAGGGGAGAAGTGTATGGATATCTATGGGAGGCTACAGGACAGCAGATTAAGGATTTGGATATGCTAACCATTATGGTCCTACATTAGACTAAGAATCAGAACAGGAAACAAATAGCCACAACTAAAAGCAACCAACGAAAGCAAGTTCATTATGACAGCAGTTTTTATGTGCTGTAAAAGATATAAAAAGGGGTTAGGTGTTAATGCTACAGCTATTAATGTAATAAAAGGATATTTATTACACCTTGAATCAAGAACCTGGTGCAACTGTATCAAAGAGTGCTACTCTCGCTTCTCACTTGCCTACCATTCAGTCAGAAATTTATCTCAATCCAAGAAGCAGTTTTAATTTCAAACACTTTGTATGTTTATGAGAAATTCATGAGAGGAAAACAAAAATCCGCTTGACAACTTGCACATCAGAAGAGATAAACTTCAATAGAATTATAAAATGGTAAAGAAACCAAAGAACTTCCGAGGAGGTTTAATACTCCCAGGCTTCACACAGGCTTAAATGATCATCAAAGCAATTCTCATATATTCAAATTAGCAAAGAATATATCTTAAACCAACCTCAAATTGCTCCAAGCTCGCATAAGCTCCTCCATCTAGCTTCTTTCTCACAGTTGAAAAGTCCATGGGATGCTCAATGATATCATGGTAATCAGGAAGCTGTGTAAAAATCAGTTCAATATCACATCAACAGATGCGCATGCAAATATTATACATAAATGCAGAATTATCAAAGAATAAAATGCACCTCTTCAGGATCCACCGGCTCAGAGAACACTCCATAGGTGTCCTTTCTGCAAGGAGTTGGTTAATGCAAGTCAAATCAACACCCAATTGAAAGCAACCAAGCATAATCCAGTTGAAAGAAGGCTATGAGAAGTGAAAGAAAGGAAGAAAAATCTAGGCAGATGTAACAACACCCACTTTTGAAGCCTGTCAAGAATGAAGGACAACAACTTTTTGTCTGGCAAAGGTGTTGTGGGGCCCGGCTCCACCAGTGACTCTGTAGACATAGATATCGCACAGTTTTAATTAATTACTGCTACAAACTTGAAAGAAAATTTTCCCAGAAATGCTTTTTCAAGAATTTCAGTTTGATTGATACCATGAAGAGTGTCTGTCGCTTTCGGAGCCTTTACACCCTGCAAGACAATTAGTCCAACAAATATTATGCAAATTACCCAAACAAAAAGGGAGGGAAGAAGAAAAAAATAATAACAATTGGTATCTTCAGCGACTATTGAAGGAAACAATGAGAAAAGTCACAGTAAAAAGTGGAGCAAGTACAACAGGCAAAGGAAAAAAAAAAACTAAAAAACTAAGAATTATTAAAGAAAAGACAAACTTAAGCTTTTTCAGACAAGAAGGTCTTTGCGTCTATTATTTTGGGCACATCAAGGCCAGATTAAATACAAATAATCAATAATAAAATATTTATTTTAAGAAAAATATTCAAAATCAAATAAAGAAAAAGCTGAAACATTAAACCCGCCAATTCCTAGATTTCCCGAAAACAACAAATTGTTATACTAATTAATATCCTCAAAAAAAAAAAAAAAAAAAGACCCAGTCAAACACATCCACTTAACTTCGATCCAACACCGAGTCCAGTCAAGTCCACAACCAAAACTTCAAATTACGCGCGAAACCCAAAAAGTATTCAATCCCAATTAAACAAATTCCATTCCCCACCAAAGCAGAATCAAATAATTTCAAAAAATGGAGCAAATAACACCAAAAAATAAAAACAATCTTCTTTTGAGAAATGCACTTGATTTCAAAAAGGCATAGAATGGATCTATCAGTAATCACCATATCATCAGATCCGAGACGGGAGGCACTGATCTTGCGCCTCTTAAGAGCCACCTCGGGATTATCATCATCAGGGCCGTATGAAGGATTAAGACCCTGGGAATCCGCCGAGGAAATCGGGTAATGATGATTGCCGTTGTTGTTGTTTTGTTGGGAATTCAATCCAAGCAAAAGCTTATGTTTCTTCTCTTTGCGCTCGTCGTCGTCGTCTTCTCCATCACCGTTAATCCAGTCTGGCTCATCGAGATTAGGGTTCCGGCGAGTGGATATGCGGTGATGGGCATTGAGGAGTGAATTAGGGCTTTTGAAATTGGGGTTTTGTTGTTGTTGTTTGAGAGAGCGTTTTTGAAGGTCTAAAAGAGAAGGACGTCCCTTTTTCTTCTTCTTCTTCGTCATTGTCGCAGCAATCTCACCCATTTTCTTTCTCTTCTTCTCCTTGTCCTTTTTCTCTCTCTTCCCAAACAGGCCAGGCGTTGATATTATTATTATTATTATTTTCCTTTTTTTTTTTGTTAAATTGTTTGGTACGTGCGACTCGTACGGACTGCTGCCTGCGAACGCCGCTAATATCACGTGATTAAAAATATATTTTAAAGTATTTTTTATTTTTCTCTTATATTATAATTTATTTATATTATATAAATTAAATTAACAAACAATAAGAAGAAAATAAAATTAAAAAAAGAATATTTTTATCTATTTTTAAAATATAAAAACTTAAAAATTAATTATAGGATGATGTGGAAATTAAAAAAGTAATTTACTTAAAAATAAATAATGTTATTCTTTTTTTCACTTTAAAACTTTATTATTTTTTTCATTAAATTTGAATGTAAATGCATTTATTCTAAGTTCAAAACATTGTTTGTTTTATTTTATGAATGGATTTTTCAAATTTAAATTTCTAAATTAAACATGATTATTTTTTGAATATTTATTACTAATTTCAATTATGGCAAGGAATTAATTATTTTTATAAGGCTAAATAACAAAAAAAAATTCAAACATTTATAAAAATATTTACAGTTTTAATTAAATATTTACAGTTCATTTCCACTATAATTTTTTAAAAATCCAAATTTCAAGTTATTTTCAAATCATTGATAAGAGCTTGAAACTCTGCTTGTATGGAATTACATGTACCAAATTTGATGTCAAATGAATAAAAAATAAATATTCATATTATTTATGGCCCTCGAAATCTTATAACATATATTAATTAGCATATGTTAAGCACATCTATGGATGCCTCTTTCTACTAGGTGCAATAATTAGCATATGTTTAATTACCAACTTCATATTTATATTTGTAGTGGCCAAGAGATCAACACATAAAAAATAAATTATAAAATATTATTAAAAATTAATATCTTATAATTAAACTTACAAAATAAACATTAAAAATTATATATATATATATACACGCATATGAGAGATTGACCTTTCATTTTCACATATACATTTACAACACATGTGTGAACAAATTTAATAATTATTAAATTAAATATTTATATCAATATTTATATATAATTAATTAAAGTATGTATAATAAATGTAAGAATATAAATATAATTATTAAATTTAATAATTATTAAATTTATTTCATATAAAGCTATGTTTATAATAATTGAAAAAAAAAATGTTGAATTCGAAGCAAGATTGAGGGAATTCATAATTGCTAGTTGAACATATTGTTTAATTTCCTTTTTGATTTTAATGATCAACTTTATTGTAATAATATATTAAAATTGTGAAAAATGAAGCTAATAAAATTGTTATTAATGAAAAAATTAAATCACCTGAAAAAAAAAAAAATCAATCAATAGTTAAGAGATGAGGCATAGTGAGTTATTATATTCCAAAAAATATGGAATCACATTTACAAGCCCTAAAAAATAGTTGAGGATTATGACTTCCCATATATATATATATATGAGAGAGATTGACCTCTCATTTTTACACATACATTCACATTATATGTGTGAATGAATTTAACAATTATTATATTAAGTTTTGTATTAATATTTATATATAATTAATTAAAATATATATAATAAATGTAACGGCCCTATCTAGGGGCTGTTACCGACACTAAAGATTGGGTCAGCTTAAAACTATCAGAACCCGTAGCAAGTATAAAATCTGAGAAATATACATACATTTTTACATCTCACTATCTAATCATACATCAAATTATTATACCTTGGTCTTTTTATCTATACATAAATATTCATAATATAATAATGGTTCATAATTTGATTATTAATATACATAAGATCCAAAGTGTAATGGTTCAACATGCATACCCTCAAAATATATATCATCATATTTAAACAATTATTACATATTTCTAAATTCATTTAATCACTAGCACAATACTATCCATTCATAAATTACATGTTCATCTACCCATACATTTTATATAAATAAAGGGTTAAAACTACCATTGATGCTTTATCTTCAAAGAACTCTTATATTCTTGCAACTCTGCACCTGGGGGTTAGTAGAATAGGGTAAGCTTACACAAGCTTAATGAGTAAACTAACCATCATTAATTGTATCATTCATTCATATATGTGTAATGTATCATTTACATGGAATTTCATATCACAAATATTTCACGTAAGATGGACATTATCACCAATAACTCCCCAAACCTTCCTTTATAACATGACCTGTGTCATGTACCCTGGGGCAACTTACAAATCTCCCTTAAAGGGTAACTTAAAGATCTCTCCATGGGATTTACATTATGGATTTATAACACACATAACGTTACATAATCATAACATGGGGAGAATTAGTAGGTCATCTAACATCCATCAATGCACCAATAACAAGTTATGCAATTATGCAAAATCTTCATATTCTATATACATACATCTTAAATAAATATAACATGATGAATGAGGGTGCTCATTAATTACCTGTAAATAGTTTTCATTCTATTAAGGTTAAAGTTACTCACCTCTTATAGCCTATCAACTACCTTACTCGAACGGGAGCTATTCTCAAATCCTTACCCTTTCGAGTTTCTTAAGCCTGATCTTATAAAATAAGACCCTATAGTATTATACAAAGTTTTAGAAATCTATACATATCATAAACATCATATTCTAGACTCTTAGGAACCATGAAATTAAGTTTTGGGACCTTGGAATCAAATGAGAAATAAAGTGGGCAGAACCAAGTTGGATTGCTAGAGTCTTGGGCTTAAGCTACTAAACCTTAGAGCATTAGGTGCCCAAATTTGGACAGTAGCCACTATAACTACCAAAATGTGGGACTTCGGCTGTCGAACCTGAAAAATTTCTAGATTTTTTTGAGAAACTGTAAGCTTCAGCTGCCAAACCTCTAGCTTTCGGCAACAAACCTAGGAATTTTCAGAATTCTCAAGTCAAAAACCTATAGATCCCCTTATCCCATCAACATCCAAACTCATTTCAAAGTTTTAAAACATGATCTTATCATATATACACATCTTTGGAGCCTAAAATAACTTGAAAACATACCTAAAACTTACATATATTAATCAAAACTCAAATTTTATGTTTTCCCTAAATCCAACATGTATAAACTTTTCAAAACTTAACTTGAAATAACTTTTCATGAAATTAAAGTTTTAAAAATCTAATTTCTCATCAACTCTCTTAGATCTATCTATTAGATCAAGAAGAAAAGAAGGTTACCTCTTTTTTTGGTGCTTGGAGGTGGGAGAACCAAAACTTTAAAACTTAAATCTACTATTCTACACTTCTAAATGGAAGAATCCCCCTCTAGATCTTAAAAAATCTAAGAAAATCTCTTCAAAGAGCTACTTGTATGCCCCAGTAGTTAAGAGAGAGAGAAAATAAGGAAAATCCAAGTGTTTTGGGCAGAAAACGAGCTTTGGTCCCTTTTATACCCTATCTATCGAGGGACTTTCGGCTGTTGAAATTTTTATCCAATACGGCTTTTTGGTAGGAAAAAGGGCTTTGACTATCGAAAATCCTTACTTCGGCTACCAAAAATCCTTGCTTCAGCTGTCGAAAGTCCTTCTGCCATAAACCATTACATAAAAACTTTTTAGAAATAAATTTAAATATACTCACAAGGTGAATATAAAAGTATGGGTCACATAGAAAACAGTTTCTTATATATCATTTACTCATACGGTGTCATCTTTAAAATACATTTGCATATTTCAAATTTCATTTTTAATCTCATTAGCCTAATGCAAGATTAATCTACAAGGGCTATCTTCAAATCTCATCTCATCTCACCTCTTTTCTAAGGCAGACCATATCATATTACTGTGCACATGCCATTTATAACACCATATATATAAATAATCCACAAGGGTCATCTTCAAATCTCTTCTCACCTTTTACATGAGGAAGACCATATCATATCAATGTGCACGTACCATGGTATCCGAATCATATCCATCCAAACACCAGTATGTCACCTCAACAAATGAGAGACGGGTAATAACCATGTCAAGCATTGGTTGTGAGGTATGAAAACAATATGATAAATTCATTTACTTTTGTATGGGTATGAAATCTCAATATAGATCTATTTACTGCAAATCTTAGCAACATATACTCTTCACACAAAATACAATATAAATCATAATTTCAATTAAAATTCATCATAACAATAATTAAATTCAATAAATTGTTGTGATGAAATCATATTTTGGAGAACATAAAACATGTATCAATAAAGCTATTTTATTAACATAAATATGTAGAAATATTTAATAGTTTAATACTAGTTGTGCACAAACCTATTTTCCTCCAAATTAAGCTGATTCCCCATCTCTGTAATTACCTTCATTTTTCCCTTTATGACTTCTGTCATGCAGAGAAATACAGACATTTCAGATATATGTCTTAACTATTATTTTCATTTAATTATTTTATCTTCATTCTTTTAAGTTCATTAAGGTATTTTATCAAACACTTTGTGTGCAGCAACCATATGCCAAAATGAACTAGTTTCCTTTATTTTTTTGGATCTTCGAAAAATACATTTGTATTTTCCATCAAAAACACTTTAATCCTATAATTAGGATTACCCAACAAACGTTCATTCAATACCAATTTAAGTCACCCAAAGTGGCTGCCCCAAAAGAGCAAATATACACACAATTAAAATTTCCAGTCAATTTAGGTAAACAGGGCAACAAGGTTAAAAATTCCACAAAAAATTCTAGAAACAAGGTTGTAATAACCCCAATTTATAAATTATAAATAAAATAAAAAGAAAATATTATGTTATTAATATTATGAGATTTATTTAAATTGAATTTAAAATAAAGGAAGATAATTAAATAATAATAATAATAATAACAAATAATAATAAATAAAAATGAAAATATAAAAAATATTAATATAAAGATAGTTATATTATATTGTGGGCTATAGTATTTTAATGTTAAATATTTTGAAAGTTTAATAATAATAATAATAATAATAATAATAATAAAAGAAAAAAATATAGCTTTAAAGCTGTCTGCGTACCACCCCCCCCCCCCACCCAACCCAACCCAACCCAACCCAACCCAAAACTCTCTCTCTCTCTCTCTCTCTCTCTCTTCATTTTTTTTTTCCTTTTCACTTTTCTTGTCATAATTTTCTCCTTCAATCATCGTTTTTAGTGTTATTGGTATCAAAACGTTCCTCTCTTCATGGGTATCGTGTAGATACCAATTTGCACGGTATCATTTCCTTGTTTGTGCGAATCAAGCTTCATAAGTTTTAGTCCATTTTAATTTCTGGGTTAGATCTCTTTCAAACTGTAAATCATATAAAAAATCTGAGACCACCAATATACTCTATTCGTCGAGGGCTTCGCAATGACACTAATTTGAAATTTTTCCAACATCAAAATTTCGGTAGGTCCCACGAATTTTGCAGTATTTTTTTGAGCTTCAAATAAGCTTATTTAATTTTGTAATAATTTTATTCTAACCTCTAGTATTGTGGGCTCCGCATAGGTACCATCATTTCGTGGAAATTCGACAGTTACTCAGGTTTGCAAATGTCGAGCTGGATAGAAAGGCTGCTAAAAAAACTTCAGAACCGGATCAAGGTTATAGGCTATCCCATCATTTTCAGATGCTCCGGACACGTCTTATGCGTCATAATTGATGTAGGTAAACCTGAAACCCATTTTTCTTAATTATTGAGTGCCTGAATTAGATTAAAAATTCATAAATTATTTGTGGTAGGTTAGAAAATTATAATTCATTTTGTATTGACTTAGTAATATTGCTAAAGACCCACGAGACAAAATTTTAAAATTTTTAAAACTCGTTTATGTAACACCCCTGATTTTTTATATATTATTATTGGGGTTCGTGTAGGTATCCTCCTCAATTGGAAAATCGGTTGTTTGTGGGATGATGTTCCATTCAGCACAGACAGGACCAGAAAAGTTCGGGCATCCGAGCGTTCGTCAAGAAATCGCAAAAAAAAAAAAACCATGGGTCGTGACAAAATGTGTATCGGAGCTTAGGCTCCAGTTCTTAGGAATGGTCACATGCGGAGTATAGGATTATTTTTTTTTTTTCCTGTAATTTTTGTTTCTAGATTCTACGTTATACCTCGAAATATAATTAGGAGACCTGTCCGCAGACGGGTATCGTGTATACCTTGTGTGTATCGGTATGGAATCTATCTTTTGGAATGGATCGAAGGTTATAATGATAATCGATGGGACCGTATAGTGTGGTAGAGAGAGTTGGGCTCGTATATCAGAATGTTAGAAGGTGTGCGATGGTATTGCGGCTACTTTAGCTTGTGCTTTTGTTCTAGAAAGGTTTATATATAAAAAAAAAACAAGTCAGGAGAAATTTCCTACTAAGGCGATAGGGAATGATAATGTTCCGATAGTTAAGTTGGAAAAAAAAAAATACAAAAAAAAAAAAATAAGGAGTGTCTAACATTTGCCCCGTGTTAACACTACCTATGAGAGCTGAAGGATATACACTGCATCGTGGCCGCTCCGTTGGCCTAGGAAAAATCTGAGACACTACTGTATGGGTGAAAGTGCGAGATATACACGACCCCATAGAGTTTGAGTAGTACTCTTCCAACGGATTGGGATGTGGAGTTTGCGGTGGGCGATGTATTATTTCTGGTATATCTCCAATGAAGTCATGAGATTGAAGAAAAGAAAGGCAAGACCACACACCTGGATTATTTGACATTTTTGGAGTTGAGTTAGAGTGGGGAGATTGCTGTTACCCTGAGCTACCAACCCTTTTGCAGTTTGGGTAGTCCCTAGGTATAGGATTAGGTGATTTTTGCTAAAAAGTTTGCTTTGAGGACTAAAATGTAATTTTCTCAAATTGTGAGTTTTGATTGATTTGGGGGGCTCAGAAATTAGAAGTGTTATTTGAACATTTTCGCATGATTGGTAGGTCCTAGGTATAGGGGGGACTCTGTCGGAGTTTTGACAAAACCTTAGGGCTGTCTTTTGATTCTCTAAAGCTTTATTTTAAAAATTTTATTAATAAATTTTGATATATTGTTTATGTAAGCCTGGACAACATTCTTTCTCCGCTCAGCCACCGTAGTAACTTTTAAAGTGTCGTGAGTAGATATTTATTTTATTTACAATTTCAATATTGTTATATTTCTAGCATGCTTATGCATCACTTGTACTTATATTTATGCAGTTAAAAATTAGGCATATCCTGTTTTGCATTTGTACTTGATTAAATCGGACAAACCGCTCGATGAAAACTCGTGTTCTTAGTGTCTTTGAAAAACTCTCAAAGTTTAGAAGATGATTATGACTGGACTCGGTTCAATTGGTGGCCTGATTGGCCGGATTTTGGCCGAGAAGTCGAAGAGTTGTGCGCATGCATGAAGAGAGGTTTGGGCATGTTTTTCTAGCAAACCAGGCGACAGCCGGTGGTGGGGAGGCTCCCTGGTGGTGCGCCGGTGAGTTGGGGAAGAGGAGGAGGAGGTGGTGGCCGATGGTGGGGAGGAGAGAGAAAATAGAGAGGAAGGGTGAGGTGGTCGGGGACGCGGGAGAAGGGAGAAGGGAGAAAAAGAAAAGTCGGTCCGATTCGACTGGTCCAATTCAGCTAGTTTGATTCAAGGCGCATGAAATTGAATTTTTACTCTGCCCTGAGACCTAAAATGACACCCAAAAATTTCGAAAAAAAATTACAAAAAAATCAACAAAAATTGTGGTCTTTAGATAAAAATCAACAAAATATATTTTTATATTTGCCACATGGTCTTTAGATAAAATTTTAAAAATCGATAAAATTTATTGTCTTAAGAAAATCAAACCCAATTTTAAAAATCCAGCAAATGCCAAATAAATTTTCATAATATTTAATAAAATAAAATATTATAATTTTTATATAAAATAATTATTTAAAAATTTGGGTGTTACAAAGGGAATTCATAATTGCTAGTTGAAATTATAGTTTAATTTCCTTTTCAATTTTGATGATCAACTTTATTGTAATAATATATTAAAATTGAGAAAAATGAAGCTAACAAAATTGTTATTAATGCTTTTATAATAATTGAAAAAAAAAATATTGAATTCGAAGAATGATTGAGGGAATTCATAATTGCTACTTGAAAATATAGTTTAATTTCCTTTTCAATTTTAATGATCAACTTTATGGTACTAATATATTAAAATTGTGAAAAATGAAACTAATAAAATTGTTATTAATGAAAAAAATTAAATCACCTTAAAAAAGAATTCAATCAATATTTAAGTGATGAGACATTGTGAGTTATTATATTCCACAAAATATGAAATCACATTTACAAGCCCTAAAAAATAGTTGTGCGTTCACTTTTCGCAATTATTTGCGTGAGGATTATATATATATATATATATATAATTTAAACATTTCATATAATAGTATAGAAAAATTTAAAATTCATTGGTATTTATAATTTCATTTTTCTTTTTTTTTTTTCAATTTATGTGTTTCGAGTTCAATGGGATTAGTCGAGTATCGATAATTAAGTTTCATTATCCATTTGAATAAACATAGATTTTAAATGATAAGGTATTTGATATTGATATGTTATATTTAAGTTTATAATTTTTATTTTTGAAAAATTAATTTAAATTTATTGCATTCAAAATTCAAAGACATTTTTCAAATTTTTATTATACATAAAATAATGAGATCTAACATTACAATTTAAATAAGAGATTATTATAAATAACTTATATGTTAAATAGTAAAGAGATAAAAAATTCTTACATTTTTACAATACAAAAAGAAAAGAAATAGAAATATATATATATATATATATATATATATATATATCATTTTACGATCACACTTGACATTTATGTGTGTGAAACAAATAATTATTTTATTTTTTATAATTAAATTATTAGTAGTTGTGTTTATTAATAAATAGATGTATATATTAATAAATAAATATGTCTATTATATATAATCACAACTATTTAGAGAGATGTCATAATAGATATATCTATTAATAAATAGACATGTTTACGATACATAAACAGTCACATATATTAAAAGATATATTAATTTAAAATAAATAATCATATCTATTGAACATAAATAAATATATCTATCTAAAAAGATGTCATTACTTTTCACTGTCTATAAATATAGATAAGTTCAATTCATACACGTCTCTTTTTTTTTTTTTTTTAATCTCTCTAAATCTTAGTCATAAAAAGTTTTATAAAGAAATATTCATAAATTTATTATCGAAAAATTTTGACTTTATTATATTATGTAACTATATTAACATAACCTTGCTTTAATCTAATAGAACAATTAATACGTGATTTATCAAACCTTAAATCCTATTATACCCAATATCTCAATAGTAATCCGCTTGAGATCAATTTTATGAATAAAAATAGTTCATAATCAAATAATTACAATTAGTATTTAATTGTTGTCGAAAATGACAACTTTATTATCCGAGTATAGCTCGGCGACCAATTTGACCAAAGGGATAAGCATTAAGCGTTGCTCTGACAAGCGACGGCGCCTCCTGGTTTGGACCACCATGCGTAAAATGCTGGTTTTCACCTTTTTTTTTTTTAATCACATGTAAGTTTTACATACTATTTTTTTATTATCTTTTAAATAAGACAACAATTTTCTTTTTTTTTTTAATTACAAAAATAATCACTTTACTTAGGGGCTTAACTTGTTTTTTAAGTATTTTATTGAATAATTAAAGATATATAATTCGTATAATATTAATCCCTAAACTTAAAAAAAAAAAAAGTTATTCTTTAGTTGATAAAGGGGCCACAGCAGTTAAAAAGCATTTATTTATAGAAAATTATAATTAATATTCGGAGCTGTGAACATGTGCATTATTTAATGAACATAACTAAAACTTCTCAATCATTATTTACTCGAAGACTTGTCAAACTTGTAGTAAACTAACTGAATTAACACTACATTCACTATGTTGCAACCTTTCATCCCACCATCTCACTACTAGATTTATTTATTTACTCATCGATTCAATTAAATAAAAAAATTTTAAATTTAAATTGAAATTTAACAATATTTAAGTGCTTAAAGATTAAAACAGCAAGATATATATACTGTGTTATATAAACCTACATAGCCCACCAGTTTGTTTAAAAACCAGATAGATTCAGCTAAAGCTATCTTTTTTTCTCTTTATAATTATCCATTTCTTACTGGTCCTTATGGCTTAATTTTTGCTAGCTAGAATTGGAGGGTATTTATTTATTATTGCTAAATTATGGTTTGCTAGGAGGGAGGTTTTTGCGTTATATATAGCAGGCGGTGCAGAGCTGAATGAATACAAACTTGTTGATACTTAACCTTTACTATCTCCCTGTTCTTCCACCATCCTTCTTTTTCTTTACAATATTGATTGTGCCATTTCAGAACCTGCAAATAGAGCTCAAACATACAGTACTTGATAGTGTTCAACAATGTGCATAGCTGCGTTTATCTGGCAAGCTCACCCTCTCTACCCTTTGCTTCTCTTGCAAAACAGAGATGAATATCACAACAGGCAAGTTTCTACTACATTGGTGGTTTTTGGGTTTTCTTTTTCTTTTGCATGATTTGAAGTTTTGAGGATTTCTATTCTTTGAATACATGTAGACCCACAGACCCAGTGGCATGGTGGGATGGGTGTGGTATACTCGGAGGGAGAGATGCAGTAGCAGGAGGAACATGGTTGGCTTGTTCAAGGGCAGGCAAAGTGGCTTTCCTCACAAATGTTTTGGAGCTTCATGCTATCCCCGAGGCAAAAAGCCGAGGAGAACTTCCTGTTCTTTTCTTGGAGGTAACAAATTATAGATTAAATTTAACTCAAGAACTATAGTATTTAGTTTGCACATCGAGACTTTGAATCACTTGGTTTGTTCTCTGCATCGTCACAGAGCCCGAAGAGTCCTAAGGAATTTGCAGAAACACTGGTGAAGGAGGCTCATCAGTACAATGGGTTTAACCTGATATTGGCCGATATTTCGTCCAAAAGCATGGTTTATATCTCCAACAGGCCCAAAGGTGAACCCATTGTCATTCAAGAGGTTTCTCCTGGTATTCATATCCTTTCAAATGCCAAGCTAGACTCTCCCTGGCCTAAGGTTAGAATCATATCCTACATTCTGATAAACGATAGAGCATCAAACTCTGGAAAAGCAGGTGCCTACACTCTCTAATTCCTAATATTTTCAATTTATCTTTTTTTTCTCATATAGGCACAGCGCTTAGAACGGAATTTGAAGGAACAGCTTGATAAATATGGTGAAGGTGAAATACCTGTCGAAGAGATGCTAGACAAACTAATGAGAGACACGGTTAAGGCTGCGAAAAGCAGGTTGCCAGGCATTTGTTCTTTTGATTGGGAATACAGTCTAAGCTCCATATTTGTTGAAGTAGAAACTCCACTGGTAAACATTATAGATGTGCAATTTACTTTCTTGGATGGAAGCTAATGGGATTTTACTCATGGGTGCTTGTCTTATGTACAGGGATGCTATGGCACAAGAAGCACCATTGCGTTAACAGTTAGAGCAAATGGAGAAGTAAGCTTATATGAAACGTATCTTGAAAATGATACGTGGAAGGAGCATACAGTGAATTATTATATTTCAAAAGCTAAAGTACACTGAGACAGTATTATTAGAGCCTAAAAATAAGGGATGACTCCATTTATCGTATGTATGTTCATGCTAGATTGATTTACTCTGTCAGTTTGCAGGTTGGCAGATCAAAACGTGTATTTGATCATTATATCAATCAAGCAGTCCTATTTATGGAATATCACCATAAGCAAATGCCATTTTCCTATCTACATGGACTCCAAGGGGAGTAAGAATAAGATACTCTTGAATGTAATATAAGGTTGTCAATAAGATACTCTCAAATGTAATAATAAGGTTGTCATCCAAAGCTTTCAAGAAGCGCTCAAATTGATCAGAAAAATACTCCTCTTTTCTAAAGAAGAGAAAAGAAAAAAAGGAAACAAGAAAGAAAGAAGAAAACAAACAAAGGTTCATATTATAATCTTTTTTTTTGATAATCAAAGAACTTACAAAGTGATTTATTGTTAAAGAATTTAGGCCCTCGACAATAGGATATGAATTTTGTTGATATCTTCATGAACTATTCAAAACAGATGCATCTCCAGGTCCTATAGATGTCACAAGTTAAGAATGCAGTTACAATTCAGAATGGAAACCAGATTGCTAAGAGTCAATAGGAGAATACCATAAGTGGAAGAAAGAAACCTGGATAAAACTGTATTGGGTAAGTAGGTCAGATTTCTGCAACATATACAATTGGTAAAGATCAGGAATATCTCCAAAAAGCCTGCTGATGACCCAGCTTTGTCAGAATCAGTGGTATACAGTGGTCTTTTATAGAAGACCTGTAAAGAAAAGAATTCGTTCATTGGAACAAGTTAAACCAGGAACTCGAGAGTGGGGAGGAAATTCAATTGCGGAGACAGAAATTGTTCCACGTGGGATCATTTTAAAATAAAATAATTTATAAATTAATTAAAATTTTATACTATTTGAATGATAAAAAAAAAAACAAAATTAATAAATTGGTAGGCTACCAGTTTTTTAAAATTGATTTGTTTAAATTATTTAAAGTCGATTGGCCTGCTTTCTGCTTTGCATTATTATCACCATTAGAATTTTTTCCTCTTTACCAGAAAGTAATACGAAGTTATCACAATGGGCAATTTGTGTGGTCATCCACCTTTTTGCCTCAGGTTTTGCACACGTCTACAATTTTAAATTTATGAATTTAAGATAATAATAAACAAATCTTTACAAATGCTTTCCAAGCTTCAGGCTTTGCACCACTAAGATGGTCAAAGCACTCCTTAAAATTGTTTTTGAGGCTCTTCAAACGATTCTTCTAGTGATCTTTCTGAAATGGCATGCCACTCCTTGCAAGCAAATCCTTCAGCATATCATGTTGTGAAAACATTATCAACCCTGTTTCCCAGCCTTTGTTGATGAACAAGTGCATCCCTTGCCTGTGCATAGACGTACAAGATAAACAACAGCAGCAATTAAGTCACTGATTTTCACCTTTAGGTACATCAAATAACAACTTGCAAGAGAATTTCTAAAGGCTGTTTAAAGTTTAAATTCATAATGTTTTTTTAAGAAATCATGTAATGATACAAGACTAAAAACATTTGGACATGAAAAGACTAGTGGTTGCATTAAAACAAATGTATAAAATTTGGCTATGAATGTTCTTCCCATTAAAGCAGTCATTAGCAGGCATAAAATTCCCCTCCCCTGGCCCCTGCCCTGACTCATTGCAAGTATACACGTCCCCATCCCACAATTCAAGTTGAGGCAAAGATCTTGCCACCTATCAGCCACCGACACTGTGGGACATCGGCATGCTCTGTATACAGAGCGATTTCCATTTCGTCAAATCAAACTGTGGAAACATAAATTGAAGAGTAACTGGGGGAAAATTGTAGAAAAAGAAAATATTGCATACAGAAGGGATATTCATTATCTCCTCTTATGGAGAATTAACAATCCCTTTAGCATTTCCAACATTCCCTTACCCATCGAAACGATAAGCCAAAAGAAAATGAAAAATAAAGAAAAAAGTGCAAAGCCATGAGCATCAGTTCATGGGATGTCAACAAATGAACTTACCTGAAGTTCAGAGATCAAGTGTAACCCATCATATGCGCTGACTAGGCAACTATATATACAAACTACCATGCGAATGCGAGAAAATTAACAGAGACACCCGTGAAATTGTTACTGAACTAAACACATTCTTTTTGTTTCAACAAATAGACGATAATACCCGGTAAAAAGAAAATCATAATGAAGAAATCGATAAAATTGTGCCAAACAAGACTCCCAAGTTCTAGCACCAGGCCAGATTGAACTCTCCACCCCCACCCAACATCCATAAAATTAAAATCAACTGAAGCAGCTAATCATTCAGGAGCTGTTTCTGCAAACAAACAGCCGCAATTCAAACAAATACAATAATCTCTAAGGGAAACTTTCTAAATCCCTTTCATTCTTCAAGAAAGAACAGCTCAATGACCTAAATAGTGAATCCAAATGAAGAACAATCAACTTGTTCTCATACATTTACAGACGTCCCGTAATCTAAAGAGTCCTAATATAAAAAATGGTAAAAATCTCGCAGTTTCATGTTAATGTTGTACCAAAAAAACCCCAATAGGGTTCGCAATCCGATGCTCGTAGGGTAACTTTTAGCAACAAAAGATTACTCGACGAGCATGAAAGTGAAACACGCCGCCTAGGCGAAGGAATCGAAGTTTTACGAAGAAAGGGAAGGGAGAGAGGAAAGCAAAGGTGCTAAATCCCCGTTTATTTTCAATTATCCAAACAGAGCCTGGGCTCATTGAGTTTTAGATGAGGCCCATTTTTAGGAAGCCCATTAAAATTGAAGAGACCATAATGGGCTGAGAGAGTTGACTAGGGTTGTTCTAACTTCTTACCTTACTAAAAATCACAAGGAAAAGCAGTGGCTCTGTGAGAGCAAAGAAGCACATAGAAAACACAATCATCCTACACAATATTAAGCTTAACCCTCACAAACCCAATCCCTTCACACCACACGGATCCTTGACGTGGCAAATTTTTTTTCAAATCCCGCCTAAACCCCTCAATTTCATTTCGTGCGCAATTGAATTTCAATTTCCCTCGACACTTTAATATCTCTGTCCTTAGCCTTTTCAAGCTCCCCTCACAATTTGCACCTGCCTCTCTCTCTCTCTATTTGTTGTATTTTTCCACTCTCTTTCTTTCAAACCCTAACCCACCGAACCTGTAAGTTTCGTCTTTTTTCTACGATTTTTGCCTTTTCTGATCGGTTTACGCCGTTTTCTTCACTGATTTGCTCTTCAATTTGCAGGATTCGCCATGAAAGGAGGTAAATCGAAGTCAGACACCAAGGCCGCCAAGTAAGTTTTTCTTACCAAACTTCTTTTTTTCGTTGAAACTCGTCATCTTTCTCGCGTTTTTACGCGGAAAACCTGCAAATCGCGTCTTTGCAGATCTTAGATCTGTTAAATTTGGCTTGGAACTCTTACTCTTTGGATTGCTTGTGTGTATAGATACATCTGTGTCTGTTATTGTGACGTGGTTATTTGTACGGCAGTAGGCTTTCCGTGAACAAGAAACCCGCCAAGGCAAGCAAGAAATCTGGCAAGGCAGCCAAGGACCCAAACAAACCTAAGAGACCGGCCAGTGCTTTCTTCGTTTTCATGTAAGTTGTCCCCTTCTTTTTTTTTATTTTTTTTTTACATACTGCTGTTTTGTTTTCCATGTAAAAACAAAAAGTAATATTTATCGGAAAAGTATTCCTCTTTGAAACTTTTTCAGAAGTGCAAATAGCAAATGTGTTTTTGAAGTATCTTTATCCTTCCAATAGGGTGCCAAAACATCTGCAGAAAGAACTGAATTTTGATGTCAAATATGCTTGAAATCCTTTGCATATGGGGATTTGTTGATTGACTTTTATGAGGTGTATTTCTTTGGTACATGATTTGATGTTTGCAGGGAAGAGTTTAGAGAGCAGTACAAAAAGGAACACCCTAAAAACAAATCTGTTGCTGCTGTGAGTATATGAGTTAGTCTTGATAATTTTTGGGACGGTTTAGCAATTTGAGTATTCGGTTTTATCAATTGTTTGATTTAATGTTTATTATCAATTTTAGGTCGGCAAAGCTGGCGGAGATAAATGGAAGTCGTTGTCTGAAGCTGTAAGCATTATATTCGGCCCTCCAATTGTGATATTTTCCTCCCCAAAAAAACAACGATTGTGATCATTATTAATAAATACAGGAGAAAGCACCTTATGTGGCCAAGGCTGAAAAGAGGAAGGTCGAGTATGAGAAGAAATTGAAAGCATATAACAAAGGACAGGTGATTGTGGTCACATGGTTGCTTGCTGTCTTTTTTTATTCTGCTAATCATCGACATTCACAGTTTTTGGTTTTATTAATTTCAGGCTGAAGGACCCAAGGAAGAAGAGGAGTCTGAGAAGTCGATGTCCGAGGTGAATGATGATGAGGATGATGAGGAGGAGGGTAGTGGAGAGGTTAGTCGGAATGATATTTTTGAACTTTTGACTTAGTCGATAGTTGGTATATGTTTTTATATTTTAGTCTGACTTTGCTTTTGTTCAATTCATGCAGGAAGATGATGATGAGTAGGAATGGGCACGGAGAATAGTATAGTCATGTAGGCTGTGACTGTTTGAACAACTCATGTTAATGGAGATATTTGCTTGTTATTTTTTTTGTTGCTTTTCTCTTCTAAGAGAAGGATGCCTCTGCTCCATCTTAATTTATCCTTCTCCTTTCTGGGAAAAAAAAGGTTAATAGTTGTAGAAGGGAGATTGTTTCTGCTTACTTATCACCAAAATTAATGATTTAGCTAAATGGTTATCGTTTGTAGAGTTTGTGGCCTCTTTGATGATGTGATTGTTTGTTTCATTTTGCATTTTTACGTTGGCTGTTTTTCTTTTTAACATATGAATTATTTTACATCTGATTAATTGCCTAAAATGTATTTTTTACTCGCAATCTACTCTTTTTATCAGGCAAGCCTAAATGGATGATAATTCCACGGGGATGTTAATGCTTTTAGCTTTTTAATATTTTTAGGTTCAACTTTGAACGGTATTTATATTTGTATAGATATTAACTTGCATTGATATTGTAGTTGTGACCGAGTTGGTGATATGTCGATATGAAATTTGGGTTCTTTTGGTCGGTGGTTTTGCAAAATCTTATGAGTGTTCTTTGGTTGATATTTTCTTACTTGCAAGGGTGTATACTCATTGCTCTATAGTCTTGTATTTCCTTGTGTAATAGTTTTTGGACAAAGATAAATCCATCCGGCTCTTATAATAGTAAATAAGAAACAAAATTCCCATTTGATGGTCTTCGGTTTACCTGTTTCTATAGCAGCATTTTGTGCATCAGCTCTGTTGTCCTCGACAATCTGAGGCATCTCCTCAGTAGTGAGCCGAGGGGGGAGGGACGTCTACTGGTAGTGTCATCGATGTGAAATGATGTTATTGTCTTGTCAGTAGAGATCGGAGGCTGCTCATTGGTTTGAAAGCCTGTGGATACATGCGACAAAGTTGGCGTTTTTGTGCCAACAGTTAATCAAACAAGTTCAAATCATCATCGTTAGAATATTGTTTGATCGAAAATTTCTTGTTTTCTAATGCATCGAGTAAAGGAAAATAGAAGTTTTTCTTTTGTCTATATCCCAGCGCGCTGGAGTTGACGAAAAATTATGCCTGCTTTCTGATGAACGCCATACGTAGCTGGTTTTCAAAGCTTCCACAAGTTCTCTTGTCCAAATTCCAGGGGTGATTGGGCAACTTGAAGTTTATATAAAATATATAAAACGGGCAATTAGCCTATGGATGAGAAGATTTTCAGGTGCTTAGAATGGAGAAGATGAATTGGGGTGCGAATTTACCCTGGAGCGGATTCTGAAATTGCAGATACTTCTCCAATCGAGAAACCATCCTTTGATGTTATACGGCGATGTATTCTAATTTATATATGTTATTCCCACAGCTTCGACAGCACAGTGATTTATTCTAATGCATGGCGATTACAAGTTAATGAGTATGATAGTCTCAAGACATCATCTTTTGTGTAGAAAGAACAGAGCAAGTGCAAGACCAAATCATGAAAGGGGGCCTTTGAAGATGTTGCGCTATTACTGGGTTCTTGAAGATCTTTGTTTAGGGACCACCTTGCACTTCAGAATATCAACTCATTTTGAAGGTTGGCGTGTGGTGCAAGCAAGACATGCTGTGTTTTACCGTTGGATTTTGTTGGTGTTGTTAGGTACACCAAATTCCCCATGTCAAGATTTCTTTTCATCTCCATTCCCCTTCCTCTCAATGTGTCTCATCAATTCAAGTCACTAATGCCTTCCCCCCCCCAACCCCCATCTAAAATAGGTTATTTAGTTTAATTTATGCAGCGTTCTGAGTTAGGTTGAAAATTAGATTGAAACCAAAACTTTGGGACTAAAGCTCAACCTCCTACTCGAATCTTGAACAGAACCAAAATCAATAGTTTGACTTAATAGTCTGATTTAATTCAATTTTTTTTAATCTAAAAAAAAGGAAAAGAACCAAAATAAGTTGACTTAAGGTGGTTCATGGTCAGATCCGGTCTGATTCAATGATGATATTGATTTCAATTTGAGTTTTTTTCATTTTTAGTTTTAGGTAATTCAATCTGATTTAATTCACATAACTTATTCTTGTGTTTGCCACATGACCCCTTTTTAAAACGTGATTCAAATGGGATTGAACAGCTAGACCAAATTGCCAATTATAATTTATAAAATTAAGATTACTGCATTTGTTTTCAAGAACAATTATTTTAGCTAGCCCTTGGTGGTCATTAATGAAATCATTCAATCCAAATATATATACACACTTTTGTTTTGACAAAGCATTATTATTTGGAAATCACTGTCTTTTTTTATACTAATTTATAAAATAAATAATGAAATTTTAGTAATTTTAGAGGATGCAAATATGTAATAAAATATAGTAATGGTTAATTCAAAATAGGAAAAGTTGAAATTCATTTATAAATGACAATAATTCCAAATTTATATGCGGCATGCAAGGCTTTTTCAAAAATAATTAGGATCTAAATTACGTAATCTTACCTTAAATATATTTAATTAATTTTAAATAAAAAATTAAAAGAAATACAAACGCATATACATGCACGTCTGAGAGATGAAACATTCCAAATTTTTTTTAATTCTGCTCCTTGCTCTTCGCTCTCTAGTTTTCTCCAAAGCCAAATGCTTAGAAGCTAAAGTCAGCCTTTCTTTTTCTTTATATATATATATATATAGAGAGAGAGAGAGAATCTGTTGTTTTTGCTTTGGGTTGCTTCCGTTGTACTTGGTTTGTAGGTGAAGACGAAACAAAGAAACTACAAGAACATATCAAGAAAAAGTGGAGATGGAGGAGGGACAGTATCAGAATGGGTTCTTAGTTGGTGGTGGGTTAGGGGTGAAGGTGATGACCGATGAGCAGCTGGAGATGCTGAGGAAACAGATCTCTGTTTATGCTACCATCTGCGAGAGTCTTGTTCAGATGCACCAGGCCATCTCTGATCCTCAAGATTTTGCTGGTTTCGTCTCTTTCTCTATGAATTGACTGAATCATGGGGAAATCTTTGCTTTTCTTTCATGATTCTTGAATTGATGATTATGTATTAATGGGAATTTCAGGGAATCCTTACTGTGGTCCATTTTCACCATATGCTTTCCAAATGATCCCTTCGAGGCAACGGTGGGCTCCAAAGCCTGCGCAGCTTCAAATGCTTGAGAGTATATTTGAGCAAAGCAGTGCAACTCCAGAGAGGCAGAGTATCAGAGAGATTACCAATCAACTTGCAGTGCATGGCCCAATTTCTGAAACAAACGTCTATAATTGGTTCCAGAACAGGAGAGCTCGTTCCAAAAGAAAGCAAGCAGCTTTACCACCAATACCAAACGATCATGTCTATTCTGCCAAAGACCAGAAAACCAAACCTGATGATACCCATGTGGATGAAAATTTGGCACTCATGCTCAATCATATGTACTTCCAGGGTCCTGATATAGGAGGTACCCAAACATTTTCTTTATTGGCTTTATCAGGTATCTGAATCATGCAATGTCCTTTAGAGCTATTGGCCTATGTGTTTGTGTGTGCATGTGCAGGGATTGACCGGTTAATTGGCCAAACGGAAGTCCCAGTGAGCTATAATTCTTACTTGCAGATGGAGGAACATGATGATTATTGATTGAAAAAGATGGTAGGGAGAACCAGCCAGAGAACTTATACGACCAAAGATAACATATATATTCTAAAAGATTAGAGAAGACATTTATTATCATGTTTCTTAGGTCATTGGATCTATTGATTATGGCATTTAAGATCCTTCAGCTTGACAAGTCTAATTCCAATCAACTCTCTTGCTTGGAATGTTTCTTTTAGTTCATTATGAGTATCAATTGAAAATTTTAACACTGATTATTTTCTATTTTTACAAGACAAAAATGAAATTGATTTTCTTTTATCAGATAGATGAAGGTATAGTTGATCAAAAGAAAAGAGCTGGCCAAACTCAACCTTTCTCCATGATTCTTATCATAACAATTTGAGGAATGCCACTTACAATGCACCTAATTACAGATATCCTATTGGCTATGCTTGTGTAAATTTAATAAAAGTTTTACCCTAGAATTTGCAGTTGAGGAACTTGCGTTTTAGTTTTATAACTCAACAGTCTTTAGAGGTAGCAAAGAAAACAATACAGTTCATTGTTCAATTTACGAGTAGAAAGAAAGAGCAAGCTCTGCCAGTATCATCATTCATCAATCACCAAACAAGAAAACCGAAGGACCATTCATCAGGAGTTAACAAAATCCCAAACACTAAATATATAAACAATGTCCAAAAATGCAAAATCTCAATCACTGGAGTGAGGACAGTGAAGTAACCTTCCTCGGTTGAATATCAATGCCTGCAGTCAGTGCTCAACATGTATGACCTATACAATCAAACACAGCAGTGAAGTGAACGCAGAATCTGGTTGTTGTGGAAGCTAGTTACTCTTTCTAATTTACAATGACCCATGTTCACTGTCACATGCAACTGCGAGAAGGCGGACCTGACCCCATTTAATTACCTCTGTAAGTGAAGACAAAAATATGGCAAAATTATGTATCTGAGCTGCCATGTGCAATGTACAAGGAGTTTTCCTGCATCAACATTGTCTGTTTGAAACCTGCCCTCTGTTTGGTAGCCTCAGCTGCAAGGAAAGAAAAATGAATTTTCCCCTGGCAGAATCTTATTATCGAAAGTTCAACGCAAGTATAAATTTGTGACCTTTGGCCTTGTAGTCCTCCAACCTCCGGAATTCTGCTGCGGGGTATATAAGAATCTATCAAGGGAGTTGAAAGCAGCAATCTTATCCATGCTTGGGCTGTCTAGGAAATCCTGCAATCATACAAAATATAATTTAACGATTAATACAAGAATGAAAGTACAACAAATAAACCTTGGGACTAAAAAAACCTTGGGAATTTTTTTTTTTTCAACCAGTTAGGCATGTGATTGCATAGTTAGTCCTTGAGTCTTTTATTTGACGTGGACACCCACACAAATGTAGAAACAAAAAAGAAATACTAGAACGTCAAAAAATACCTTTTGCCTCGATTCCATGTCAACTGATGCTTCAAGATTCTGAATTTCCAGATGATCTAAATAAAATAATATCTGCATAGTAAGCATTAGTAATTAGAAGAATAGCATGCAGGAAAATTAACAGAGCAGGACAAGTGAAAGAAAATAAAGACAAAATAGTTTTAGTTTGCAAAAGCATAATATACAAAATCCCATTAAAATGAACCTTGTTAAGTAATTGAACA
Organism: Hevea brasiliensis; assembly: GCF_030052815.1. Lineage (NCBI taxonomy): Eukaryota > Viridiplantae > Streptophyta > Magnoliopsida > Malpighiales > Euphorbiaceae > Hevea > Hevea brasiliensis. The sequence goes on along the minus strand of NC_079504.1, from coordinate 173,469 downwards.
TTTGATGCATCAGTAGCCATGATTTGCACTCCAAGACAGTTTGAGGTACTGCAGAAGGGGCAAAAAAGAGAATGGAAAACACACCCATCTTCTTCACACCAAACCCCTCGTCCTGGCTTATCTTCGAGAGTATTATTGCAGAGACGCTGATCTACTGATGTGATATCAGTCATGAGAACAGGCATGCATGTTGATGCATTCTCTGAGCAATGCTCCAATTTTCCTTTCACAAGAGACATTAAGTGAACTTTTGATGATGAAGTCAATGAGCACCTAACGTATAACTGGTTTTCAGGAAGACCCAAGGGGCTATTGCAGCGTGAACAAGAAATTCGTAAATTCTGGTCCATGACAGGATCAGAAGAGATATGTGATGGAGCACAATTGCCCACTGGGAACGATTGGGATGCTTTTAACTTAGCGGACTGGCATTCTAAAGAGTTGGTCACAGAATCAAATTCAATCCTGCGATTTGCATCTTTATTAGCGCTTGTGTTTCTTATGAAACTAACACAGCCAGGAGTTTCAGCATAGGGAGAATCAGATTTTTCTTCAACATGGTCAATTAATGGCCAGCCCATGGACTTGCTCTTTTTCTGGGTATGAGAATTAACACTCAAATTAAGAGTTGACTCTGCTTCCGGTATCAGGTTGCAGGTGTTCTCAGTGAAGTCTTTTTTGGGAGTCTCTACAACTAAACACTGGGATTTGCTAACAGCTTTGCTTGCATCTGCAGGAGACAATGGACAGGATGACACTTGATCCATAAACTCAACAGACGCCTGAAACATGGATAAACAAGAGTTCCCATCCTTGGAGAAAGAACTGGATCTAGTTGTGGCTCCATTGCAGCCCATACCAGGGGTTTCCTTCACGATGGTTATTTCTGGATATTCCTGGGAAGATGCCTCAGAGCACCTACAAAAATGCACCTTTTAATCTTGCAGGAGTCATGGCGTTAATAATTCATCAGAAAAAAAGATACTTTTAGCATAACCAAATATTTACCGTATATGAATGTATGGATACGTTATATATGATGATATGCGGAGATAAAATACAGCAACTTTCCGCCTTTTGTTTTCCATTAGGGTATCTTGCAGTGGGAACTTTGAAACGTTGCAGGACTCATCACTCATAGACCACATAGATTATAATATAAGGAGTTTTTAGTTTGAAATTTTGATTGAATTTTTATTTCATTACATTCAATTTATTTTAACAAATGTGCTCAGAATTTCTTTTTGGCATAATCATGATAATTACATTTATTTTATTGTTTCTTGGGTGCAGCTTCTATCATGCAATATGCTAACTGAAGGTTCTTGAGGACTGTATTATATCTGAACATTCATTCACCGTTACACAGTCGACAGAAATACCTCTTTGGGCAATAGAAACTTCGTAAATGCGATAGGTAAGAATATTCGTTGCGATATTAATCTCACATGTTGCTAGCGAAACTGAATATTTGATTACCTGAAGAGGAACTAAAAATCATGAAATACTCACCTTGAACTTGAATCTTTCTGAAAGTCGCATTCTAGATCAATAATTTCTCTCTGACTGTCAACGTCCTTGTTCATTTGCATGGATGCCTGTCCTTCAACATCATCTTGAAACTTAGCTTCAGGAGAAGTTGCATCACATTTTGTCAACTGGACTGGTATCCCTTCAGAATGATCAGACTTGTTCAACATCCGCTTTTTGTTTTTTGCACAACCTTTGACTTGCTCACCAGCAGGCATGTTTTTTCCCTCGCTAGTGTCAGAATTCGGTAAGAGATCCACCATCTTCTTGCAAATGTTGTCCTAAATGCAATTTTGGCCAAAGAAACAACATAATTAGTATCATTCATCCGCTAACTTGTCTTGGCTATAGGAAAAGAAGTTGCTTAGTAATGCAAAACTCGTGGACATGTATAGAGGACCTTGACATCTCTGAAAAAGGTCTGTAATCCCTCCATTGACATGTTATAGCTGTCATAGTGGCGAATAGATTTCTTTAGCCACTTTGAAATGTAAACTTTATTCTGCTCTTTGTTATAACGCTCGTCTGCTTGTGGAAACCATATAAAAGAAGTCGTTAATGACTAGATATAAAAGGTAATGGTTAAGTTGCAATTAAGTTAATTGTAATAATAATCTGAATACAATATTGAAATTTAATAGCATCCAAGGCCTGGGTTTCCACAACTGGTCACAGAAGCTTCACATCAAGCTTCAATAAATTTACAGAAAAATGCACTTCATAGAAAACAAATTATCTGATGGCCATAATTGATTGCACCTAATATTCACTTTCTGAAAACACAGTTTCTGTAGAAAATGAAACTAGATTTTGAGTCCCGAAGAGAGAGAGAGAGAAGTGAAGCATCAAAGAAGCTGGGCATCTCAAAATTAGAAATATGGCCAATGCAAATCTTGCAAATTATTAAGAAGACATTATTTCATAACAAAGGAAGAGAAGTCTTAACTCTTTCAGATTACAGGAATGATGATGATCATAAATCAAAGCAATCAAAAGAATTACCTAATAGGATGATGGCTCCATAGTCAAACCTATGCCGTATACAGCGTCCTACATGAATTCAAACAGAGATAATAAAATATACTAATAGAACTAGTGATCCCCGAATAATACCTCCAATAAACTATTATGGTGACAAGAATTTTTTGATAACAATATTATAGCAGCAAAATTATAATCTCACTCTTTAACTGTATATATATATAAACAAAATACAAATAGTAAAATTAAAAGCAAAAATTTTATGCACCAAACATTATGGTTAACGCGTGTGCATGCATGCATATCTATGTATAATTAGCATTAACAGTGATGCCAATGATAAGCATACCTATAGCTTGATTCAGAGCTCGGAAGGCTTGGTGACAGTACCACTCATTCCCACTTAGAAGTTTTTTTGATGTTTTGTATATGTCGTTGTAGTTCTTCTTTAGACCGACTTGAATATCATGTCTAACAAAAATTTTGAATCGATCAGCAAATTCTAAACCGTAAATTGCAATCTCTTTATTAAAAAGTTTTTAGAACTTGTAAATTGGAAGGATTCTTACACGTTTGGAAATGGAATACCAACTACTATCTGAAATGGTCAAGGGTTCAAAGTTAAGGATCTCTAGGGGAAAAAAAAGCAGTGGCGTTTAATACTGAATTAGTAGCTTTTTCTGACACAAACAGGATGCAATCATTAAAAAATGACATTGCACGCTACTTGCACAGATCTGATCATCAGCCATACAGTTAACCTGAACCTGTGAATGCCTGACGCTGACATGGTTAACTGGTCCTTATAACTATAGTCGAGAAATTTTATGGACTAAGGCGGCACATATGTCCCATAACATATTTAAGAAAAAATACACCAAGTGGCAAATAGAAATAAGAATTCAAATAAAGCACAAGGATACAACCACTCGAGCATTATCATCAGAAAAGTCCATTCCTTCTGAAACCTGTAAGAAATAATCCACTCATTAAAAATTGGAAGCAGTAATGACAAAACAGAAGAAAAAATTCACATAATTTGAAAAAGATTATATCATTTACTTTTACCAAAAACAACTGCACCTCAACAATTATTAGTGCACCAACAAACCTCCCTCAAGTAAACATTTAGATGAGACAAGTATAATGATTTTTTTGGGCAAAAAATCATTTTTCTCAAGGGTAAAGCACATAAATGATATTTTCAGAATTTAATATCAATTAAAGCACATAAATGATATTTTCAGAATTTAATATCAATTATCAAAACACCATCTTGATGAACAAGACATTTTATGATTATCTATTCCTTATTATGCAAGTGAACTTGGTCAAAGCAGCACCATCCTAGTGACTAATCCAAGAAAGAATGCAAAATGGATTCGTTATGGTAATGAGAACTTCCTGACAGCCAACTCATAATGCCAACAAAAAATGGCTCGGCATCCTTCGACCAAAACAACATTCCAGTTATCTGATAAGTGTGCTTTTAGAATAATAAATTGCACCTTTCCCCGGCAAACAGCAAGAAACGCAGCTCCCCCTTTTTCAGAATTTTCTGTGGGTTCTATAGCCTTGAAGTGATTGAGGTCTACTTTTTTTACCCTTCTCTTTCTCCCAACAGCATGTTTGTTACGTTGATGAATCGAATCATGATAACCCTTCAAAACAGAGTCAAAATCATCCTCCTGGCTTCCTCCTCTTGGCTCTACATTAACCAACAGAAAGCAGCATTTTCAATCCAACCAAAAGAATTTCAAAGAGACATCCAAGAATCTCTAGACATGAATGCCAAATAAATCAAATTATGGCCAACGTAATATAAAAATGTTGTCCAAAATGCAGAGACAAACTATTAACAGCGATTCATGAAGAAATAATTATCAAGTATATGATCAAATACATATAAACAAACAGTCACCAGCCTCACCAACAAAGAAGGACTTTTTGGCATTTAGTTGAGACCATTGACCAGTTTCACGCCAACGATTGCAGAGTTTTTCCATGAGCTTATAACTTGGGAAGAACACAAGACAGCCAGCTGGGACAATCATGCAAATATCCTCCAACGTTTTTCCAAGTGCATCCTTCACAATAAGATGCGAATAAAATAGTATCCTATTAAACATAGAACAAAATCCATTTTGGATCATCATACAACATATATCAATGATATAATAGAGAAATACCTGGAAAGCATACTCATCTGCTGTTTTATAACTTGCATTCAGTGGATAATTATCAGGACCAGTGGATATTACAGCAGCCCACACCTTAAGCAAAAGATTGATAAACCATACATGAATTGAGGAACACACTAGAACTAGGATCAATAAAGACAAACATGTGACAGTCTTACCTGTGATTCGGTATCAACCACATGCGGTGCTTCCAGACAAGTTCCAAACTGAACTCCAAGCTCAGATGAGAAGGAATTCATTGGTGATAGAGTCCTAAAATACCAGAAACCATACATATATAAGTAATACTCTATAGAGAACATAATGGATTGTAGGATGTACTTGAACCAAAGAGCAGAGAAAAAATATTAATGCCTCGCACTTACCCAGACGTTAAAATGACTGACAAAGAAATATTAGCAATGTCTCTAAAAACAACACCTGGATTCAAGCACCATAAACTTAAAGTATATGTCCAGTCACCAACAGGATTTTCTGCATTTATATTTAGAATGAAGAAAATGAAATAACAGGGAAACAATGAAAGAGGGCATCTTGGTTTTCTAATAAACCATCTAATAGATCACAGAACATTTGCCTTCAGCCAAAATTTATCAGGCAACAAATGTCCTATCTTCGAATGATAAACAACTCTATTACGCTAATCAAAAGGCAACAACTATATTGATCACTTACTTCTATCTCTTTTAATAGATCGTTGCAAAGCAAGCTGATAGTCAGATGCGTGACAACCGTTTCTTGAGAAGAAATAAGTAAGTGAAGAGAATAAACCTGGTTGAAACTTTCATTGGCAGTCAGTTTATAAAGTTGAATTTCAATGACCATCTAATAAGCACAGGATGACAACATATACCTTCCAACACTATCACTGACATGCCACTTAAATGATCTGTGTCCAATTCTGTATCTGTTGCAGCTTTAATTGCCTTAATAAAAATCAGATTCATAAGAGTGTAAATATTGAAGAGCACCTAAATGCTAAGAATCAAATCTAAAATAATGCAACAAGAAACCTTTGTGGCACAATCCAGCAAGATTGGGAAGCACTGCTGTGAAATATTAGCGTCTTCAAGCTCCCTCAGAGCCTTATCACCAGTCCAACTATAATGCATAGCAACATGCAAAAATTGATTACACTTTGATGCCAATATTCAAATTGTAATTTCGGGCTTTTTGTCATTGAAACTGTATATACATACATGAACAATAAAAGGATCTCACCAAGAACAATAGTGCTGAAATTCACGCTTCTGTAATGTGCTTTTCCTCCGGTTCATCCAACTCAACAAATCCTAAGCATATTTGGCGCAAATATTCAACTGGTAAATAAGTGAATGAAATTTCGAGCTTCTACAATTGTGAAGTACAGCTAACGTTACCTGTGCCATATCATGTAGTGGTTGGTAAATTGTGGGCTTGAGCATACAAAGTTCCTGTAATTCCATCTGCAATTCTTTGACAACGTGACAACAATAAGCAAAATAATGATTTAATAAAGAAATGAAAAGCTAGCAGTTCATTAACCTACTATGTAAAACATCTTCTTCAGCGTCCATACTGCCAGCATCACGAGCAATGTCTTCTATGTTACTGCAGGCCAGGAATTTCAGTAAGAAATAAGATTTGAAATGTTCAAAGAAATCCAACCAAAATTAGTACTGGGGACAACATGACTGGTGATACTGACATGCCTTTCAGATGCCCGAATAGCAGATATGTAAATATATCATATTCCAAAACCATGGCAAATATGTCAATTCCTAGAGCTTTAAAAGAAGATGCTGAGAATCTTATATTAGGAAGATGCAAAGAACTTGTATACTTGCAAGCATTGTGCTGCCACAAATTGAATCATATAAGTTGCACAGGCTAGGAAATTCAAAAGTATGGCCATATATTTTTTTTTCATAGTGTGGATGGAAACACTGAAAGGTATAGTGGATTTTGCTCGAATAAGTTATAAGAATAAATTAATATTTACAAAATATAATTGATGAAGAATATGTAAAATTTGTTAAATTCTTTGTTTTTCTCAGCAATTGAACGAAAAATTGCAAGACATACTGAGCTTCATCAAGAATAAGAATGGCTCCTTTAATGTCTACATCCATTGCTCCTCGGATGACTGGATTAATTATATAGTTGTATGGGCAGAAAATTAACTGTGCATCATCCGCCATTGAGCGAGCCGCATAGTATGAACAACCTGGAAAAGAAAAGAAATGCTTATAAGGTATTGAATGGTAATAAAGTGTTTGGAAGACATGTGGTGCAACAAAATTCTTAAAAGTACAACATAAACCTTTAACAACATTTCCAACTTTAACAAGATCTTCAATATCATGGACCTCATGGCAACCTCCACTTTGAAGTGATGGATGAGCTCTGACTTTATTTGCATTTCTGCTTGCAGATAGTAAATTTTCTTTTATGGCAAATAAAATAAATGAAGAAATGATATATAGTTAGACAAGTAACTCACTTGAATTGTGAGCACCCAGCATCTTGATCCCTTAAGAGAAGTTTACTGAAAATTTTCAAAAACATATTTCAGGCAGGGAAAAAGGATATAATTTACAGAGGAAAGGGCCTTTAACCTAAAAAGTGTACCATTCTTCATCAATATTCTCCCTGCCACGTACATGTGCATTTGTGCAGTAATGTTTTCTTGAAGCCTGAAAAGCACCTCTAAATTAGAGAAAAGATAAGAACATAAAAAAAATCTTTGACACTCAGATCTTTTAGCTGGTTGATTTAAGCAATATTAACTTGTATAACATTTATCATATGTTTAACTAATACAACTTTCTTTTGCATCCCATCTAGAAACTCTTGTGTGTGCGCAGCCATGTGTGAGTAACAAATTATTTTGCACCTGTAAAAATCATGAGTCAATTTTGTTAAAAATAATTAAATGTCATCATAAAACTCGATACAATGTCCAACTTGAGTTAAAGCATTATTTCTAATGGTATAATTTCATTGAGTGGATAAGAAGAAGAGGGAGGAACAGAAAATAACTGGAAAATGAGACCACAGAAACTTCAATTCAAGTGCACATTAATTAATGAATACCTCGTAGACACAAAAAATAATGTATTTTGAGTAAAGGAATAAACTTACCAACACTGCCATTGGGACCCGATATGCAGTTTTCCTATATTCGCGGATCACTTGGGAAATTTGTGAATGCGTCCTCCTTTAATTAACCATAGAAAACAGTAGAAATGAAATTTTGATTAAATATTTTAGCATTTTATCAAATAACTTCATCTCCTCGTGAATTTACAAAAGCATTTTGACAGATTAAATGAAAAGTTAAAATTAAAAACACATCAACCTTGCTATTTTCCAAACGAGCATGAGGTATATCAATCATGAATTCAAATCACAATAAAATTTCATTACCCAAAGGAAGACAACAATTCATCTATGGTGTTAATTCAAGATTATAAAACTTACGATGAGTAAAATATGATGGGTGCAGCCTTTTTCTTTTGATTTTTGTTAGCTTCCGCAGGTTGGGGTGGCTCTGCATTTATAGAAGGTGGAATACCTAAGGGAAATCAAATATTAGCGTGGTTGATCAGTACAGAGTTCCAAATAAGTACCTGGAGGCTTTAAGTTAAACTAAAATCCATGTCCCTTTTCGTTGCCCAAAAGAAAGCGGTCACTAACATAAATAAAATTAAGAATTTGTTTTCCTTTTCATACCCCCTTAGTTTTATGTTTTATATAACAGGTAGGAATAACAGAAAATTCGCATTTCCTATCTGATCGTTGCACATCAACGATTACTTGGGTTGACATATTATGGTTTAACACAATGTTCAATCTAAAGCTTACTCGAAGGCTGTGTCTCCGGAATAAATCCACCGCCATGTGCCAGAGGATCGGTCATTGCATCGGGGTTGGGTTTTTGAAAAGACAGATCGGCATTCTGGTGCTTGATCTTGTAGTTCTGTTGCCACGAGAGAGTGGAGCAAAGAAGCGAGAGGGATTTCCCAGTACCAGTGGGTGACTCGAGCAGTGCATGGCAATGACCGTCTCTCTGGGCTCGATCGAGAGTGGAAATGACCCTTCCCATGAAAGCGAGCTGCGTTCCATACGGTTGGTACGGAAATTCCACTTGGATTCCGCCGATATGGTATACATTTTTGGTTTTAGGATTTGGTTTGTTGCTTGCAAGAGTTGCGGAGACCATTATCGTGAGATTCAGTGAAGGATATTGGAAAGAGGACGGCGAACGGAAGAGGGGCTGGGAAGAAATCAATTTAAAGTGGACCTGTGATGTTGGCGGGAAATTTTGAGTTTGGGCGGCATCTTGTTTTCACTGCTTCTTGTCGTGTTAGGTCTCTCTCTCTCTCTCTCTCTCTCTCTCTCTCAGAGGAATACGGGTTGGGCCTTTAGGAAATGAAAGCTGTAGAGAAAATAATATATGAGTAAGAATATCGTTTTCAAGTATGATCCGACCCGCTTGTGTTTTATATTTTTTAAACTATAACCTAATCTTTGATGTTTGTTAAATCTATAATTTAGTTTTTATAATTTTAAAATTAAAAAATTTAATTTTTGATATCTTAATAAATTTATAAGTTAATCCTTATCCTTATAATTTCTATTAAGTTATGGCTAATTTTAAAAAACACTATAGTTAACTATATTTTTAATTTGAAAATAATTTAATTTTTGAAATTTTATTTTATTAATAATTTAATTTTTATATTTTTAAAATGTAAATTTTATTAAATATAAAAATTTTAAATTTATATTATAATTAATAAATTTATAGATTAATTATTTTAAAGTCATTAAAAATTTTAGTTAATTATATAATTATTCACATCTTTTACGATTTAATCCTTTAAATATTATAGTTATTTATAAATAAGTTCTTATAATTTTATACAATTTTATTTATCATTATTATTTTAATAATATATATAAATTTTTAATATATTCATATATTATATTATATTATATTTTATCTGTACAAAAAAAAGAAAAATTCAAAATGAATTTGGACGCAATTTGTTAATAAAAAAAATTAAGATCAATTGTTTTTTATTGAAAATTGAGTTAAATGCATTTTTATCATTTTTGTTAAATTTAATAAATAATCGATAATGATTCTAATGACATTGAATAATTTGTAAATTTATTAAAATGTTAATAACTAAATTTGTTTGATATTAGAATTACAAAAATTAAATTATAAGTTTTATCAAATTTTAAGGATTAAATTAATTATAAAATAAAACTTTATGAACTAAATGATTTTTATATTGAAATTAAATTAATAATTTTTTAATTATTTTTATTAAAATTAATAATAACATAACTGAAATTATAACTGTATAAATTAATTTATAGATTTTTTAAAATATCATTAATTAATTACTTGATTTTAAAATTATATAAATTAAATTATAGATTTAAACAACTGAATGACTCATTATTGTTTATTCTTTTTTTTATCTCACCACACACTAGGTGAAAATCTTTTTATAACCCGTTCTGATAATAAAATTTTATTTTTTTTATTGAAAATTAATTTACTTTTACATATTTTAGTAATTAAATATTATAATTTTTATAACAATATACGTACATTATTAAAATTACATTTAAAATTTATGCTTTTAATTTATAATTTATTTTTTAATAAATAATTTTATAATGTATGATGATATATTAAAATAAAATAAAATATATCTCACGGAAACCTGCTTGCCCCCCTTCAACCTTGATCTCTTGTGGGACAAAATAGCGGAGCAATCTTTGCCCCCATCCCACCCTAGCAGCATTCTGACATATGGAGAAAGGAGGAGAGAAAAAATAAATTAAAAAAATATATATTTCTTTTATTTTAGTTGTGTTATTAAATTGGTTCAGTTTAATGATTAACGAAGTTAAGAAGTAGAGCATGAAGTTTATTTATTGATTTGACTAGCTAACGTACTTGGTATTATTAAATTTTTTAAAATTTTTTAAAATTTTTTATAAATAATTAATTTTATATATATAAAAATATAATATATTGATTTATATTTTACTCTTATATTATATTTATAATTAATAAAATATTTTTTTATATAAAAAAAATTATTGGTTAATTTAGTGAACTAATATCCGAATAAAAAATTAATAATAAAAAATAATTGATTATTATTTTATTGAAAGTTAGATCTTCCATTGATAAAAGGAAGCATTAACACAGATCTACAGACAACAGAACAACAAGCATGAACAAAATCAAGGCCAAGCCCAAACTAAGACCCTACATTTTACAAACATTTGGCCCCAAACCCATAATAAAAGAACCTTGGGACTCGGATGGGTCGACCCGTAAGATCCGAAGCAGAAAGCACAGCTACCTCCACCACCGTTCCTCACGATACAAGATCATTGAAAACTGAAGCACGAGGAAAAGACACTCTCGATTTGGGACAAGCTGATGGAACTCTGTGTCATTCTTCAAGGATTCCTATCAAGAACAGGAAGTACATGAACTAAGTCTTGCTCTTGGACCAAGTCTTGCTGTTGCCTGCTGCTGTCATAAACTTATTTTTATTTGTTGCACTTATTTTTAATTCTTCATTCTTATTTGAATAAGTCAAATGTGCTGTTAAGATTTACAGCAGTAAATATTTCTTATTTTTGCTCATTGTGCCGTTTGTGGCCTTAAGTGTAGGATTTGTCAGTTGTTCCTTCTGCTATTTATTCATTTGTATTGGCAGCAGTAAGGAGAAGAAAAAAAATACACCAAAATTCTCATTTTGAGAACCAAATTAGCTTTGACTGGGACCCATCAGTGGTATCAGAGCTTGCAATCCTAATTCTTTTTTCCTCTTTTCATGGCAACAAACAAAGAGCGAATTGAAAATTTGGAGGTTGGCCTTGGCCAGCTCCTAGAGGATCTATCAAAGATGGAACGGGGACTTAGCGATGAACTGCAACAAATCAAGGCAGCCATCACTAAATTCTCTGAACTTTCACTTACAAGCAAAGATGCATCTAGCAGCATAAGCAATCGAATCAGTCAAAATCTCACCAACCAAGAAGAATCCAGAGATGGAGGAAGGCCGCTGGTTTCTGCGAAATTGGCAAAATTGGAGTTTCCAAAATACTCCGGTGATGATCCAACTGAATGGTTCACAAGGGTGGATCAGTTCTTTGAATACCAGGGAACCCCAGACTCAGAAAAGGTGTCTTTGGCCTCTTATCACCTTTGGGGAGAGGCAAACGAATGGTGGCAGTGGCTTCGCAGGACTCACACCGAAGCAGGGATGGCAGTAACATGGGCAATCTTCTCTGAGGAATTATGGTCCCGATTTGGGCCTACTGACTATGAAGATTTCGATGAGTCCTTATCAAAAATTCGCCAAACTGGACTCTTGCGAGATTATCAACGGGAGTTCGAAAGATTGGGTAACAGAGTAAAAGGGTGGACACAAAAGGCACTTGTTGGGACGTTTATGGGAGGTCTTAAACCAGAGATTGCTGAGGGAATCAGAATGTTTAAACCGAAAACTCTGGAAGAAGCCATCAGCCTAGCTCGAATGAGGGATGAACAGTTGCTGGACAAAAGAAGGCAATTCGTCCGTCTTATCAGATGAGTTTTTTGTCCCCGACAACGAGCAAACCATCTACACCAATAAAACGGCTTTCGTGGGAAGAGATGCAAAATCGGCGGGCGAAAGGACTGTGCTTTAATTGTGATGAGAAGTTTGTTCCTGGACACGGGTGTACTAAACCCCAACTTCTTCTTCTTGATGGCGGATTTGACATTGACGACGATGATGAAGATGGTGAACCTGAAATTTCTCTACATGCACTTATTGGGTGGTCTTCATCAGGTACCATGCGGGTTGTTATTCAAATCAAATCCTTAGAACTGATTTGCCTCATTGATAGTGGGTCCACGCATAATTTCATCAACGAAAAAGTGGCCGGATCACTCAAATTGTTGGTCGAACCAACGAGACCCTTCAACGTGAAAGTAACAAATGGGGATCCTCTTCAATGCAGTGGAAAATTCAGAAATACTCCAGCCTCTTGCAAGGTATACCCTTCTCAATTACGTTTTATTCCTTGCCAATCATGGGTTTGGATGTGGTATTAGGGGTACAGTGGCTGCGGTAATTGGGGACAGTCCAATGCAATTGGGACAGGTTGACTATGGATTTTATTTGGAATGGGGAGCAGCGACACCTGCAAGGTTTAACAGAACAGCAAATTAAATCTTCCTCCTTGAAGGCGATGGCTAAAGAGCTGCGACACCATAGCTCATTTTTTGCCATTTGCGTTGAAACTTCATCACTAGATTTACCCGAAAGAATTCACCCAGAGATGCGGAAATTGCTGGATAAATTTTCAGATGTTTATCATCGGCCAAATCAGCTCCCTCCTGAGCGCACTATCAGCCACCATATCAACCTCAAAGAAGGAACGAATCCAGTTAATGTCCGACCATACAGGTACGCCTACTTTCAGAAGGCGGAAATTGAAAAGCAAGTCCAAGATATGCTGAATTCTGGGTTAATTCAGGCCAGTACCAGTCCCTTTTCTTCCCCTGTTCTGCTTGTTAAGAAAAAGGATGGTTCTTGGCGTTTTTGTACAGATTACAGAGCCCTCAACGCAGTGATAATCCGGGACAGATTTCCAATTCCAACCGTTGAAGATATGTTGGACGAACTTCATGGAGCTGCCTACTTTACAAAACTGGATTTCATCGCAGGATTCCATCAAGTTCGAGTTCACCCCGCTGATGGGTCCCAGTCAAAGCTTTAAAGAATTTGGTTCTCAAAAATGAGAATTTTGGTGTATTTTTTTTCCTCTCCTTACTGCTGCCAATACAAATGAATAAATAGCAGAAGGAACAACTGACAAATCCTACACTTAAGGCCACAAACGGCATAATGAGCAAAAATAGGAAATATTTGCTGCAGTAAATCTTAACAGCACATTTGACTTATTCAAATAAAAATGAAGAATTAAAAATAAGTGCAACAAATAAAAATAAGTTTATGACAGCAGCAGGCAACAGCAAGACTTGGTCCAAGAGCAAGACTTAGTTCATATGCTTCCTATTCTTGATAGGAATCCTTGAAGAACGACGCAGAGTTCCATCATTAAGACTTAGTTCATATACTTCCTATTCTTGATAGGAATCCTTGAAGAACGACGCAGAGTTCCATCATTAAATGATGGAACTCTGCGTCGTTCTTCAAGGATTCCTATCAAGAATAGGAAGTATATGAACTAAGTCTTGCTCTTGACCAAGTCTTCATTTGCTGTTCTTTGTCATAAACTGATTTTTATTTGTTGCACTTATTTTTAATTCTTCATTTTTATTTGAATAAGTCAAATGTGTAGTTAAGATTTCTTCGACAAATATTTCCTATTTTTGCTCATTGTGCCGCTTGTGGCCTTAAGTGTAGGATTTGTCGATTGTTCCTTCGCTATTTATTCATTTGTATTGGCAGCAGTAAGGAGAAGAAAAAAAATACACCAAAGTTCTCATTTTGAGAACCAAATTCTTTAAAGCTTTGACTGGGACCCATCAGCCAATACAAATGAATAAATAGCAGAAGGAACAACTGACAAATCCTACACTTAAGGCCACAAACGGCACAATGAGCAAAAATAGGAAATATTTGCTGCAGTAAATCTTAACAGCACATTTGACTTATTCAAATAAAAATGAAGAATTAAAAATAAGTGCAACAAATAAAAATAATTTTATGACAAAGAAGCAGCAACAAAGAAGACTTGGTCCAAGAGCAAGACTTAGTTCATATACTTCATATTCTTGATAGGAATCCTTGAAGAACGACGCAGAGTTCCATCATTAAGACTTAGTTCATATACTTCCTATTCTTGATAGGAATCCTTGAAGAACGACGCAGAGTTCCATCATTTAAGTCTTGCTCTTGGACCAAGTCTTGCTGTTGCCTGCTGCTGTCATAAACTTATTTTTATTTGTTGCACTTATTTTTAATTCTTCATTTTTATTTGAATAAGTCAAATGTGCTGTTAAGATTTACTGCAGCAAATATTTCCTATTTTTGCTCATTGTGCCGTTTGTGGCCTTAAGTGTAGGATTTGTCAGTTGGTCCTTCTGCTATTTATTCATTTGTATTGGCAGCAGTAAGGAGAAGAAAAAAAATACACCAAAATTCTCATTTTGAGAACCAAATTCTTTAAAGCTTTGACTGGGACCCATCAGTGGTATCAGAGATGTTGAATTTCAAGTCGGAGATCATGTCTACCTTAAGCTACAGCCTTACCGCCAACAATCGGTGTCAAAGAGGGCTTCTCAAAAACTTGCAAGTCGTTATTTTGGGCCCTATCGAGTGCTGGAACGTGTTGGAAAATTGGCTTATAAATTGGGGCTCCCTGCTGGTTCTAAGGTCCATCCAGTGTTTCATGTGTCACTTCTTAAACAACATATTGGTGACACTTTTCCTGTCTCTGATGTTTTGCCCCTACTTTCGGATGATGGTGAAGCCATTTTGGAACCAGCAACAATATTGGATACAAGGTGGATTCGTAGAGGGTCTAGAACCATTCAAGAAAGTCTGGTTTTATGGAAACATTTGCCACAGGAGGATGCTACCTGGGAAAATTTAGTTGAATTACAGGTCCGATTTCCGAATCTGAACCTTGAGGACAAGGTCCTTTTAAAGGGGGGAGTAATGATGGAACTCTGCGTCGTTCTCCAAGGATTCCTATCAAGAATAGGAAGTATATGAACTAAGTCTTGCTCTTGGACCAAGTCTTGCTGTTGCCTGCTGCTGTCATAAACTTATTTTTATTTGTTGCACTTATTTTTAATTCTTCATTTTTATTTGAATAAGTCAAATGTGCTGTTAAGATTTACTGCAGTAAATATTTCCTATTTTTTCTCATTGTGCCGTTTGTGGCCTTAAGTGTAGGATTTGTCAGTTGTTCCTTCTGCTATTTATTCATTTGTATTGGCGTGAAGAAGAAAGAAAAAAAACACCAAAATTCTCATTTTGAGAACCAAATTCTTTAAAGCTTTGACTGGGACTCATCAGCCAATACAAATGAATAAATAGCAGAAGGAACAACTGACAAATCCTACACTTAAGGCCACAAACGACACAATGAGCAAAAATAGGAAATATTTGTCAATAAATCTTAACACATTTGACTTATTCAAATAAAAATGAAGAATTAAAAATAAGTGTAACAAATAAAAATAAGTTTATGACAAAGAAGCAGTAACAAAGAAGACTTGGTCCAAGAGCAAGACTTAGTTCATATACTTCCTATTCTTAATAGGAATCCTTGAAGAACGACGCAGAGTTCCATCATTTAATCTTGATAGGAATCCTTGAAGAACGACGCAGAGTTCCATCATTTAATGATGGAACTCTGCGTCGTTCTTCAAGGATTCCTATCAAGAATAGGAAGTATATGAACTAAGTCTTGCTCTTGGACCAAGTCTTGCTACTCTTTGTCATCATAAACTTATTTTTATTTGTTGCACTTATTTTTAATTCTTCATTTTTATTTGAATAAGTCAAATGTGCTGTTAAGATTTACTGCAGCAAATATTTCCTATTTTTGCTCATTGTGCCGTTTGTGGCCTTAAGTGTAGGATTTGTCAGTTGTTCCTTCTGCTATTTATTCATTTGTATTGGCAGCAGTAAGGAGAAGAAAAAAAAATACACCAAAATTCTCATTTTGAGAACCAAATTCTTTAAAGCTTTGACTGGGACCCATCAGTGGTATCAGAGATGTTGAATTTCAAGTCGGAGATCATGTCTACCTTAAGCTACAGCCTTACCGCCAACAATTGGTGTCAAAGAGGGCTTCTCAAAAACTTGCAAGTCGTTATTTTGGGCCCTATCGAGTGCTGGAATGTGTTGGAAAATTGGCTTATAAATTGGAGCTCCCTGCTGGTTCTAAGGTCCATCCAGTGTTTCATGTGTCACTTCTTAAACAACATATTGGTGACACTTTTCCTATCTCTGATGTTTTGCCCCTACTGTCGGATGATGGTGAAGCCATTTTGGAACCAAAGAACAATATTGGATACAAGGTGGATTCGTAGAGAGGTCTAGAACCATTCAAGAAAGTCTGGTTTTATGGAAACATTTGCCACGGGAGGATGCTACCAGGAAAATTTAGTTGAATTACAGTCCGATTTCGAATCAACCTTGAGGACAAGGTTCCTTTTAAAGGGGGAGTAATGATGGAACTCTGTCGTTCTTCAAGTATTCCTATCAAGAATAGGAAGTATATGAACTAAGTCTTGCTCTTGGACCAAGTCTTGCTTTTCATTTGTCATAAACTTATTTTTATTTGTTGCACTTATTTTTAATTCTTCATTTTTATTTGAATAAGTCAAATGTGCTGTTAAGATTTACTGCAGCAAATATTTCCTATTTTTGCTCATTGTGCCGTTTGTGGCCTTAAGTGTAGGATTTGTCAGTTGTTCCTTCTGCTATTTATTCATTTGTATTGGCAGCAGTAAGGAGAAGAAAAAAAATACACCAAAATTCTCATTTTGAGAACCAAATTCTTTAAAGCTTTGACTGGGACCCATCAGCCAATACAAATGAATAATTAGCCGAAGGAACAACTGACAAATCCTACACTTAAGGCCACAAACGGCACAATGAGCAAAAATAGAAAATATTTGTCGCAGAAATCTTAACAAAGACATTTGACTTATTCAAATAAAAATGAAGAATTAAAAATAAGTGTAACAAATAAAAATAAGTTTATGACAGCAGCAAGCAACAGCAAGACTTGGTCCAAGAGCAAGACTTAGTTCATATACTTCCTATTCTTGATAGGAATCCTTGAAGAACGACGCAGAGTTCCATTCAAATGTGCTGTTAAGATTTACTGCAGCAAATATTTCCTATTTTTGCTCATTGTGCCGTTTGTGGCCTTAAGTGTAGGATTTGTCAGTTGTTCCTTCTGCTATTTATTCATTTGTATTGGCAGCAGTAAGGAGAAGAAAAAAAATACACCAAAATTCTTATTTTGAGAACCAAATTCTTTAAAGCTTTGACTGGGACCCATCACAAGCATATCAACAATAAACATAATTATAACCAAAGAGTTTCTTTACACCCATGCACTATCTAAGGATCTCTATGCATCCAAGTAACAAATATGTTCTCATAAACTCTACAAGGAGGAGCTAAGCATGGCTATTGGCAACCAAGCCATGGAAGGATTGGATGCTACTATAACGTTTGTAACATCCCTAGAGTTGCCTGTCCCTGAGGATCCCATAAAGAAGAACCTAGCCCCCTAACATAATAGATCACCTAATTAAGAGCCAAAAAGGCTCAGCAACACATCACCAAATAAAGTAAGTCCCACAAGAGTAACCCTCTCAAATTGCCTCCAAACCTGTTTACAAAAGCCAAAAGACCAAAAATAATATTTTACACACACCTACCGATGATAAGGAAGGTAGACGCACGGTTAGCCAGTGACAAAGCCGTCATGCGCAAAAGGAGTAGGAGAGAGCCACAAGAGGCCAAGGAAAAATTCATTACGAGCGGAAAACAAAAACCCAAACCGAGAAAAAAAAAGATTTTTTCTATTTGAAAAAAAATATATTTCGAGCAATTAAATCATTAACTTGTAATGATCGACTTCTGACTTGATAATGAAAAATGAATGAACCGTAAATTAAAATCCAACCTTATACGATAAATTAAAATTTATAAAATAATTAGATTTAAATAAATTAATTTATTAAAATTTTTATTTACACAACAGATTTTATAAAGTAATATGTCTTTTACTTTTAATATAACTAACACTTTATAAATATTAAAAAAACATATTCAATAATCATATTTAGATTTTAAGTATTTGTTTTTTTTATTTTTTTTAAACAATTTAAAAAAGGTTAATGAAATTAAGAAATTCACTTTTATGATTTCTATGTGTTGCAGCAATATGCTCTTTCTGCTTTAAAATAACAAGATTAATTAATATGATTTCTATGTGTTGCAATAATATATTTTTTTTAATTTTAAAATAACGAATATAAACATATTTTATTTGTATAATTTGCGTTGATAATTAGACAATGAAAATTAAAAAAACAAAATATAATAAACATACCAAATTTTATTACCTATAATATTTAACTACAAAATTATAGCGTTTAATTAAACTTTATAAAGTGCATTTAAAATTTTATATATTTTTTAAAATTTATAATATTCATCCACATTGTTATGACTCAACCTATCGGCTAGACTGGCACTAGGACCTGAACCAGCATAAAGCCTCCAAGGCCCGTAGTAAGCCTTATTGTTCCCAAACTAATGACCAGGCCCATAATTTAGGCCCAATATACATATAAAAATAATTTAAATTAAAATATTGTCACGATCCAACCTATGGGCCGGACCGGCACTAGGACCTGGGCCAGCCTAAAGCCCCCGAGGCCCGTAGTAAGCCTAATTGTTCATTAACCCAACTCTAAGGCCCATTTGGGCCCAAATTCAAGAAACCAAACGGACAGAGTCCGGCCATAAAATAGATTTTCCAACGAGGAGTTTTCGACTCACCCGACCTATAAACATAATAAATACTCAATTGGGGAGCTCAGCTCATCCTCCACATACTCATCAGCATAAAAATAAATGGGAGCTCAGCTCCCTCATCCAATCCATCAAACATGCATAGAATATTAAGTTTACAGGTCCAAAATAATAATTTAGGTTACAGACCCAAATCAAATAAACATTTCTAACACATGCGGAAATTCTAAGATTTAACCAGCAAACATTAGTAATCGACCTGCGAGGGAGAAAGCAGGTTAACCTCAAAAAAATATCCTCCTGTGGCCTGTAAAAATTTTTGAACAGGAGTGAGCGTTCGACTCAGAGAGTAAAATATCAATTTTAACCATAATCTCTATAACTATCTAAAACTAATGCACCCTGTAGAGTGAAATGCAACATCAACAACATTTTCACATCATAACATCAAAAAGGTAATTTGGAGCACTCACGCACCCTGTATCATCAATCATAATATACGGGAGCCGATCCTATACTGACTCTCTTAAATCCAACTTTGGTGCCAAGAACTCATTTCGGACTTCCACTTAATAACCAAATCGAGGGTCCCAATGAAGAACTCAAGCCGTGACTACCCTCGAAGGATCGGGTCCCAAATAAGAACTCAAGCCGTGACTACCCGTCCTGTCCATAGTCCACACCACATCACACGCACACCAACGCACGCACACTGCTCCAAATTACCACAACATTCATGGCACGTTAACAGTTATGAATGCAACATAAGTCGTGCCTAGAGTTTAACTATATAATATATGCATATAAGTGATGCATGGGCATGCTGAACATATAATAATATCGAAATTACAATTAAAATTAATATTTTACTCACAGACTTGACAATCACTGTGGGCGGCGGAGGAAGAAGGTCGTCCTGCTCACGACAATTTTATTACAATCATTTAATAAATTTGACTCAATACAAACAAAGAAAAAGACCAATACGTCCTAAGTCGTGCCGAAAATCCGACAGAGTCTCCCCTATACCTAGGACCTACCCAACCTGCAAAAGGGCTCAAAACACACTTCTATATCCACAATCCATATATCCACAACTCAATCACATCACACAGTCCCTCCTGGGCCCATCAAATCAATCATTCATCACAATATGTAAAATTTCAATTTAGTCCTTATAATTGATTATTTTTGCAAAAACTGCTCAAATAAGCTCTAAAAATTATAAAACTACGCCCATGTCCTTAGAAATATTACTAAGCTATTGCAAAAAGAATCGTAATTTTCTAAGCTACCACGAATATTTTATGGATTTTTAATCCTATTTAAGCACTAGAAAATTACGAAAAAGCAAGGTTCGGGTTTACCTTTGCCGATTCCGACTTCGGGAACGCGCTCGGGATGCCTGACAATGGTGGGGTAGCCAAAACCTCGATCCAATTCGGAGACTTTTCCGATAGCTGGTCTGTCTGGCCGGAAATTCACAGATCCGGACAACTGTCGAATTTCCTCGAATTGAGGATACCTACACGAAGCCCAATAATAATATATAAAAAATCAGGGGTGTTACATTCTTCCTCTTACGTAAAAATTCGTCCTCGAATTTTACACAAGGCAGAATAAGGTACATGATTACACATTGAACAGATAAGGGTACTTGCTACGCATGTCCCGTTCTGACTCCTAGGTGCACTCTTCCACTGACTGGCTCCTCCACAAAACCTTAAGCATAGGGATCTGTTTTGATCTTAGCTGTCTCACTTGGTAGTCCACTATGGCTACAGGTTGCTCCTCAAATGTCAAGTTCTCCTTTAGTTCTATTACATCCGACTGTAGTACATGAGAAGGATCGGGAATATATTTCCTGAGTATAGAGATGTGAAACACGGGATGAACGTGAGAAAGGTTGGGTGGTAGCTCCAACCGGTAGGCAACTGCTCCAACTCTATCAGTAACCTCAAAAGGTCCAATATACCGAGGTGCCAACTTGCCCTTCTTTCCAAATCTCATGACTCCCTTCATTGGAGAAATCTTCAGGAATACATAGTCGCCATCGCAAACTCCACATCCTCCGTCTGGGTCCGCATAACTCTTACGCCATCTGAAAGTTGTTTTGCCGTTCCCTGATTAAAGGAACTATCTCTGAAGTGTACTGCACTAGGTCTACATCATGCACCTTCGCTTCCCCCATTTCCGTCCAACACAGAGGAGACCTACACTTTCTTCCATATAATGCCTCATAGGGTGCCATCCCTATGCTGGAGTGATAACTGTTGTTTTAGTAAAACTACTCCAAAGCTAGATGCTCATCCCATTGACATCCAAAATCAAAGACACTCATTCGAAGCATGTCTTCGAGTGATTGGATTTTCCTTTTTGACTGTCTGTCCATCTGAGGGTGGAAAGCCGTACTAAAGTTCAATTGTGTGCCAAGTGCCTCCTGCAACTTTCTCCAAAACCGAGAAGTGAACTGGGGCCCTCTGTCAGATATTATGGAAGCTGGAACTCCATGCAATCTGACTATTTCTTGAATGTAGAGTCGGGCGTACTGTGCCACAGAATATGTAGTCTTCACAGGCAAGAAGTGAACTGATTTGCTCAAGCGGTCTACAATTACCCATATCGAATCATATCCTCGCATGGTACGAGGCAACCCAGTCACAAAATCCATAGTGATCATTTCCCACTTCCATTATCGGATAGGGAGCTCTTGCAGCTTCCCTGACGGTCTCTGGTGTTCAAACTTCACCTTCTGACAAGTCAAGCACTTGGACACAAAGTCTGCTATGTCTCTCTTCATACCATTCCACCAATAGCTATCTTTCACATCATGGTACATCTTAGTGGAACTCAGGTGGACATCAGCATGCTGTGTAGTGTGCCTCTCGCATGATTTCATTCCCGAGGTTGTCCACATCGGGCACACATATCCTAGAACCTTGCACTAGGCGCCATCATTGGCAAATCCGAACTCACCACCTTCACCTTGCAGATTTCTTTCTATGATCTTCATCAATTGTTGGTCTCTGGCCGGGAAACTCTAACTCATCCCGCAACCGCCTCACCTGAAAAATGAGCCAACAATACCCCCTCATCTGAAAGATCTAGGATTAAACCTTGATCCATCAACTCATGTATTTCCTGAATCAACGGTCTCTTCTCTGCTGAAATGTGCGCCAAACTGCCAGAAGATTTTCTGCTCAAAGCATCTGCTACTACATTGGCCTTCCCAGGGTGGTACTAGATGGTGCAATCATAATCTTTCAAAAGCTCCATCCATCTCCTCTGTCTCAAGTTTAAGTCCCTCTGCTGGAAGATGTACTTCAAACTCTTATGGTCGGTATATATCTCGCACACTTCACCATACAGGTAGTGTCTCCAGATTTTTAGTGCAAAGATTACAGCCGCCATTTCCAAATCATGGGTGGGATAGTTCTGCTCATGCCTCTTCAGCTGCCTTGAAGCATAAGCCACTACTTTTCCATTCCGCATCAAAACACACCCTAGGCCAACTCTGAAGGCGTCACAGTACACGGTGTATCCTTCACCGCTCATAGGTAGTGTTAACACAGGGGCAGTGGTTAGACACTCCTTATCCTCATCATTATAACTGACTCTATCGAGCTCTCTTCCTGTCCTTTGCATCTTATCCACTTCCCTTTTCCTATTTTTGGTATTGTTGGTATCTTTTCAACCTGCTGTACTTATTCCTTAATTTTAGTCCTATCTCATCCTTACACCTTTTCCTTCAAAGATGTCTATCCCATCATCAACTTTAACTTTCTTTTTATTTCTTAGTCTTATCTTGATTACTAGTTTCATTACTTCGAGAATTCTAACCCTATGATTTACTCCTACCAGCACATTCTTCACCTTATGTAACACTTATAATTACCCATAGAGAATTTTTTTTTTGTACCCCCTTTTTTCCAACTTAACTATCAGAACATTATCATTCCCTACCAGCCTTAGTAGGAAATTGCTTATCCTGGATGAATATGAGCCCCATAAACTATAAGTTCCATCTGAACTAACACGGCTGTAGGAAATATGTGTCATGCCTTAATTCCAAACAAGATACTTCACGTGTTCATTCTCCTTAATATAATCATATATACTGCCCATAGCTTTCTAAACTTCAACCTCAAATTACCCATCAGCAATAATTTCATCTATTGAAACTCATCCATAAATAGTACTTCATCTAGCTCATAGTTTAAAACAGTCGCAAGCCTTAGTAGCTAACTCAATTTAACTCCTGTCATTACTCTGATCGTCCTTTCATACTTAACACTAGGTATGCACTTACTGTCATTCTCATATCAGGAAATTGTATATGAATTGGTGCCTATCAAAATCTCAAATAACTAGGTCTCCTTGCCTCAGTCTCTGCTCCTTATATAACGCTCTGGAATCAAAAACACGAGCTAAACTTGAAAAGAAAGAAAAATATCCTCTATATTCAACTACGCCCGATTGTCCATATAATAATGTTTAACCTATGTTTCTTAGTTTTTCTCTTCAAATTTCATCATCTCCTAGCACAATTGTGCTCTACCTATAAGGTATCATCTGCATGAACCCTTTACTATACCATCGTCCTTCCTGATATAATATTTTATAATTATTAACTTTACTTATACTCGACCTATGATTCATATCTATCATCATTTATATTGTGCCCTTAACCCTTGTTGAATCCTGAAAGATTTCTCTCGCTAATAGATTCTTCAAACACTAATTCCACCCTTATCTATGGTCATTAATTTGATCCTTAAACTTTCTAGTGATTTATTACCATCCATACTTTATTCTACCCCTACTGTTGCTCTGTCGTTATTGCGTCACTGCAAAGTAATTCTGTTGATCTTTGCCTGACATTCATAACGAACCTCTAACTACCTTCTCACTATCTCAAAAGTCTAACCTAAAACCTATGTGTCATTATCTATCATTCTTTTCCTCTCATCATACCTATTTGATCCCTTAGACTGACTTTAATTCAACTTACTGCTTACTAACTTCTATTTCTCTACCTATTTAGGTAGTCCGCAATACCATCGCACACCTTCTAACATGTACTCATTATTATTGTATTCCATACCTCCATCATTTTTCTCACTAATGTGGTCCCATTTTGGGTTTTTCATCCTTGTCATTCTCCTTGCCAAGAATAACCCTTAGCCTATCCTATATCTTAACTTTGTTCCTTTTATTATGCGCTCTTTAAGTTGTCCTTTCATTTATTTCCTTTGTCTTACCCAAAATAGAACTTGACTAT
Organism: Hevea brasiliensis; assembly: GCF_030052815.1. Lineage (NCBI taxonomy): Eukaryota > Viridiplantae > Streptophyta > Magnoliopsida > Malpighiales > Euphorbiaceae > Hevea > Hevea brasiliensis. The sequence goes on along the minus strand of NC_079504.1, from coordinate 148,924 downwards.
TCTATCCCTGGTTCCATTTTTCTTCCTAACATAATAGCTGTACTTGCTAACTATATCTTTCAGAGTCTCTATCGCGTTATCATATGTCTGTGCTACTCAGATTTGGTCCTTTGACCACTCTAGCTAGTACTTCCACTAGCATTTAGATTATATTGCATCTGCAATCAATTGTCCAAACTTTCATTCTGCACTTTCTTTATCCATTGGCCTTCTGTGATTTATCTTCGCTAATTTATTACTCTTAACACTATTATAATTAGATTATACTATTGTTTTGAATAATTTGAAATTAGAAAGGAACTCAGCAAATTACAGTCATACTTTTATTGTATGATCTCTATTCTTATCCTTTAGCTTACATAATATCCTTACCACCTCGAGAACTGATTCTATAGTAATTTTATTTATTTGTTATTATTATTATTATCCATGTTTACTCAATTAGCCAAAACTTAAGGTTCCGGGCACCCAAACCCATCATCCAATTCAAAGGATTTACATCCATCGTGATCTGATTATATATGATTCCTATAATAGAACTTGCATCCTCATGAGGATACAGAGCCAACTTCTCTCTACCACACTCTACAGTCCCATCTGGGGCACTATTTTGTTGGTCACCATTATTAGTAATAACTTTCGATCCCTTCTGAAAAGATAGGACTATACCCTAACTTGCTGTAACAAAGATACTACATTTACCACCTTGCCCAAAACCATGTCAAATTAATGACTCTCCTATCATATTATAGCTATGTGAATCATCAATTCATAGTTCCGACTTTCCCTAGGTAGTAGGGTTGTACTTTATTTCATACTGATACACACAAGGTATACTATTCTCACTAAGTTCTAACCAAATGTTTGTCATACTGCAAAAACCATCCAAAATTCCATACTGAATACTAGATAATCTCACTCTATAGGTTTCACCTTTACTTTGCAACTAATCCGAAACCTCTGGTCTGATCGCAATTCTTATTGTAACTCTAGCTCATGCTAGGGTAACTGAGTCACTGACTCTAGTTATCACCCCACTGTGACCTCTCAATATTCTAACTCTAGACCCCTAACTAGGAGTTCCCAACTCCTCTGCAGATATAGAACTTTGTTATGGTATTACTGTACCAAAACAGAGACTGCCTGCAAACATCCTCATCATAAGCACTACATGGAAGTACGCAGCTCTACACAATAATCTCATGTCGGTACTATAATTTGCGACTTCAGGCAGGACATCGAGAACCTTGTATAGTTACTACGATACGTCCTGACAGACTAGGTCTCCTAATTTCTTATCTCTCCTGAATCTTCTATTATCACAAACTTATTATGACTGGGTCATCTACTGATGACTGCCAGTAGTGGTATCCTCATCCTTATCTAGGACAACTGTACCTTTAAGACTCACTTTTATGTACTAGTGCCTTACACAAAATGGGCACACCATTTAAACCCATACTGACAAAAATATAACATTTCTTGGAGTACGTATCCTCATGATAGACCTCACATGTCTACTAACTCTATTTCACATTTCTGTGTACTCCACGAAAACACTAACTGAGGTAATCTTATATTTCCCGAGGTATAAAGTAGAATCTAGAAACAAAGAATTACAGGAAAAGACGAAACAGAATCCTATACTCCGCATGTGACTCTTAGTAGACTCTTCCCAACACTTAGATAATTTTTCCCTATGAATCTGAAGCCTAAGCTCTGATACCACATTTGTCACGACCCAACCTATGGGCCGGACCGGCACTAGGACACAGGCGACCTAAAGCCCCAGAGGCGTAGTAAGCCTAACTGTTCATTAACCCAACTCTAAGGCCCATTTGGGCCCAAATTCAAGAAACCAAACGGACAGAGTCCGGCCATAAAATAGACTTTCCAACGGGGAGTTTTCGACTCACCCGACCTGTAAACACAATAAATACTCAATTGGGGAGCTCAGCTCACCCTCCATATACTCATCAGCATAAAAATAAATGGGAGCTCAGCTCTCTCATCCAATCCATCAAACATGCATAGAATATTAAGTTTACAGGTCCAAAATAATAATTTAGGTTACAGACCCAAATCAAATAAACATTTCTAACACATGCGGAAATTCTAAGATTTAACCAGCAAACATTAGTAATCGACCTGCGAGGGAGAAAGCAGGTTAACCTCAAAAAAATATCCTCCTGTGGCCTGTAAAAATTTTTGAACAGGAGTGAGCGTTCGACTCAGAGAGTAAAATATCAATTTTAACCATAATCTCTATAACTATCTAAAACTAATGCACCCTGTAGAGTGAAATGCAACATCAACAACATTTTCACATCATAACATCAAAAAGGTAATTTGGAGCACTCACGCACCCTGTATCATCAATCATAATATATGGGAGCTGATCCCCTATACAGCTCTCTTAAATCCAACCTGGTGCCAGCGAAGAACTCAGCTCGGACTTCCACTTAATAACCAAATCGAGGGTCCCAGCGAAGAACTCAAGCCGTGACTACCCCTCGAAGGATCGGGTCCCAGCGAAGAACTCAAGCCGTGACTACCCGTCCTGTCCATAGTCCACACCACATCACACGCACACCAACGCACGCACACTGCTCCAAATTACCACAACATTCATGGCACGTTAACAGTTATGAATGCAACATAAGTCGTGCCTAGAGTTTAACTATATAATATATGCATATAAGTGATGCATGGGCATGCTGAACATATAATAATATCGAAATTACAATTAAAATTAATATTTTACTCACAGACTTGACGACAATCACTGTGGCGGCTGGGCGGAGGAAGAAGGCTGTCCCGGCTCACCTGACAATTTTATTACAATCATTTAATAAATTTGACTCAATACAAACAAAGAAAAAGACCAATACGTCCTAAGTCGTGCCGAAAATCCGACAGAGTCTCCCCTATACCTAGGACCTACCCAACCTGCAAAAGGGCTCAAAACACACTTCTATATCCACAATCCATATATCCACAACTCAATCACATCACACAGTCCCTCCTGGGCCCATCAAATCAATCATTCATCACAATATGTAAAATTTCAATTTAGTCCTTATAATTGATTATTTTTGCAAAAACTGCTCAAATAAGCTCTAAAAATTATAAAACTCTGCCCCGCGGTCCTTAGAAATATTACTAAGCTATTGCAAAAAGAATCGTAATTTTCTAAGCTACCACGAATATTTTATGGATTTTTAATCCTATTTAAGCACTAGAAAATTACGAAAAAGCAAGGTTCGGGTTTACCTTTGCCGATTCCGACTTCGGAAACGCGCTCGGGATGCCTGACAATGGTGGGGTAGCCAAAACCTCGATCCAATTCGGAGACTTTTTCGGTAGCTGGTCTGTCTGGCCGGAAATTCACAGATCCGGACAACTGTCGAATTTTCTCGAATTGAGGATACCTACACGAAGCCCAATAATAATATATAAAAAATCAGGGGTGTTACAAATATTATAATTTTATTTCGGGCCAACTTAACCCAATAATTATCAGAAGCTTAAATTATGGGAGCCCAGCTCAACGCAGTTACATCATTTACAAATTGTTTAAGTATCATACAATTCTTTATTTATTAACCTCAAGAATTTAAATTAACACGATTTCTAACAAGGTTCATACTATTACTAACACATGCGGAGTTCTAGATTTCAAATTTAGAAAAATAATAAAACAATTAAATAACCGACGTTAAACCTGCAAGAAAGAAAATAGGTTGCTCTGTAAAATAACTCCTCTTATAGCCTAAAAAAATAGGTGAACAGGAGTGAGCGTTCGACTCAGAGAGTAAAATATCAATTTTAACTATAATCTCTATAGCTATCTAAAACTAATGCACCCTATGGAGTGAAATGCAACATTGTCATAATTTTCATATCATAACAGCAAAAAGGCAATTTTGAGCACTCACACACCCAACACTGTCAAATAATACATACATGGGACCTGATCTCCTATACAGCCCTCTTAATCCAACCTCTGCCAACGAGTGTCTCTCAAGCCGAACTTTTGCTTAATAAACCAAATACGGGGTCCCAACGAGTATCTCTCAAGCCGTGTCTACCCCGATTTATCCATAAAGGACCGGGTCCCAATGAGTGTCTCTCAAGCCGTGTCTACCCGTTTTGTCCATATCCAATACCATATTACACGCACGCCAACGCTCGCACACTTGTCATACCCTACCCCTCCGTAAGATGTAACATGATCTCGCAGTACACCTGATGAATTACCGTACTTCGCCCACCGATAACCCATTAAATATACTACAAGGGATTTTAAATCAATTTTCGTGAAATTAAATCATCGATTAAAATCTGGTGTTATAAAATTTTTTCAAAATTTGGGCAGAGTGCCGACTGTATTTTGAGAAAATAGTTCTTCAAACCTAAAAAGGAAAACACTCCCAATATGATTTCTCAAATACAACTCAAATAAACTTCATTTCATCTCACAATTCAAATCTCAACAATCAAATCATTTCATTTTCAAAAAAAACCTCATTATAAAAGAAACATTTCATTGATTATAATACTCAAAAATTAATATTACAAAACTATACAGGTAAATGAAGTCTCAAATTTATATTATAACAATTTACATTTAATTACATACCAAAATATTTTACAAGAGTTTTTATACAACTGCTCAAATAATTTACATACATATTATTACATGCATATTGTCACACCTTACCCCTCTGTAAGGCATAACATGATCCCGTAGAATACCTAATGAATTACCGAACTTCACCTACCGATAACTCATTAAGTACCCTACAAAGGATTTTAAATCAATTTTCTTACTTTTGTTAAGTGGTGAGCATTGTCTAATAGGCATTTAAAACATTTAGTTAAAATTAAAACTAGTTTGGTCCATTTTAGTTTTCCGCAAATTCTATAAAAATTTTGATAGAGTTTCCTCTGTATTTTGAGAAAACCGTTCTTCAAATACCTGTAAAAAGCACTTCTAAAAGTTTTTCTCAACCACTACTTCGGTTTCACAATCAAACTCAATCAATTTCACAATCATTTCAATAAATTTCTCAAGTTCAAAATTCAATAGTCCTCAAGGTACAGTCAATCAATTTCATACATTCATATTTCTTTAAAGATAAACAATTTATGTATTCATCATACAAAAATTTACATTAAGAAAATCCAAACTAAAATTTATTACAAATTTTATACAGATTTTGTACAAGCTGCTCAAAACCCATCTTCACATGTCCATACATTTCTGTGCATTACATACATCAAAATAAATATTTATGATCAGGGTATAAATTATACCCGATAGCTTCAAAGCAGAAAGATCCTCAATCCTCAGCAGCTCAGTCTGCTGCTCCTCTAGTCTCTGTATCTGCGACAGCAATAGAAGCTATCGCTGAGTACTAATACTCAGTGGTGCACAACATACTAAAATAATCTTTATGCAAAACTTAAATCATATTTATTCAAAAATTTGACTAAACATGAGCATTAAACACAAAACATAAATTATGAGATTTTAATACAAACCAAGTTCATTTCAAAGTATCAAAACACATTTCATAAAACCCACAGTTAGATCATGCCATTCGAAACAAATAGAATCTCGATAGCCAGAGGCTAAAGAGAAATCACATCACAAGGCTAGCTAGCTCAAATATATGGATATCCATTCACATCCTCTTCTACTGGCACACCTTAACACTTCTCCAGAGAAGGAATCAAAATTCGAAACTAATTACCCCCACTAGTCGTGCTAGTGAGGTGTTCAAATATATGGTCATGACACTGTGGTTTCAAAACTTATCTTAACAATTTGCTAAACATTGTCATTTCAAATATACACAATAACTTCCAACAATTTAAGTCAAAACATCATAACTATTGTCACAAATAAATTCTCAATAAGTCAAAGCAAATGTAAAATACATATTTCATTCACTTTATCAACACATTTTAAAGCATAGTGATGTTGTGCACAAACCTCAAACGAGTCGTCCCTTAGCCTCGACTAGATTCCTCGGGTTCCTTCCCGATATTCTTTTCAACTGAAACACACAATTTTACAATGTTTCAGTACTAGAACTTAACACAAATCCAAAATAAATTTAGCTTCACAATTACCTAGCTCTAACGTGCTAAATTCGACGTTCTTTAAATTTTGTGTTTTGGGTTACTATTCACTGCACTATTCAAGTCAAATAGTTGACTTTCTAAGACTTAATAGGTATGGGAACTCCAACTTCACCCACATACCACATTTTGGTCACTAAACTTGTTGGTTTTGGTCATTTTCTCAAAGCTTAGGTCATTTTGGCAAAATTGCCAATTTTCGGTTTTGGTGCTCCGAAGTTGCACTGTTTCATTGGTCGGTCTACTGTTGGAATTTGACAAAACTTCCTTCATAGAAAATGTTCCTTATTGTCTTAAGTGTATTCTCATTTTTGGATCACCTCAATCAGAGTTTTGTAGCTCAAGTTATGGCCAAAATAAGTTTACTGTTCACATGTCTTATTCATCTTTGGTATTTTGGGTTCTGGCAGATTTTGATTCAATTTTGGTCAGTAATTTGATTAAGTTAAGTTCATAATTTGGTCTCACTTTCTTCATATGAAATGTTCTACTATGTCTTAGGTTTCCATCGGTTCAAGAATCGCCTAAATCCGAGTTTTCTAGAGGGAATTATAGCCATCCAAACATTGCTACTCAATGAAAATTCTGCAGAGTTGCAGGTTTGGTAATCTAACTTTGCTCAATTATTTGAATGGGTTAATGGCATAATTTGGGGTGATGTTCTTCATGAAAGTTTTAGGTCTATATGCCCTCTAACCCCTGGCCAAATTTTAGGTCAATTTGACTTGTCTAACTCGAGTTATGACCAAATGAACAGTTACTATTTATTTGGTCAGTTTGGTGCAGTGGCAGCCTGCTATCATTTCACTTTGGTCAATTGTTTCACCAAGTTTTGGTCAGTTTTTGGCCATGGTTCCTTAATGAAAATTGTGCTCTTTTATGTCTATTTTCATCTCCAATTGGTGGCATATCAATTGTACTTGTAAAATTTGAGTTTTGGTCCTTCAAAATGGGTTTGGTCATGCTGCCAGCAGCATGACCATTGACCTACGAATTTGGTTTAATTTCCTACCATTCCCACACAACTTATTTGGTCATAATTGACCTTTATTTCATTTCAAAATAGGTTAAACATGCCATTTATGCATTTCTCCAAATTTTGGTTCATAAACCCTAGCATTGAAACCCTAATCTCACTAACTCTTGCATTTAACTACTTCTAATGATTTTAATGTTAATCATTTAACTAAGTAAGGTTTCTAAACTCACTCAATTGCATCATATTCATGCAAACCACACTCCTCTCAAGCTGCCCGAAATTTCAGTTTAATTCTTCCCCCATATTTGTTTCATTTAAATCAAGTTCTTAGCTCACTTAATTACCTAAACATGCATTTGAATGGAAAAATAGTAAGTTAGCATACTAACCTCAACTATTTTGCCAATTCTCCAATTTCTCTCCTTCTTTCTTCTTTCTTTCTTGTGCCTAGGTTGAGATTGCAAGGTCTAACAAGGTTTTTATGGGATTTATGAAGATTAAGTGGAGCAAATTAAGCTTAAGTGTAAGCTTAAAGGAAGAGCTTTCATGGGAGATGAGAGGGAAGAAAGTGGGCGGCAACTTGGAAGGAAGAAGAAGGCAAATCTAATTTTTTTTTTTGTTTTATTTTCCTTAGTCTTATCCCTTTTTGAAGACCAAATTTCCCTAATTAATAAAATAATTAAATTAAATCTTTATGACATCATACATGATGTCATCCCTTTGACTTTTCCAACCTCTTTCCTTTTCTTTTTTTTTCTATTAGTTCTTTAATTTAATTCTCGATTCCGAAATTTTCTTTTCTCCGATTTTATTTGACAGTTAGGTCAGGAGTCAACTCTCGAGGTCAATTGACCAAATTGCCCCTCGCCGGTTCATCCCGGTTTGCAATTAATCCAATATTTCTTCCGGCTCCCTGACCTAATTATTTGGTAGCTTATGATTCTTTTTCGTGATTTTCTCTTTTCCACTGTGTTCATAAGGGTCCTAAGGACCGCAGCGTCACTTTTTACGATTCGAAATTTAAGTTTAAAACGACTTCGCGGTCATTCCCGAGGAGGTCACTCATCGCTGTGACTCTCGGCTCGTTTAACCTCTTATGTTCTGTTTTTCTTATTTATAGTTAACTAATTAAACATTACTAATTATTTGTGTTTATAGCTTCTTAAGTTGTCTTAAATGTGGCTCTAATCTCCTTAATTGTCCGGACCGACACCGGTCACCGGAACAGTAAAATCTACTAGGCTATGCAACCGGGGGTGTTACACATACATCAAACCTATGTACATGGGTATACCTATGATATACCTGGAGCCGATCTGAATGTGTCTTCAAAGTGCAGCTATAGGAATTCTCACTCAATTGCTCTATCATTACTTTCACTTGCGACAGCATACAAAGCTATCGCTGAGTGGTGAACTCAATGGTTCACAACTATAACTTAAAACATAGTACAATATATCTTAGCAAAATTACAACAAATAATTTGAAAATCTAGATACTCATCAAATTCCAAAAATCAAAATATTCATTGCCAATAATATAAATCATTTGTATAAAATGACTTTGATCACGTAATTCAATTTATCAAATCACAACTAAACATTTAAGGTAATTCCAACAATTTATGGAAATAAAGTTTAATTCCAATAAAATCAATTATACATAAATCCCATTTGAAATCGAAATTCTTTACTGTTCAAAAACCATTATTTATCTCACTAACTATGCAAGACTAATCCGAAAGGGCAATCTCCGGGGTGATTCTAACTCCCTATGGTCGGGGAGGTCAAATTAGATTCTAACTCTCTATGGTCGGGGAGGTCGAATCATCGTACACAGTACACACTACAATAATAAAACTTCTGAAATGGCCATAACAAAAAACTTAGATCTAACCTCTAATAAGAGGAGAATCTAAGCCTGTGCACGTACCATGGTAATCAAAACAAAGCTAACTCCATTGTTTCCTCAACAAATGAAAGAGACGAGTAATAACCTAGTCAAGCATCTATAGTGAGATATAAAACAATATCATAAATCACTTTGTCCTTTTTGTGAGCATAAATCACAACACAATTCGATTCAAAATCAATTTCAATATCCAATAATTTTTATGCTAATCACAATTCAAAATATAAATTTGTATTTTTTTCATGCAAATTGCCCATCACAATTCAAAATATATTCTATCACAATTCAAAATATATTCTATCACAATTTTCCAAAACATAATTTATTTAATCCACAACAATGCTTAATACTTGTTGAAATACCATTTCACAAAGCTAAATTCATACATACTATAACAATTTCAATAATCATTTAATTAAATCCAATACTTGATAAACATAATACATAAAGAAAATAATATTATTTAATCATATGAAATATTCAGAACAAAATCAATTAAATACTAGTCGTGTACAAACCTCTTATTTACTTCAATTCTTGTTTTTCCTTTGAAGATCTCTTTCCAGTCTATTTTTCAACTAAAACACATAATTTACAGTGTTTCAGTACTATATCTCATAATTAATCCAATAATTTATTTCATGCCTACTTAATTGTAGCCTTAAATTTGCTTAAAATTGTATCCTTTGAATTTTGTATTTTGGGTTACTATTTTCTACTGTGTCATTGGTCTGGTTATTGTGGGAATTTGGCTAAATATCCTTCGTCAAAGTTGTTCCTTATTATCTTAGCTTTAATTTCCTTTTTAAATAACTCCATTTGGAGTTGTATAACTTAAGTTATGGTCATTTAACCATAACCAGGTCAAAGTTAAATTTTGACTTCCTTATTAGGCATTTTCAGTTCTGAATTTTCTAATTTATTTGGACTGTTTATAATCATATTGAGGTCTAGCATTCTTCACAAGTATTGTTGCCCTATGTCTTAGGGTCAATTGGAAATTTTGCTTACCATTTTTCAAGTCTTATAGAATTCTTTATAGACAAATTGTTAACTTGGACTCAAAGGTCCTATATTGGCATGGTCCTCAATTAGGTCAATGGCTTTGACCTTAAATTCTGATCTTATACATTTATTATTTGAGGAAGTTGTCTAAAACAAAGTTTTAGGTCTCTTTCTTAGCTTTCCAGATTAGTATAGCTCATTACATTTGGAAACTTCTTTTTGGGAGATATGCCTATTTGAATGTTCTGGACTTAATGGTCAATTGTACCAATTCCAGATTTAGTGTGTCAACTTAATCAACTTAATTGACCTAGTTTCCTTGATTTTTGGGTTTTGGTCAAGATTTCAATATTTTAGGTCTATGTCTTATTGAACTTTTGGCACTGATTTTAGGTCATTTGGAGTTGTGTAGACTAAGATATGGTCATTTTACTATGGCTGGTCAAGTTGCACTTATATTGCACAATTAGGTTATTTTTAAGTCAAAGTCAATTCGGCCAGTTTTTGTTACCCAACTTGGGCAATCCATTTGACTTTCTTAATGGCATTTCGGGGCTTAGTGGTCTTAACTAAAGTTGTAGTCCTATGTCTAAGCTTTCAAATGATATAAATTTCAGATCATTTTGACATGTTTTGAGTGAGTTATTGGCAAAATATTGGCTACTGTTCATATGGTCAAAAATTTGGATTGCAAATTGCCAATTCCGGATTAGGTCACTTTTTGAGTCATTTTCTGGACAGAACTTAGGCAAGGTTCCTACATGAAAGTTAGTTCATTACATGTCTAATTTTACCTCCAATTTGCCTCACACCAATTTGGATCACACAATTAGGGTTATATGCTCAAATGCATACTGCCCTCAATATAGTCCTCAAATACCAATCAATTTACACATTCAACTTGCTATACCTTAACTTCTCATACCTAAATTCTGGACTCCTAATATACTAACATCATTCATCACATATCATTAAGGTCATTTTGAACAGTATATATAAATCCTCAATGTACAATATACAACCCTAAATCACAAAGTCCAAAATCAACATAATATACACATGAATACACCTAATTATTACATATAATTTCAACAATAATTTACATACACTTTCATTAATCCATTAGTACCACAATTCATCAAATAACTTCATGAATTTAAGCATTCTTCAATGAATCATAAGGTTGCCGAATTGCCCAAAAATGCATAAATCTTCCACAATTCCTTCAACTCCAAATTCAAATGCTCAAATATACATTCATACGAAAATTAACTTACTAGCACCTTAAATTACCTTAATCAATATTAAATCCCAACAAATACATGTAAGAATAATTCAATAACCATGCACTTCCATGGCTGGCAAATTCATGCTCCATCAAATACTCATCTTTTTCTTCAAATTTCTCAACAATTACACTCATCACAACCTTAAATCAAAGATTAATTAAGGGAGAAGGAAATTTAGCACCAACCTTATTTTGAGCTTTATAAAACCTCACTCAAACTTCTTCTTTTTGCTGCCAATGTCTTCCCCAAGCTGAGTATGCAAGGTTTAATGAAGGATTCATGGTGAAAGGAAGCTTGAATCATGGATGCATGGGTGTGGATATGAGTTCGGCCATGGAGTCTCCCATGGAGTTCATTTCGGCCACTCTTTCAAAGGTAGAAGATGATGGATTAATTCTGTCCCAATTGCTTATATAGGTGGCCCAAGAAGAGAGTTAGTGGAGCACTTAGGAATAATTTAATATTTAATTAATTAAAATTTTATTATTTGTACATTTACCTCATTTCTTTCACTATTTATATAATGTACCACATTTTAATTTTTCATGATATTTTCAAAGTGTAATACCACTTATTTTTAATAGACATTAAGGTCAAAAGTCAACTCTAAGTGTCAATTGACCAAAATGCCCCTTTTCGGATTGCATTCCCAATTTTTCGGTAACACCTATTTTTATCGATTTATCATTTTTTCGTTTTTTCTTTGTACTAATTCATTAATTTTTCTTGGACATTTCTCATGTCAATTTCACTTCATTAGGCTTTTAATTATGTCTCAAAATTTAATTCTGAGGGTTCCCCGCGGTTCTGGGGTCGACAATTGCCTTCGCCGTAACTTCTCGATGCGGTCACCCATCGCTTCAGTGCTGATTCCTCTCTTTTATTTTTCCTTAATTTTTCTTATATTTTCTTATTATTTATTTCATCATTTTATGCCTTCTCACTGTCACTGAAGTATAGTCCCAGACATCCTGACTTGTCCGAGCAGACTTTAGGTCACCGGAACAGTCAAATATACAGACTACGTAAAATGAGGGCGTTATAACACTGCTCCAAATTACCACAAACAATATCTATAACACTTCATCAATTTAAAAATGTAATATAAATCATGCCTAGTATTTAATTACATAGATATATATTTATAAGTGATGCATGAGCATGCTTGAACATATAATAGTCTCGAAATTATAATTAAAATTAATATTTTACTCACAGTGCATCAGAGGCTATTATGGCTGTTGGGTGGAAGAAAATAGTTAACCTCAATCACCTAGATAATTATATTATAGATTTATTAGTACTAATTCAAAATAAGACTTTAAAGAAATAACGGACAGCCTAATTTATGTCGGAAATCTAACAGAGTCTCTCCTATACCTAGGACCTACCCAACCTGCAAAAAGATTCAAATAATACTTCTCAATCCGCAAATCACACAATCACAACTCAATCATATCACAAAGCCTCCCTGGGCCCACCCAAACAGTCAACAGTCATAAACTTAAAAAATTATATTTTAGTCTCTATAATTGACATTTCATAAAAATTCACTCCGACAAGCTCTAAAAATTCTAAAATTTCTCCCCACAGTTCTTAATAATATTATAAGGCTATTGCAAAATGAATCATAATTTTTTGATCATCCACAAATATTTTTTTGAATTTTATTCTAAATCGGTATTAGCCGAAAATAAGCAACTTGGAGTTCGGGTTTACCTATGCCAATTTTGACACCTGAAACGCGTCCAGAACATCTGAAAATGCTACGTTTGACTATAATATTGACTAAGTTCTGAGACGGGCTATCGGGCAGTCAGATCTGGCTAAAAATGCGGTCCCGGCGCAAGTGAGCTATCCTTGATCCGATTGTACCTAAATTAATTCCAAATTTTATTAATAATTATCATAAAATTATTTTTAAATTTTTGGGAATCGAAAAAGTGCGAAAATCTCACCAAGTGTTATGGACCTTTCAATTATCGCATTTTTCAAATGGTGTCTGATCGGAGCGGGACTGGTCCTATCTCGAAGATTTCACCATCCTGAGTCCATTGGTGGCCTTGGATTTATGATCAGTTTCTCTCTCCTCTTTCTCTCTCTTCGTTTCTTGCCGGAAATTCTACCATTCCGGGCATGGCTGGTCGGAAAATGGAGCTGGGTTCGTGAGGAGTTGGTGCCAACTTGGATCGCCGACGTTGGTAGCCGGAATCGGTCAGAAAATAGCCCGGCTCTCTCTCTCTCTTCTTTTTCCTTCCCTTTCTTCTGTCTCTCTCTCTTCCTCCTTGCCGCCTACTACCGTGACTGTTGCTGCCTGATGTTGTCCTGGGGTGGGAGACTCCCACCGGTGCCTCACCGGCACTGGTGCTAGCCGGCTAGCCGGAAAGCGAGAGGGAGAAAGTGAGGGGGAAGAGGTTGACGCAGGAGAGGGGTGAGGGGGCTACTGCTGCGTTTTTAATTTTCTGATTTTTTTTTTAATTACATAGCTAGTCTCTCAACTTCTTAGAGGTTTACAATTAGGTCCAACATTATTTTATTATGTTAAAGTTTAGTAAAACTCTCGTAATGATAAAATAAATATAATCTAGGAAAAAATTAATCATTTTATTCTCATTTAATAAATTAACTTTAATTAAATTATTTATTATTAAATTATTTATTATTATTATTATCTTCCTTTATTTTAAAATCAATTCAAATAAATCCTATAATATTAATAACATAATATTCCCTTTTCATTTTATTTATAATTTAAAAATTTTGGGTTGTTTCGTTCTTCCCCCCTTAAGAAAAAATTCGTCCTCGAATTTTCGAATAAACAATAGATAAGGAAAAGAAGGTTATTAGAACAAGTGCAATCATTATTCCTCTAGCTATACAGAGATTGGTAAAACATTTATTTTTCAAACTCTTCATATATTATAGATGATATTCTACTGCTCTCTGGTTCTACTACAGTGTCCTAACTGTCATCATCACTTCCTATAGATGCTCTTGTCTCTTAGCTATTCATTGATCATTTTTTTGACATCTCAAGTATTCACTACACCTCCCTGTACTTGACTTGATTTTTCATAACTTCAATCAACCTTGGCGCTTACCCCACAACTTTCTGCTTTTCAAGGACAAGACTTATGTTCTTTATCCTATAATGTTCTATAAGATGTTTTCTGTAGCACCTATCATAGGCATCTTATTCTAAATCTTTACTTGTCCTTTGACCTCAATGGTTGGCATCTGTGCATCTTCTCACTTTCATGATACTTTAAATTTTCAACCTATTTGTGTTATTATTAAGGTACTTAGACCAACCTCTGTCCATCTTATGTAACTAGTTAGGTAGAGCTCCCTCCAAGGGCTAAGTGTACCATTTATCAACATTGGAAAGTAAACTGGGTCTCTTCTCTTATATGACAAAAATGTTTATATTCCCTGACTACTTAATCTATGCGACTTTATCATTTCCTGCTCCTCCTTTGAAATGGGAATATGCTGACTTCCTCCTAAAGCTTATTATTGTGTGACATACTTCCTGATACATTGGCACTTAGATAGAGACTCCACTACTCCTTTAATCTATCATCTCATAATAACTTGTTTCAAATATCTCTTAGTGTATTCCTAATATACCTATTACTTCTTATCCTTATCAGTATAACTAGCTCTACCGAGCTTTCTTCATGTTCTTTGAATCTTATTCACTTATTTTTCCTATTTCTACTATCGTTGATATCTTTTCAACCTGCTGTACTTATTCCTTAATCTTAGTCCTGTCTCACCCTTACACCTTTTCCTTCAAGGATGTCCATCCCATCATCAACTTTAATTTTCTTTTTTTTTTCTTAGTCTTATCTTGATTACTAGTTCCCTTACTTCGAGAATTCTAACCTTACAATTGACTCCTACCAGCACATTCTTCACATTATGGAACACTTGTAATTAATCATAGAAAATTCTTTTTGTATCTCCTTTTCCAACTTAACTATCAGAACATTATCATTTCCTACCAGCCTTGGTAGGAAATTGCTCATCCTGGATGGATAGGAGCCCCAGAAATTATAAGTTCCACCCGAATTAACACGGCTATGGGAAATATGTGCCATGCCTTAATTCCAAACAAGATACTTCATGTGCTCATTCTCCTTAATATAATCACATATACTGCTCATAGCTTTCCAAACTTCAATCTCAACTTTTCCTATTAGCAATAATTTCATCGCTGTAACTCATTAGCAAATAGCACTT
Source organism: Hevea brasiliensis (assembly GCF_030052815.1). Classification (NCBI taxonomy): domain Eukaryota; kingdom Viridiplantae; phylum Streptophyta; class Magnoliopsida; order Malpighiales; family Euphorbiaceae; genus Hevea; species Hevea brasiliensis. The sequence goes on along the minus strand of NC_079504.1, from coordinate 133,345 downwards.
TCTCCAGCTTATAGTTCAAAAGGGCTGTAAGCCCTGGTAACTAGCTCGATTTAACTCCTCTTGTTACCTCTCTGATCATTCTTTCATACTTAACATTAGGTACACCCTTATCGTCATTTTCACCTCAAAAGATTGGATATGTACTAACGCTCATCAAATTTTCAATTAATTGGGTCATTTTGACACGACCTCTCTTCTTAATAAAATCTCCTAAAATCGAAACACGAGCTAATTTGGAAAGAAGGAGAAATGTTCTCCCACTATTTATGGTATACCATTGTTTGATAAACAAGGTTTAGCTCATACCCCTTAGTCCCCATTTTTAGTTTCATTATTTCTTTGTAATTATTGTGATTTATTATAAGATATCAGTTGTATTTACCATTTGTTATACTGTTATCCTACCTGACATATCATATTAGAATTTACTATTTCCTTTTTACTCTTCATCTATCTTCCATGCTTATAATTATTTGTCCAATGCTCCTTATACTTTGTTATATTCTAAAAGATAAAAGCACTCACAGATTCTTTCAGATCTACTCCAATCTTATCAACAATCACTCCTTTAATCCATGTACTTCTCAATATCTTATAATTACACCTATACCTATCTTGTCATATGCTGACCTTTACTAGCGTTCTGCTACATATTATCATATTATTTATTTATTTATTTATTATTACTCCTCTTTTTTTTTACATAATTATCCTATCGATCACATTGAAAATATCTGTCTAACTTCAATTTTAGACTCTAGGTCTCACCATTCTAAATTTTAACATCAAGCCTCTGTGGCATTATCCCTCATATTGCATATTTAAATCCCTTATGTTGACTTTTATCCAGCTTACTCTTACTGAACTTGCTTCTTTATCTGACAATACAATTCAAGTTACCACAGCACGCTCAATAGCTACTACCTACTTTGGTCGCACACCTTACCTAATTTCCATTATACTGTCAACAACCAAAAGGGTTCTTATGTCATTGCCCCATTATCCTACATTGGGGGTAGAAAATAGATAAGGTTTAATCCAGATCCTGTAACTCTAAGCTTTAGGTTTAGGCTCTCTTAACACTACATCAATTATGATCTGCTCTAAGTCCTGTACCTCTGGGTTCCATAACTTGACAATGTTCTTCTTAATGCCATCATTTTCTACGCTTTCTATCCTTACCTTTTTGTTTATCTCGTTTACCCTTCCTAGAACCACATTCACTTCCTTAGTATCTTGGCTCTATTCTTCCTAATCTTATCCTAATTTGTTTTTTTCAGTTTATTATTTAGCCAACTCTTTTTATCTTACCCAAATCCGAACTTTCACTTTTCCATTCTTTAGCTCTATTTTCTTTTTGAACCTGATTGTCATGTCAGAAACTTGTACCTTTCCACTAATCCTACCACGTCATCTATACCTCAATGTTACTCAGAATTGATCCTCTAACTACCCTAGCTAGACTTCTACTGGCATTTAAGCTATCTCTCCTACTGCCTTTGAACCGCACTCCATATATATATATATATATATATATATATATACATATTCCATGATTTATCAATGCTAACTTTTGTCCTTTTTCTTTTACTTTATTTGGAGTATACTTTTGTCTTAAACATTAAGAAGCTAAGGATAAACTTAGGGAATAACAGTCATACTTCTCATACGTGATCTATGTTCTTACCCTTTTTGAACTACATACTACCCCTTGCCAAAACCATGTCAAATTAATGACTCTCTTATCACATAATAGCTCTGTAAATCATCAATTCACAGTTCTGACCTTCTCTAGGTAGTAGGGTTGTACTTTACACCTTGCTGATACACACAAGGTATACTATTCTCACTAAGCTCTAAGCAAAACATCTGTCGTATTGTAAAAACCATCCAAAATTTCATACCGAAAACCAGATGGTCTCACTCTATAGGTGTCACCTTTACTTTGCAACTAATCCGAAACCTTTGGTATGATGGCAACTCTTAATGTAACTCTAACTCATGCTAAGGTAACCAAGTCACTGACTCTAGTTACCACCCAACTGTGACGTTTCAGTATTCTAGCTTTAGATCCCTAACTAGGGTTCCCAACTCCTCTGCAGATATAGAACTCTGTTCTGGCATAATTGTACCAAAATAGAGACTGTCTGCAGACATCCTCATCATGAGCACTACGGGAAAGCACGCAGCTCTACACAATAATCTCATGTCGGTACTGTAATCTGCAGCTTACAGCGTAAACATCGAGAATATTGTATAGTTACTATGATACGTCCTGACAGACTAGGTCTCCTAATCTCTTATCTCTCTTGAATCTACTATTATCATAAACTTACTCTGACTAGGTCATCCACTGACGACTGTTAGCAGTGGTATCCTTACCCTTATCTAGTGCCATTATACCATCAAAACTCACCTTTATGTACTAATGCCTAGCACCAGATAGGCACAACACTTGGACCCATACTGATAGAAATATAGTGTTTCTTGGAGAACGTATTTCCATGGTAAACCTCAATATGTCTGCTAACTCTATTTTACATTTTTATGTACTCCACGAAAATCAAGACACTAACTGAGGCACTCTTATATTTCTCGAGATATAACACAGAATCTAGAAATAAATAATTACAGAAAAAGATGAAACAGAATCCTATGCTCCTTATGTAACCTCCTAACAATACTCATTTTACACTCCTAATTATATTATTTCCCATGAATCTAAAGCCTAGGCTCTGGTACCAACTTTGTCACGACCCAACCTATGGGCCGGACCAGCACTAGGACTTAGGCTGGCATAAAGCCCCCAAGGCCCGTAGTAAGCCTTACTGTTCCTAAACCCATGACCAGGCCCATAATTTAGGACCAACATGCATATAAAAATAATTTAAATTAAAATATTATAATTTTATTTCGGGTCAACTTAACCCTATAATTATCAGAAGCTCAAATTAGGGGAGCTCAGCTCAACCGGTTACATCATTTACAAATTGTTTAAGTATCATATAATTTTGTATTTATTAACCTCAAGAATTTAAATTAACACGATTTCTAACAAGGTTCATACAATTACTAATACATGCGAAGTTATAAATTTCAAATTTAGAAAAATAATAAAATAATAAAATAACCAACGTTAAACCTGCAATGAAGAAAGCAGATTGCTCTGTAAAAGAACTCCTCCTGTAGCCTGGAAAAATAGGTGAACAGGAGTGAGCGTTCGACTCAGAAAGTAAAATACCAATTTTAATCATAATCTCTATAGCTATCTAAAGCTAATACACCCTATGTAGTGATATGCAACATCCTCAAATTTTTCATATCATAACAGCAAAAAGGCAATTTGGAGTATTCACACACCTAACACTATTAAGAAATACATATATGAGAGCTAATCCCCTATACAGCCCTTTTAATCCAACCTCTGCCAGCGAGTGTCTTTCAAGCCGGACTTTCGCCTAACAAACCAAATGCAGGGTCCCAGTGAGTGTCTCTCAAGCCGTGTCTACCCTGACTTATCCATAAAGGACCGGGTCCCAGTGAGTGTCTCTCAAGTCGTGTCTACCCATCCTGTCCATATCCAATACCATACCACATGCACGCCAACGCACGCATACTACTCCAAATTACCACAAACAACATCCATAGCACTTCATCAATTTAAAAATGCAATATAAATCATGCCTAGTATTTAACTATATATATATATATATATTTATTTATTTATTTATAAGTGATGCATGGGCATGCTTGAACATATAATAGTATCGAAATTATAATTAAAATTAATATTTTACTCATAGTGCATCAGAGGCTATTGTGGCTGTTGGGTGGAAGAAAATAGCTGACCTCAATCATCTAGATAATTATATATAGATTTATTAGTACTAATTCAAAATAAGACTATAAAGAAACAACAGACAGCCTAATTCATGCCAAAAATCTGGCAGAGTCTCTCCTACACCTAGGACCTATCCAACCTGCAAAAAGATTCAAATAATATTTCTAAATCCGCAAATCACACAATCACAACTCAATCACATCACAAAGCCCCTCCTGGGCCCACCCAAACAGTCAACAGTCATAAACTTGAAAAATTATATTTTAGTTTCTATGATTGATATTTCATAAAAATTTACTCCGACAAGCTCTAAAAATTCTAAAATTTCTCCCCGCGGTCCTTAATAATATTACAAGGCTATTGCAAAAAGAATCATAATTTTCTGATCATCCACGAATATTTTTTAAAATTTTATTCTAAATTGGTATTAGCCAGAAATGAGCAACTTGGAGTTCGGGTTTACCTATGCCAATTCTGACACCTGAAACGCGTCTAGAACGTCTGAAAATGCTAGGTTTGACTATAATATTGACTACATTCTGAGACGAGTTGTCGGGCAGCCAGATCTGGCTAAAAATGCGGTCTCGGCGCCAGTGAGCTATCATTGATCCGATTGCACCTAAATTAATTTCAAATTTTATTAATAATTATCATAAAATTATTTTTAAATTTTTGGGAATCGAAAAAGTGCGAAAATCTCACCAAGCGATTTGGACCGTCCGATTATCGCCTTTTTCAAACGGTATCCGATCGGAGCGGGACTAGTCGTATCTTGAAGATTTTACCTTACTGAGTCTATCGGTGGCGTCAGATTTCTGATCCGACGGTCGGATAGCCGAAAAAGTGGTCTGAAAGCCACTGTCATCACTTTCTCTCTCTTCGTTTCTTATCGGAAACTCCACCATTTCGGGCATGGCTGGTCGGAAAATGGAGCTAGGTTCGTGGGGAGTTGAAGCGATTTAGACCGTCCGATTATCACCTTTTTCAAACGGTGTCCGATTGGAGCGGGACTAGTCCTATCTTGAAGATTTCACCTTCCTGAGTCTATCGGTGGCCTCAGATTTCTGATCCGACGGTCGGATAGTCGGAAAAGTGGTCGGAAAGCCACTTCCATCACTTTCTCTCTCCTCTTTTTCTCTCTTTGTTTCTTATCGGAAACTCCACCATTTCGGGCATGGCTGGTCGGAAAATGGAGCTGGGTTCTTGGGGAGTTGGTGGCAACTTGGATCGCCGGCGTTGGTGGCCAGAATCGACCGAAAAATGGCCCGACTCTCTCTCATTTTTCCTTCCCTTTCTTCTCTCTCTCTCTCTCTCTCTCTCTCTCTCTCTCTCTCTCTCTCTCTCTCTCTTCCTCCCTATCGCTTGGCCGCCGCTCGACGCTGCCCGGGAGGGAGTCCCACTGTGCCTCATGGCGGTGCCGGGCCGAATGGCCGGAAAGCGAGAGGGAGAAAGTGAGGGGGGAGAGGGTAACGCGGGAGAGGGGGCTGCTGCTGAGTTTTTAATTTTCTAATTTTTTTAATTACATAGCTAGTTCCTTAACTTCTTAGAGGTGTACAATTCGGTCAAACATTATTTTATTATGTTAAAGTTTAATAAAACTCTAGTAATGATAAAATAAATATAATATAGGAAAAATTTAATTATTTTATTCTCATTTAATAAATTAATTTTAATTAAATTATTTATTTATTATTATTATCTTCCTTTATTTTAAAATCAATTCAAATAAATCCTATAATATTAATAATATAATATTTTCTTTTCATTTTATTTATAATTTAAAAATTTTGGGTTGTTACACACATTGTCAAAACAAGTTTATATTCAACAAATTCATTCAATTATAAAAATATATATATATTTATATTTATTCGTCCAAGTATTTCTTAAATATTTATTTGATTCCAACCAATTTAATATTTTTAATACTAAACAAAATTATTGTGATTTTATTAAATTAAAAATTTTAAAAATATTATGTGATTTTACACATATTTCAAGTAAGTTATTAAAGTTAATTTTTTTTTTATAAAAAGAATTTTAAAGTTACACACTGTTAATAAAGAGATAGAATTATTTAACATTTAAAGTTACACACGATTCCTAAAGAGATAGAATTACTTAACGTTATTATGGTAAATTATAATTTAGTCATTATATTTTTAAAATTCATTTATTTAGTTTTTTATATTTTAATAAACCTTTTATATCAAAAGTGTTCATATTTATTTGTATATATTTTTTAAATATAAAATAAAATAATATAATAATAAAATTTTTAATTAAATTATTTTAATGTGTATAGAATATTGAAAAAATAAAATGATAATATTATAATTACAATAATAAATATTATAAAATACAAGAACTATTTTATAACAAAATTTATAGTGTAAATTTATAATATTATTTTATTATTTTAAGTATAATTAATAATAAATTAAACGAAACATTAGACGAAAGTTTATTTAAATATTGAGAGCTAAATATATAAATATTAATATGTAAATTTATTAAATTTTAAAAACAAAATTATACTTTATGATTTAATAAAATTTAATTTTAAATTTAATTGACCAACATTTATTAATTAATTTCAACACAATTATATATTTAGATTTAGAGTAGTCATTTTTGTGTAATAAAAAATAAATTATATACCTAGATAATTGGACTAAGCGACATATTTTTTAATCCAAAATAAATATTTTGCCATTTTGGGGCCAATAACAAAAATTCATGAACAGTTCGTACCAAACGCAAACATATGCTGCTACTGCTTGGGAGATCTAATCTGAGCAATTAGCCAGTCGCCTATTTCGCCTGGAGATGGCGGGACAAGCTCAATCACCAAACATGGATCAATTCGAAGCTTACTTCAGGAGAGCTGATTTAGATGGAGATGGCAGGATCAGTGGAGCTGAAGCTGTTTTTTTCCTTCAAGGAGCCAATTTACCCAAACAAGTTCTTGCTCAGGTGCTCTATCATTTCAACCTTTGCTTTTGATTTTTTTTTTCCTCTTAGTTTGCTTATATATGCGTTTCAAATGATTAGTCTACGTGCTTCCTCGCGTTAGTTCGAATCTTGATCTAAATTAGGTCAAAGATGTATTTCTGGAAATTATCATCGGTTATGATATGCCCAAATCTGAAAATTTTATTTTGAGCCAACTCAGTTCTTCATTTAATTTATCAGTGGTTTGGTGCTTATTTTCAATGCTAAGTTCTTTGAAGATCTTTAAGGATATGAAATTTTGAAGGCCTAAATACTTTATGAATTATTTATTCTCAAAGGCTAGAAACTGAAACCTATTGCTTGTTGTATAGTTATGTTTTTTCTTATTGGATAGCTAGTGTTTTTCATTTATCACTGTCTGGTTGCCTTTTCATAACCTATGTTTCCGAACATAGCTTCCATGTTGATGCAATATATGAAAAGCAAAAAGGTGGATGATGCTTTCATGCTGATCACTTTACTAAGTTAAATGAATGGATAGTTTTGAGAATGTTCTGATTTGCACTGGTGGCTTTTATGTTAGCATTTGTAGAGAATTTGGTCTTTGGCAGTTTCATGGCATTGCTATGGTAGCCAGATAGTTGATACAGGATGATTGGAGGGCTACAATTATGTGTCGTATTGGAATTTTTTTTTCCAATTATGTTTCTCATTTTATGAAAAGAAAGAACTGAGGGTAATGCATCATGATACAAGTGCATGCTAATCAGTTTTCCCCCTCTATTATTTTCTCTATATGGTTGCAGATCTGGATGCATGCTGATCAGAGTCATACTGGCTTCCTTGGTCGTGGGGAATTTTATAATGCTCTCAAACTTGTGACAGTTGCACAGAGTAAAAGAGAATTGACACCAGACATTGTCAAGGCAGCATTATATGGCCCTGCTGCAGCTAAAATTCCACCACCAAAAATTAATCCTCCAGCCACTCCTGTTCAACAGGTAAACTCAATGGGTGCTGCATCTGCCCCACAGATGGGTGCAGTTGCCCCAACAGCATCTCAGAATCTTGGCTTTAGAGGGCCAGGAGTTCCAAATGCTAGTATGAACCAGCATTATTTTCCTTCTCAACAAAGTCAGTCAATGAGACCACCTCAGGCCATCCCTCCTGGAAATGCTTCCCGTCCTCCTCAGGGCATTATTAGTCCAGAATTCTCTAGAGGTGGTAGTATGGTTGGTCATTCTCAGGCTATGCCTACTAGCACTGCTTCTGGTCCCCCTCAAGCCATTCTTGGTTCTACTTCTAGTACTGGCATGCCAGGCTCAAACATCTCAACTGGTTGGATTAGTGGAAAGACAACCGCAGCTTTAACAGGCCCTCCATCCACATCCAATACTACTATGCAGCCACAAACTCAAGTTTCTTTGTTGTCCCAGCCAACTGCTAGTGATTCTAAAGCATCAATTGTTTCTGGAAATGGGTTTGCAACTGACTCATCTTTTGGAGGTGATGTGTTTTCTGCAATCTCTTCGACTGGAAAAAAAGAAACTTCTGTGCCTGCTTATTCTTCTAGTGGTCCACCAGCCTTAGCAACTGCAGTTCCAGCTTCTAGTGGAGGTCACCTCCCTGTTAAGTCCAACTCACTTGATTCACTGCAGAGTGCTTTGGCTATGCAACCTCTAGGAGGTGGTCAGCTTCAACGAGCCCAATCACTCCCAACATCAGGTCAACAAGTTTCAGCTTCAAGTTCTTCCTCACTTGCATCCCCTAGCATCTCACTTGGACTTGGAAGCTCATCTGATGATTCACAGATTCCTTGGCCAAAGATGAAACCATCAGATGTTCAGAAATATACTAAAGTGTTTGTGGAAGTAGATACTGATAGAGATGGAAGAATCACTGGTGAGCAGGCGCGTAATCTATTTTTGAGTTGGAGACTACCACGAGGTATGGATTTCTATTTTTCATATGGCTTTGGGCTCTAACGAAGTAATAATTCGTGGAAAATTAACCTAATAGGTGTTTCCATCTTATATAGGGACATCAAATGCTCAAAGTTGCATTATTTTAGGATGATGATATTCAAATATCCTATAAATTGATTCATAATAGATAATGTCTTTGTTGGTATACTTCGTATATTTCTTGTGTTATTGCATTCTAGCCTTGTGGAGTCCTTGTTTTTCCTCTGTGATTGCTTATGCTTAATGAGTCTATTTGCTTTTTCCAGAGGTTTTAAAGCAGGTCTGGGACTTATCTGATCAGGATAGTGATAGCATGCTTTCTTTGAGGGAATTCTGCTTTGCTCTTTATTTGATGGAGCGTTACAGGGAAGGTCGTCCTCTTCCTGCATCACTTCCAAGAAACGTTATGTTAGATGAGACACTATTGTCCATGACAGGTCAACCAAAAGTTGCTTATGGAAATGCAGCATGGGGTCAAAGCCCTGGTATACATATTGCTTCGTCCTTTATTTCTCTTATTTTCTTGTTGCACCTTAGATATTTTGATGTTCCCATCCCGCCTTCATGATCAGGTTTTGGACAATTGCCTGGAATGGGTATTCAACCGATAGCTCCTGCCACTGGTTTGAGGCCACCAGTTCCAGTGACCGGACCCTGGGCTCTGCCTGACGCTGTAATGGCATCTAATCAGCAGAAGCCAAGAGCACCTGTTTTGGAGGATTCCTTTCTGAAAAAAAGTGATGGTGGAGAGGAGAACTCAGTGCCTCAGGATGGAACAGCCTCAGATAAAAAGGCATCATGCTCTTTCTTTTTTCTCTAATATATTGTTTGATTGAGTTGGAATTTTTATTCTTAGATTTTTACATTCTAAAACCATACGTACATTCTAAAACCATATATACACTGCTTTGACTTGAGTATTAAAAACCATTTTTTCAATGATTCTAATTGTATTGCAAGAGTGGCAGAGGAGCATGACTGCATGATTTTGGGTGATTGCTTTTTGTACAAACTGAAATTTGGCTGAATTATTTGTTTATATATTGGTCATAACAAATAATTCCATTTTGAACTCTCTTGAGCTTTAACTTGAATTTCATTTATTAGTCATGTAGTCATGATGAAAATTTTGATTCTGAATTTGTATACCTGATCAACACATGGATGTGTAGCCTGCAGTTAGTGTTAGTGTTTGCAGTCTACTGCTAAGAGGTTCGTTGTTCTGTATTCAGTTATTTGTTTATGATGTAGATCTGCTCTTCAAGTGATCAAAACTCATTGTTTTGCATAATGGCTGTCATCCCATTGTTAGCAGTTTTTATCCTTCTTTTATTCCTTTTATTTTTTTCTTTCCTTTTTTTGATGACCTCTCATCAGAGCTTCTACAATCTTGTTTGCTACCTAATTTCTTAATTGAAAAGTACAAATGCACTTTTGGACAATATAAGGACTTTCTTAAATCTATTGTAGGTTGATGAACCAGAAAAGGTGATTTTGGATTCAAAAGAGAAGATTGAGTTTTACCGTACTAAAATGCAGGACCTTGTAAGTAGTTTCTATAATCTAATGTTTCACTTTAATTGTTTTCATCACTACCCAGTCTTTGTCAATATTAGGCATGCAATAAATGACGTGTTATGAAAAGTTTTGAATTATCAAAAAGGCTACAGAGTATGGCCTGGTTTTGGTAGGCTAGAAAGGCATTATACTTTATTTCTGTTTGGGTGGCTGGTGATGCTATCCTATGAGTGGGAAGTTTATACACAAATTCCAATCATTTGAGAGTTTTTGTTTGGAGCAAGATGCTGTACTGCTTGTCAGATTTAGTTGCTATACAGGATTATTACATAAGTAATTCATATAAAGGCACTAGATCAAAAACCAGTTTTATTTTTTGTGTTTGAATGTTGTTCTTGAAAACTTTAAGTTCTATATCATTATTTTTGGATCAACTTTTTCTAATCTTTTGGTCATCTTTGATCCATATCAGGTTCTTTATAAAAGCAGATGTGATAATAGGCTAAATGAAATCACAGAAAGGGCCTTGGCAGATAAGCGTGAGGTATTCTTTGAAATATAAGGATTAGGTCGCTTTCATGCATCAAGATCTGACTTCTACTGGCTTCATGCCAATAATTTACATTGACAGGCAGAGATGCTGGGTAAGAAATATGAAGAGAAGTACAAGCAAGTGGCAGAAGTAGCTTCTAAATTAGCTATTGAAGAAGCCACATTCCGTGACATTCAGGTAGAATGGTAGATATATACAGTGCCTGGGGATTTTTCCAACTGATTGTCTCTTGCAGCATTTAACTTATCTTTTATTTAGAAGTTCTCTCTCTCTCTCTCTCTCTCTCTCTCTCTCTCTCTGTGCATGCTCATGCATGTATCGTGGCCCTTTTATTTATTAAAGACCTAGATGCTTATAAAATTGTTGTGTGAAATCTTACTCCATGATAATTATTTCACCTGATAACATTTAGGAAAGGAAGTTAGAGTTGCACCAGGCAATTGTTAACATGGAACAAGGTGGAAGTGCTGATGGTATTCTTCAGGTGTGTTCTCACTTTTTAGCTTTGTTGAGTCAATGGAGATTTCATTCAACTCTAATCAGTTATTGGCCTGTATAGGTCCGTGCTGATCGTATACAATCTGATCTTGATGAGCTAATGAAAGCTTTGATTGAACGTTGCAAGAAACATGGGTTAGAGGTTAAGTCAACTGCAATAATTGAGCTTCCTATTGGTACTTTACTTTCATTCCTTTCAATTGTTTTTTAAGATTTTGACACAATTCTTTCCTTGTGGCTTTATGTAGTATGCAACAGGCATGTGTCTATGAATACTGCCCTTGTTATACTAAGGCATAACCAGCTATGTGAAAAGCTTTGTGTTGCATTTACTTGAAGTGTCATATTTTTATTTTTCACCCAGTCTCAAACAAATTGATATACTAATTTCACATTGATTTTTAAGGCTGGCAACCTGGAATTCAAGAAGGAGCAGCTGTGTGGGATGAAGAGTGGGATAAGTTCGAAGATGAAGGTAAATTTCTAGCTGGGAATCTTTTATCCCACATCATGTTTCCTCCTCTAACCTTCTCCCGGCGCCCTTTTTCTCCATTTCTTCCCCCTTCTTTTCAATCTCTTCCTTTCTCTAATTAATGCCACCAACTGTATGCTCTTAAATGAGAATTTGGACAAGTATCAGTAAAATTTTTATTTATGCAACATGCCGATACCTCTTTCAGGATTTGCCAATGACCTCACCATTGATGTGAAAAATGCTTCTGCCATGCAAAAGGAAAAAGCGTCACAAGATGGTAGTCTAACCCCTGATTCTTTATCAAATGGTGATGGCAAGTCTGGGAACTTTTTTAGTACTGGTGAACATGCCCTTGAGGGTGAATCTGCGTACACCCACAGTGAAGATGAATTGGCAAGAAGCCCTCAAGGTGGTTCAACTGGAAGAAATGCCTTAGACAGTCCATCTTCTGATGTTTTTGCAAAGAGTATTGATCCAGATGCAGAAACACATAGGTTTGGCTGTCCATCCATTTTTGTGTTTTGAATATCTGTCTCTTGCTTTATTTTGGACTCTTTGCCCAAAATTATGGTGGTGACAAACTTTTTTATATTTCTTGCAATAGAAGTTTTGATGAATCAACATGGGGTGCTTTTGACACTCACGATGATACAGACTCAGTCTGGGGATTTAACCCTGCTAGTACTAAGGTGAGCCTTATCTACCCTTCTGAAATATAAATGTGGGTATTTATTGTTAGCCTGAATCTGCTGCTTGGTTTGGGTGTTCAAGATGACATTAGTTTATCGATTCAAAGTTAATATGCAATTTTAATCATATAGATTAAGACAAGTGGGACAACTATGGCAAATTTAGGCATGTTCTTGTGGCCTCTTGTGGGAAGGTTAGGTGGATTTGACTACTGGACATTCCTCTTGTACTTAAAATTTTTACCCTAGCTCTTCTAAGCTTTCTAGGTTTCCAGATTTAACTGTAGTGGACAATCAAGCTGTCCATGGATGTCTACTAGTTTTCTAGCATTTTATTACACCGTTCACATGCGTATCTCTGTACATTCATAGAATTTAATGAGATCCAAAATTTATTCTTTGTTGATGTTGTGTCGTTGTATTGGAGGAAACTTCCTGTGCTGCAAATGGAACCAATTGGACAGTTGCCTGACATTGTAACTGATTCATACTCTTTGGCTGGGCATTCTTATTGGTGCACCTTGTTTTTAGCTTTGCAATTAATGCCATGCACAAGCAAAGAGTTTGTGAGAAAATAGAACAGAAGAAGAATATTGAGAATGATTGAAGAGCTTGATTATTTCCTCAAGCCAATAGTGTCAATTTATAATCTGTATAGGACAACTAAATAGAAAATACAATCCTAATTAAATACGTAATTATAGCAACGATTCTAGCACCTAAATATATTCACACAATCACTACGGATACGCATATACTAGCTATTTATGGTACATATCTTAACACTCTCCTTCAAGCGGGAGCGTACAAATCATATGCTCTAAACTTGTTACAAATATATTCAATCCGAGAGCCTCTAAGAGATTTTGTTGGGATATCTGTTAATTGGTCATTTGAGCTAACAAAGCTAGTGGCAATACACCCAGATTCAATCTTTTGTTTGATGAAATGACAATCCACCTCTATATGTTTCGTTCTCTCATGAAACATTGGAATAGAGGCAATGTGAAGTGCAGCTTGATTGTCACAGATTAGCTGCATTTGTTTAAGTTTCCCATACTTCAACTCTTGGAGAAGTTGTTTCAACCATATAAGTTCACAAGTTGCCAAAGCCATAGCACGATATTCTGCTTCTGCACTTTACCTAGCAACCACATCTTGCTTCTTACTTTTCCAAGAAATCAAATTACCTCCAATCATAATGCAATATTCTGAAGTAGACCGTCTGTCTGAAGGAGAACCTGCCCAAAAGGAGAACCTACCCAATCTGTATTTGAGTAACCAATAATCTGTGAATGACCTCTGTCTTCATATAATAGGCCTTGTCCTGGAGCTCCTTTAATATATCTGAGTATCCGAATAACTGCATTCCAATGACTACTACATAGTGCTTGAAGGAACTGACTGACCACACTTACAGCAAATGAGATGTCTGGGCGTGTGATTGTAAGATAATTGAGTTTTTTAACTAATTTTCAGTATCTATCAAGATCCTCCAATTGCTCTCCCTGTCCAGGAACAAGTTTGACTTTTGGATCCATAGGACTATTTGCGTGTCTACAGTCTAACATGCCCGTCTCTGTCAGTATATCCGAAGCATATTTCCTTTGAGAAATGGCGATACTTGTCTTGGAATGTGCCACTTCAATCCCCAAGAAATACTTTAGCTTCCCAAGATCCTTAGTTTGAAAATGACTGGACAAGTGTTGTTTGAGTTTTGAGATCCCAACATGATCATTTCTTGTAATAACAATCTCATCAACATAAACAACGAGATAAATGCACTTATCATGGCCATTATGGTGGAAAAATACTGAATGGTCAGCTTTACTCCGAGACATTCCAAATTGTTGGACTACAGTACTAAACCATCCAAACCATGCTCTCGGAGATTGTTTCAAGCCATATAAAGAATGCCATAGGCGACACACCAAACCATACTCCCCCTGAGCAACAAGCCCTGGTGGATGCCTCATATAAACTGCCTCAGCTAGCTTGCCATGTAAAAAGACATTTTTGATATCCAGTTGATGAAGTGGCCAGTGATGGATGGCAGCTAAGGAAATAAGAAGGCGAACCGAGGCAATCTTAGCCACAGGAGAGAAGGTATCACTGTAATCGAGGCCAAAGATCTGAGTATAGCCCTTTGCAATAAGGCGAGCTTTAAGTCTATTAATCTGGCCATCAGGCCCCACCTTGACTGTATAAACCCATCGACAGCCAATAGTAGATTTGCCTTTCTGTAGTGGCACCAAATCCCAAGTGTCATTGTTATGGAGAGCAGTCATCTCTTCAACCATTGTATTACACCATCCTGGATGTTCCAAAGCTTTTCTAGCAGTCTTAGGTACAGATACATTAGACAAAGTGGTGACAAAGCATAGTAGGAAGGAGACAAACGATGATAACTCACAAAATTATAAATAGGATGAAGATTTCGAGACGAACAAATAACTTTTCAGATGGCAATGGGAGGAGGAGCATCGTCTGTTGAAGGCGAGACCGGAAGATGTGAAGATGAAGGAGAGCAAGAGTCACTAGGAGCCGGTGTTGTACCTGTATTAAGCAAAGGAGCATCAATGGTGTTAGTGGGAGGATGAGGACGACATGAGTAGACGTATAGAGGTGGTGGACTGATTGGTGGTGGAGGAAGAGTAGGAATTGATAAAGCGATGGGAATAAAAACTTTGGATGCGGTTTTGGAGGAAAAATAGAGAGATATTTCAAAGAAGGTTACATTAGCTGACACAAAGTATTTATTTGCAAGTAGATTTTAGCATTTGTAATCTTTTTGAAGTCTAGAATATCCCAAAAAGACACATTTTATTGATTTGGGCTGAAGTTTGTCTTTGCCAGGAGTGTAATCATGAACAAAACAAATACAACCAAATACACGCTGGGACAATTGATGGGCATCTTGGTCGGGAAACAAAATGGAATGAGGACTCTGATTCTGCAAAACAGAAGAAGGCATTCGGTTAATTAAGTAACAAGCAGTAAGAATAACATCTCCCCAAAAACGAAGAGGAACATTATGCTGAATGAGTAAAGTACGTGCAGTCTCAACTAGATGACGATTCTTTCGTTCGGCAACCCCATTTTGTTGATGGGTATAAGCACATGAAGTTTGGTGAGTAATACCCTGAGAAGATAAGAAATGAGTAAAGAGAGTAGGCAAATATTATTTTGTATTGTCACTACGAAGTATTTTAATAGAAACGCCAAATTGATTACGTATTTCAGTAGAGAATTTTTGAAATATAGAGAATAATTCAGAACGAGTCTTCATTAAAAATAACCAAGTGCAACGAGAATAATCATCAACAAAAGTAACAAAATAATGAAATCCCAAAGTTGTATTGACACGACTTGGACCCCAAATGTCTGAATGGACAATTTCAAACATGGACTTAGCCCTATTATTGACTTGCTTGGGAAAAGAAACACGACTTTGTTTCCCAAGTTGATAGGACTCACATTCAAAAGAAGATAAACTAGAAAGACTAGGGACTAATTTTTGTAATTTGGAAAGACTCGGATGACCCAGATGATTGTGAAGAAGATCAGCGGAAGTGGTAGAGGCAAGAGCAACTGGAGAATTTGAAGTAGAAAGATGGTACAACCCTTGTGACTCACATCCTACTCCAATCATCTTCCCGGTACTTTGGTCCTGCACAACAATAGAGTCAGCTGTAAATGTGACAGAACAATTGAGATTTTTACTCAATTTACTTATGGAGATTAAATTATATGGGCATTCTGGAGTGAACAAAACTGTAGTTAAAGGAATAGATGGAAAGATTTTTACTTCTCCTATGCCTTTAATTAAAGTTTGTGAACCATTAGCCAAAGTAACTTTAGACAAAACCGGAGGAGAAACTAGAGATGAGAGAAGACTTTTGTTACCAGATATATGATCAGAAGCACCAGAGTCTAGGTTCCATGGACCAGTGAGCGAAGATTGTGTGAGACAAGCAAAGGAATTACTAGAATGAGCACTGCTAGAAGATTGCTGTTTGGCTGTTTGATATTGCAAATACTCCTTGTAATCAGCTCCAGTTAATAGGATAGAATTTGACACTTGATCCTTTCCATCAGGTAATGGAAGAATACCATTTTCACTAGATTGAGCCATATGAGCAGTTGATCGGCCCACATTATTTGACTGAATGAGGCGTGGTGGTCGACCATGAAGGGCCCAACAAGTGTCTCGAGTGTGATTACTCTTATCACAATAAGTGCAATGGAGCCTTTTACCCTTGCCTCTCTGATAAGTACCCTGTCTCGGTTGGTTTTCACTTTGTGCAGCTAAAACTGAAGATTCAATTTGGGAGAAATTATTCTTATTGAGTGAGATGCGTAGAAGCCTGACAGACACATCCTCTAGAGTGGGAATAACTGGACTAGTTAATATCTGGTCTCTAACAAAATCAAGGTCAGGTCTTAGCCCAATCAATGTCAAAACTATGAAGAACCTGTCTCGATGTTGCTCAGAAATATTATCAGTACATGGTATAATAGAATTAAATTTATCTTTCAATGATTCTACCTGTCCCAAATAACTAGACATATCTTGTTGATTTTGCTGCAGATGAATCATATCTGATACTACCTTATAAATATGCTACACATCATTTGTATATAAGGTTTTCGCCTTAGTCCAGACTTTGCAATAGGTTTTACAAGACTAAAAAATATTAAGTAATTTTGGGTCTAGAGAATGCCACAAGTGACTACATAATTGAGCATCAATCTTAGTTGAATTAGCTCTATTTGTTAAATCTATATCTATGGCATTTTTAACCAAGTGGTCATTGCCTGCCCCATAAACCATAATTCCATTGATGCAGCCCAAGACATATAATTTTGACTTCCTACTAATTTAACAGTAGTAATAGCTGGTGAATTACTAATGGAAGAAAATATGGGTTTGAGAATCTCAGAACCTGTGTTGGATATAGGTGTGAGAATATCAGAACCTGTGTTGGAGGTTGGATTGGAGGACTCCTCAATCTCAGACATGTTGGCAAGATAAGCACACTGAAATGTTGCTCAGAAATACGTCAGAAAGGCCTACTGTATGAAGTGGTAGTGACAAAAAAGTGAGAAACAAGTGACGGGACAAGCGTGGTTGAGGCTGATCTTGGGCTGGGTAATCCACTAGGCTAGGCTGTGACAGCCACAGACTCTCAAAAAGTAACTGGAAAAAGAAGGTAGTGACAAAAAAGTGAGAAACAGGTGACGGGACCAGCGTGGTTGGTTGAGGCTGATCCTGGGCTGGGTAATCCACTAGGTTAGGCTGTGACAGCCACAGACTCACAGAAAGTGACCAGAAAAAGAGAGAAAGTTCCTTACTATGAGGACTTTGTTTCAGATTTCAAATCAGACCCACCAAGGGCTCTGATACCATGTGAGAAAATAGAACAGAAGAAGAATATTGAGAATGATAGAAGAGCTTGATTATTCTTTCAAGCCAATAGTGTCAATTTATAATTTGTACAGGACAACTAAATAGGAAATACAATCCTAATTAAATATGTAATTATAGCCACGATTCTAGCACTTAAATATATTCACACAATCACTACAGATATATATATCCTAGCTATTTATGGTACATATCTTAACAGAGTTATACCATTAAAGATCAGTGCCATCTACTTTTACCAAAAGAAAAATGATGGGGGTTCAGTAAAGCTTTATGGCTGCACATTTGCTGCTCTTATTCTTTGTTTGACTACTATGAAGGGTTTCTCTTGATTCATTTAAATCAAGCCACTTGGATGCTTATGGCATTTGGTGAATGACTTATATTAAGTATTTATATGAATTGTATTATCTGGCAGGATTCAGATTCTGATAAGCACAGAGATTTCTTTGGAGCTGGTGACTTTGGTGTGAAGCCAATAAGAACGGAATCCCCCCCCTCGGAGACTATGATTCAGAAAAAGAGTCCATTTTTTGAAGATTCTGTTGCTGGTTCGCCAGTCTCTAGGTTTGGCAACTCTCCAAGATACAGTGAAGCAGGGGATGGCTTTGATAATTTCTCAAGATTTGATTCCTTCAGCATGCAAGAAGGTGGATTTTCTCCACGAGAGAGGCTTACAAGGTTTGATTCCGTAAGCAGCACAAAAGACTTTGGCCACAGTCGTGCCTTCTCGTCTTTTGATGATGCAGACCCATTTGGCTCCAGTGGACCATTTAAGGTTTCATCAGACAATCAAACTCCAAAAAAAGGTTCTGAAAGTTGGAGTGCTTTCTAGCCAACAATCCAATCGTCCATTATTTTATCTCCTTGCTGCTAATTTCCTCTCCCATTTTGTTTTGGTTTTGTTAATTGTGGCCATTTTTCCCGTCCTGTATAGGTTGGACAAAGAGCTGGACTGTTGTAAAGTTATTTGATATGGCTGTGCTGCTTTTTTTTTTCCTCCCTCCGGATATAACAAGGAAGGTTGGTTTGTTTGTTTGTTAGTTTTTGGTAGCATCCAAAGTTTGAAAAATATATTACTTGTTTTTTGAGTAACAAATTCTGGAAGACCAATGAGAACTGATTTTTTTTTATCTCTTAACCATAATTTCGAATGTAGCCTTATAGAATCCAAACGGTTCAGGGTGGTGGTGCTTTGTTCATTAGCTTAATATTGCCACGAATGAAGTAGCATTGCTATGTCTGTTAGTAATTGTACGATAGCACTTTTTCCATTTTTGCTTCTCGTGTAAGATGTGAGGATCTTTGGTCACAGGTGGCAATCGACTTGAATCTCTCCATATTGCAAAGGTCAACATAAAGATTTTACGAGAAACATGTTACTATCATTGAATGTCGCGTAAGATTGACAATTTCAGTGGAGTTAATGTTTAAATCGTTACCTATTTTAGTAAGGCTTAAACATGAATGAGATGGATTCTTCTTAGTTAGACTAACTCTAAAATCAATATTATCATTAATTCAGCTTATAAGACTTGGCATAAACAAGAATTTTCTGAATGAAAGTATGCATATGCAGGTAATTAAAGTAGGAGTGGGTAATAGGATAAAACGAACCACAACTAGCAATTACAATTCAAGGTTCAAGAGGACCAGAATTGAAATCGCAGGACTTTCAATTATAATTCGGTTCTTATTCAGTTTTAACTTCAGTTTGTTTCCAATTCAGTTCTGATTTAATCAAATCCAATAGTTTATTTCTTTTTAAATTTTTTAAAAAGGAAAAAAATTGGTCAAAGTCAAATAACCCGATTTCAGTTCAATTCCAATATGGTTCAAATTTATTTCTTGTCAATTCAGTTTTGCCCAGTTCAGCAAATTACTTTATCTGCAGAAAGGAACAATGACAAAAACTAAACTTCCATGAAACTGTATCGTATTCCAACAAAGAGAAGCTACATGATGCCGAAGGACTTCTGCTCTGTTTAGAATAACATACAGATACCATAATCCACCACTTGATTACAGTAACTTTGGACAAGACAGCAAACTGTGAGAGCATCATTAAACATTTCAGAACAAACCGTGAGACCAGTAACTTATTAGAAGATTGAGTTAAATATGCCTGAATGAACAGACTCTATCTGATCTCTTTGGCGACTCCTAATTCCTTGTGGACTCCATTGAAAGTAGAAAGCATTGTGGAGCGCATGTTTGCTATTTCTACGAGTGTCTCCAGAGCTGCAAAAAAATTTACAACTTTTAGAATATATCCCATCCTGTGATGGCTATTTTCACAAATATTTGTGTTTGATATGCACCTGTCTCAAATGATAGTTGGGCAGCTCGAAGCTGCGGGGAAACCAAAGTACCAAACACAGATAGTGATCTTGATCGCTTCTTTTGAACCTACACCAGAAAAATATAACTCATACATTTCATAAATTATTAACATGTCTAAGATGGTACTACCAAAAAGTTTACTGTGAAATATGGATCCTTCCAAATCAAATAGCTATATAATCCATTCAACAACCCTGGAACTTTTCTTTCACAGTTTTTATCATTCTGTTCTGCCTAAGTATATTCATTTTTTGTTTATTTTACAGCTGAACAGATATGGGTGTCTGTTTCCTACAAGAACATGTAGCACAAGACATGGTGAACTCAAACAACATAAATTGCAGAATATATGAAGTGAATTTTGTGGAATCCTTACTTGGTCATCAACCATCAGAGGAGCTTGCTTTGGAGAGATTTCCTCTTAATCAAATTGAAAATAGTAAATAAGAGAGAACCCACCAGAGAGAAATCAGTCAAAAAGCAGAAAAGAATCCAGAAATCAACATATAATTTTCCATAATTGCAAGTGGTGAGAAATGCCCCAAATGTATAGAAATGAACATTTTCAATGAAAGCACAAAAAATTTCCACGAATAAGGAGAACATAATACCAGAAAGCTGGGGTTTTCCCCGATGTCGTGGCAGTGGACTGCCAGATTTCCCTTGCAATCCATCCACTTTGGAATTTTGATCCTCATAACTGCATTTACCATCATACAAGGATCCCCATTTACGCAAGATAAAGTGTGGTTGCTCTTCCATGGAATCAACTATAACAGATCATATATCAAAGCAAAGCAAATGTATATAATAACATTCAGCGATGTTTCTACCAGAATCCAAAAAAGGGAAACAAAAGAGGGAGAAAGGGAATTACCAATATCTGGCGTTACTTGCAGTGAGGTAGAAGCAGAGTGGACTTTAAGGTCCAATAACGAGCTATTGACGCGTGAAGCCCCCATGGAATGTCGAGCACTAACCAATTCCAGCCATCCCTGATAAAAATTAACACACACATCGAAAAATCAAAGAGGAATTAAAAAAAAAAACAGCTGAACTCATCAAGTGATTAGCTATTTCAAGCACAAAAAAGAAGAACACAGAAGCGATTGCAACGAAATTACGTTAAATTTACTGGAGAAAATAATCAAGTTCACCGATTCAACTAGCGTTCATTACCTGGCGAAGTGTACAGGATAAAGATTCGAAAAGAGTCAAATAGTTGTCTACAGAATCCAGAAATCGCAAAACATGTTCGTCTCCTACTTGTTTTTGTTGCTGCTGTGGTTCTTCTTCAAGCTTTAGCTCTTGGTTTTGCTTCATTCCAATTTCAAAGTCGATTTCTTTCTTTTCCTCTTCCATGAGCCTCAGCCGAAAAAAAAACGAACCGAATACATATGTTCCTTTAAGCTAAGAAGGACAATATCCGATTGTCCAAAGCCTAAGAGAAGCCCAGCCCATTCCCCAAGCCCTCTAAACCTAAAGCCCAGCCAATCCCTTCCCACACCACCACCCCCCCCGCCCTTTTCCTTAATTTCGTCGTCTCACTCCCTACACCACATATCCCGACTCCCGCCCCTCTGATCCGACTCTTTAGGGGTGTGCCGCACAGTCCAGTGCCCATCTCGTGGCGACGCCTCCGAGGTCCGAGCGATTAGCGACGCCTTATCACTGCTATCCATCGATTCGTTTGTTGAACTGCAATTTCTGCCCTTTGTTGAACTGCTGTGAAATCGATAAACGAACCGAATCGGTTCGGTTTTCATTTTACATCGTTCGGTTCGACAGAATGCTCACCTGTATTTTAAGACTTTTTGTGGATCTTAATGTAAATTCAAAAACTTTAGAGGAGTAATTTGTGATTTGAAGAAACGGTGCCGTTGCATTTGCTAGAAACCGGCGGCGGAAAGGTTTTGGAGCGAGAAAACAGAGGTTGCAGAAGCAGCAGAAGAAGGGTTTTGAAGCCGCTATGGAATCAATTGTGAAAAAATATCAGCAGAGATTCAGAAAGGTCAAAGAAGAAATGGACAAATGGGACCATCATCGATCTCGCTTGCTTTCGCAATTCAGAAACGCTTGTTCCATAATCGAGAGGTTAAAGGTCATTTTTTTCCCTAATTTGATAAATTTTTTTAACTATTTCTTTTTCTTGTTGGATTCTCACCCACAAAAAATAAAACAAAAGATACAAACTTTGTTATCAGGTGATTCAAGATTCTAACAATTATGGGGCTTTGAATAGTGTGAGTGGCATAGTAGATGCAGTGTTGAGAAAGCAAATGGAGTCCTTAGAGACCATTTTTCTTTCCATGAACAAGACACTGTAAGTTTCTTCTACCCTTTTCATTCAATTACTGAGGAATTGTGTTAACTTTGGAATGACTGACTATTTCAGGGAAGAGTTTCGTGGAATTGTATTGTTTCTTGAGAAGATGCATCGGGATGGTAGGCTATTTGTTAAAGTGGGTTCTAATCAGCTGACAGCAAAACAGTTGCAGCAACGAATTGGTATTAAGCCATGTCTTGCTGATTGCTTGGATGGGCTTATGATTCTTCATGATATGCATCGCTCAGAGTACAAGTTTGGATTAGTTTATAAGCTTTTTAATATGTGAAAGAATGCATTTTTCTGCCTATTCTTTCACGCTGAATAATCATTGGCAGACTCATATTATTTAAAACTTAATGGCCATTCTAATTTTCTGGCAGGTATCTTCTTAAATCATCTGTGGTATCAGCACTTCCAGCGCATATCTTGAAACCCAGGTACACTAAGTTCCATTTCTTTAAACATTGGGGGAAAAATATTTTCATTTCTTTTAGGGAATTTAACAAAGTAAGATCATTTACCTGGTTATGATGTATATTGCACTACATTGCAGTTCCAGTGATCTAGCTGCACTCCAGCAACTCATGGTTGATCAGCCTAATATCCCCAAAGAGGAAGGTAGATAGCAGATAATGAAGCATGTGAAGAAGTTAATTTATTTCAGTGTGCCTACTGCATGCTCTCATTTATACTTGTTCGTGCATTTTTTATGTGCATATCCACTTCAAGTGTATGTGGCTCGGCCACTTTCTTTCTTGGCTAATCAATTATAATTCTAGCTAATGCCAGCTAAATTGAATAAGATTTATGGGTGAGAATCAGTTTATGGAATAGTAAGTGGAACATAGTGGGGAATTGACTTTGAGATGGAATCTCCTAGGCAAAAAAATCTGTTCTTTGACTTTGAGATAACTTTCACATTGTTATCCTTACATTTTTAATGTTTTTGAGTTCCTGTTGTCTTGAAATATCCTCAATTTTGTTTGACAAAATAACTGAATCAGAACTCAGAAGAGGTATAAACATTCTATCTAACGTATTATTTTGAATTTACTAGGAGTCTGGAGATTGTTTAATCATATGACAGATGGTTTTCCATTACAAAACTTAACAATGTTGGTTTTCTGTTGGAGAGCCCTAGATGAACTTGTGAAAAATGATGAAACTTTCCTACCTGACTGATTTCATTTAGTTGAATAGACCCTGCAAGTGTATGTTTTTGCTTGTCCAATGGTTTAACCTAAACTCCATCATCTATTCTTTAGCGTTATCAAACTGTTATTATTAACATTTGCTAATTTCTACTTTCACTTCTTCCTCTTAACTAGTGGCTAAATTCTTAAATGCAGTGGATCTCATCTTTGACATCATCTTTGCAGAAGAGATCAGTTAAATTCTTGTGTGGTTGTTGACAAGCTTTTATAGCAGTGTGGAAACAGAAATCTCATTGGTATAGTAGAGTTTATGCTAGCAGCATAATGTCTTTGTGGAAGGATTATTTTGAGCAGCTTGAAGAATCAACATTTTTTCAGATTAGTAGAGTGCAGTGCTGACAAAAATTCTCAGTATTGCCAGCGTTCATTCTCCTCAGAAAAGTGACATTCCTCATCTATACCTTAACAGAATATTCCTGTGAAAGACTGCATGATCTGCATGAAGAGCTTATTGCCCCAGTTACCCATGTGTGTCACTGTGGCAGATATTTTCCCTAATTCCTATTGAGCAGAGTCAATTTCAACTATGGTAATATTTGGTTGTATAGAGTTGATTGTATTATCATTATGAGCTAATCATCCTGCAACTTATCAGCTGTTTAAAGAATATTTGTCGATGCTCAAGGACCTAGCGCAAACAGCTGTTGTTGCAAAGGCACGCTATCCAACTCATTGCAGGAAACATGGTTGTCTTTGGGAATGAGTTCTTTCCCATTATTGTAAAGAGGCATCGAGAGTTTATGTCAGATTTATGTCACATGGGATGTATATTAATACTCTGTTTGCTTAATTCTGTTAATATGGAACAGAAACACTGCTATTTAAAAGTTCAACTAATGCTCTATTTGCTCAAGTCTGTTACTAAGCTTTAATCCAAAAAAGATGGCCCATGGTAAACTGTTGCCATCAGCTAGATTTCTTCCTTACAGTTGTCAGTACTTAAATTTTTTGCAAATCCCAGTTGAATGATCTTGTTCCAATGGCAAAAGCGTCTTTATTTCTTCCCTATCTGTGAACACCTGAAAGAAAAAAAAAGTGTGTTCGAATGTTCTCATTATATAATAAACAGATTTGGGCCATACAAGGCAGAAGCTAATCTTTAATTTAACAAAATTGACAGAGTTGGCCCCACCTGGATTTTGTGCCACAACCTGTCAATTTTTCTTTGTTTTGCCTTATGGAAAAACAGGCTGTTGAGAAGCTGGTTGCCTTTTTAGATCACACAAATGTCAAGGTAGTTGAGGCAGCACTAGCAGCAATATCTACTTTTTTGGACGAACAAGGGGTTGTGTGAAGCAGATGGGATTAGACCTATACTTGAGTTGATGTGTTACTTGAGAAACGGATGGAGAATCTCAGGAGGCTGTTGAGAGGCTTTTTACGAACTGATGATAGAGCATATAAAGTTTCTGGAGATCCAAAAGCGACCATTGAACCAGTTGATGCCTTCCAGCATGCTGACTATCGGACCCGAAAGATTACTCAGCATGCCCGGATACACGTTGACATTTCTTCAGATGATTACTGCATCATGCTAGAGTGTAACTTAACATAGTAGAAAGGCACTGTGTCCTTTAAACCCAAGATTTGAGTAATTAAAACACCGCTAAATGAGATAATATCATTACAAAAAGTGTAAATTCACGGGATTTATAAAGTAATACGTGAAAACAGCCTTCTTCAGGTAATCAAACACAAAGATGCATCTATAAATCATTTGTCTATGCAGCCAGCATCATGGTCTGCCATG
The DNA here is from genome assembly GCF_030052815.1 of Hevea brasiliensis. Taxonomy (NCBI): domain Eukaryota; kingdom Viridiplantae; phylum Streptophyta; class Magnoliopsida; order Malpighiales; family Euphorbiaceae; genus Hevea; species Hevea brasiliensis. The sequence continues at coordinate 107,788 of NC_079504.1, read as the reverse complement.
ATAGCACAGTAAGCAATCTCCAACATCTTCCAACTGAACAACATCCACCCACAAGCAAAAAAAGAAAAAGAAAAGAACGAAAATGTTGCTGGACTTTCTAATGAATAAACCTTCAAATTGGATGAACAACAGATGAATTTATTTTTTAATGCAACATAAGAAAGAAAGATTAGGAATACAGGATCAATTTATGAACAGCAGTGAAGAAAAATAGACACAATAAACTGCCCAGGTGCAAACTGATTAAGTCCCAAGAATGAAATTCGGAGTCACAATCTATGCTCAAAATCCCCACGTGATAATAAACGTAAAATTTTCTTCACCAATCAGAGTAATCAAGGGACTTCACATATGCAGCACGGCCAGTGATTTAGTAATACATGAAGAAGCATCCAATTCATGAGTCATGTGATTCCTTGAAATATGACTCCAATTCGTCCCTGTCTCTGACACATCACATACAGTCAGGAAGTCCAATACTTGACCAAATATTTTGAACATTTCCACCCCAAATATAAGGTTTTTGTCCGCAACAAATGCAGCATTCCAGTCCATTGGGGCATCAGGATGTACCGACACTTCAGTCCAGGTAAGATACATAAGATCTAGCTCCCACAATTTCCTAACAGCCTTGTTCCTCTGGCCTATTTGACCATCTCCTTCACACCAGGAGACTGAAAGCATGAATAATCGACCGTTACAAGATACAAGTTTAGGGTAATACTCATAAACACGGGGAGGGAATGGGAAGGTTTGGATTGCTATCCAGAAGCCCCTTTCTATGTCATATCCCATAAGCTTGCCTGTCTCCGAATAAACATAAAAAATCCCATTACATATAACCCCAGAACACACCGCCCCAAAATCTATGGGCAGCTTCTGGATTTCTGTCCATTTATTTGATAAGGGATCATAGATTTCTCCAGAATCCAGAGGCTCATCCCAAGATCCGAGACCTCCAATAGCAATCAATACAAAACTTTTACAACCCTTAGCATTTCGCTGATCATTTTTTTGTCTAATGAACTTGTGTGACTTTCTGCTATGTAACAATGATGTTTCATCTTCATCAAAAGCATTTCTGTACTGACGTCTTAGTGAAAGCCGATGAGGATCCTCATAAACATCTGAAACACCACCAATTCGAGACCTGGGAAAATGCCTTTCTTGCCGATGCTGATGACTCTGTAAAATTGAAAAATTGGAGCTAACCTCAGAAATTCCCAAAATAGGCATTGATCTTGCATACCTCATGGAAGCAACTTTGCGCCAAGATTTTGTTAAAGGGCTGAAGACCAGCACCCCTTTGTGAGTTCTGAATGAGCTCCTATCCACTCTCCCAAAGTGAGTCAAGCTAGAACAACCTCCAACAATATAAACATCATCCTGAATACTAGCAACAGAGAACATGAACCTTCCTTTTAGAATATCAGAATCAATCCTATGCCATTGGTCTTGTGATACATCCAATGCATGTATCTCCGCAGAACAATAGCCATCTTTAACAGCCCCAAAGAGAAATAACCATGGATTCTGATGCAAACCATCTCGTCTCATTTGCAAGAACCGAGGTGCGGTGGTCAAGTATCTCCACTTCTTGCATACAAGGCGGGCATTCATGAGACTGGTCAATGGGAGTCTTACCAAACACATTTCCAATATGTCATCTGGAAGAAAGATGTGCAAGCTGCTATTTTCTATTGAATCTTCAAGTTCTAAATCTTTTCTGATATTTTTCTTCCAAAACTTTTCCCTAACCCCGTATGAGAAGCAATCAACTCCAGGTTCATCAGTGCCACATATTGGTTTGTACCCCTTTCCTCCTTCACTGGCACTTGATGACCTTCTCCTACTACTTGGATCCCCATATTCCTCACCAGCGTCAGCACCTACTTTACAACCACCACCCCTGCCATATAAAGGAAGACATTTTGCAGAAATCCCCCTCGCATCATCCTCCGCATCTCCTTCAAATCTGTTGTTTGTTTTCTTCAACTTCTGACTAACACTTCTCACAAGCCGCCGAGACACTCTCAAAGCTTCAAAATCCCGATTAAGATATGCCTCTCCAGTTAGTCTCTCAGAAAACCTTCCATTCATTGACATTTTCCAACCAACAGCTTATAAACCCTAACCATCTCGCAAACACCGTTAGTCATCATTCAAAGTCATCATTCCCCCAGTTCAACTTCTATTGTTCTACAAAACAAGCAACGAAGAAAGATTATGCACAGGCATCGTCAGAGCAAGAAATCTTGGGGGAAGAGGTGATATAAAGACGTCATTCCCCAAATGCAGAGTCCTGGCATAGCTGCCAGATCCATAACATAAAATTTGGGATAGAGGAAGCTCCTTCAAGTCAGATCCTTTGCCAAAAAAAAGAACAGACGGTAAATTAGGAAAATTATCAGTTTTTAAATTAAAATCGAAACCTACAGGATCCATTGAGCTGGAAAACAGTTAATCAAGTAATTAAGTTATATTACAGCTTTTTCCTAAAGAAGAAAAAGTTATTTTCTTAAACTAGTGGGTACAAAAATCTACAGTTCTTTTATACAAATTCGCAACCTGAAATCGATTTATTGTTCTACAAAGACCAAGAGAGAAACTTTGAATCATATTTTAAGTAAGAACTAATTTACCAGTAGAGAAACAATAAGCAACATTGTCGGTCAAATGTTAAAAAAAGAAAAAACGAAGAACACCCGTGATCCATCTGAAGAAAACAAAAGAAAATCTTGAAGCAACCATTTTTAGCATTAAAAAAAAAAAAACATAAAATCCGCTGATTACTTCCCTTTTTTTCCTCTGATTTCCCAGTTATCAAACATCCATACAAAGCCTAGAGAAGAGATATAGAGATAAAAAAATGTGACTTACATTTTGACAAAATGTGGTGGGAGAAATCCGAAATCCAAGAATCCAAAATGTGAAACCAAATCTGAACCCTCAAGTAAAGAAAATCCCAATCCGCGATTAGATTGGAGCGAGTGCAGATGATGTTAAGAAGCAAAAATTAGTGCTTGATTTGGTAAGGTTGGAATTAGTAAAAGGAGACACAGTACTCACATTGAAAAGCGACCCATCAGCTCTTCTTTTTCTTTCCCATTTGTCATTCTCTCTCTTTTTTTTTTTTTTTTTAGTTTCTTTATTTTAAAAAAAAAAAAAAAAACATACACACACGCAAAGGTTTCTATGTCATTTGATGCTTCCCCACAGTTATCGTAGTGAAGTACGAGTAGCTACGGTCGTTTTACGTTCATAATTAATTCAAATTGAGATTAAAATAATTAACGATAAAAAATTATTAAATATATTATTATATATATATTATCTCCTATAATTAAATAAAATATATTATATATTTTATTTAAAAAAATTTTATCCTTTTATAAAAAAATTGAAAACATTTTATAATTTTTCATAAATCATTAATTTCGCACAACTTAATTTGAAATTGAGGGAGACGAATTCCCTTTTATTTAATTGATTTTTTTTAATTTTTGCATTTAATAGAATATATGAAGCTCAAAAATTAAAAATTTATATAATATTTTCTGAATAATTAAAATTTATATAATATTTTAAATGTGTTAAAAATAATACACTTTATATTTATAAAATTTTAAGTATTTTAATTATTATTATTAATCTCTCCTTAAAATTTAAAAATGAAACAGGCATCAGGAATCGAAGCAGGGAACGACTTCGGTGGCATTGAATTTGGATGTGACGGAGCGAATCAGCGAAATGTTCGGCGGAGTTAGAGAAAATGGAGGCGAATAATGAAGGGTTGTTAGATTGGTGGAGCCCATGACCCGCTCCTTGCTCAATAACATCTCATGGTAATCGTCACGGGCACGATGTTGCAAGAGAGGGCTATGAGCCCTTATCACAAAAATTAATAATTACGCGTCCTTATTTTTAGTTAAGAACCTATTTAGTCATTTTTTAAACTGAATATCTGTTATAAAATTTAATTAACGTAACACATAATGATAAATATATTGATTTATAATCAATATTTAATTTAAAATTTATTTAATTAATTTATTTTTTTTTCTAATAATAATCTTATAATTAATATTAAATTTTTGGAATGATTCTAAAAATATTATCAATTTGATACATTAAAAGTAAATAATTTTAAAATTGTCTTATATCAAAATTCAATTAATAATAATTTTTAAAGTAAATTACATAGGTCATATTTCAATTTTAGATATATAATAATAAAATATTTAAATTTTAATTTATAATATAAATTATCTGATCTTCAATTTAAAAGTCATAAAATTTCTGTAATATTTAGTAGTCGATTTCAAAATTATTTACATTAGTTTATCATTTATTAAATTAAAAAATATATATATTTCATGAAGTATTAACTTCATTTAAATATATTATAAGTTATTAAAATATTAATTTGTGTAATTTAAATAGTCAGTACTGTTGGTAAAGAAAAAATAATTAAATTATTTTCATAATAATTATCAAATTAATAGATAAAATATAATTTTATAATTTAACAAGTGTGATGTTAATAAAAATAATTTGGAAACCAACTATATAAAATAATAAAGAGATTTTATATTATTTAAATTAAAAATTAAAGAGTTTTATGTTATTTAAATTAAAAATAAAAAATTTTATATTAAAAATTAAAATAGATATCTCCCTGTATATGTCTAATTTAAATTTAAATTTAATTATATTTTTTATATATAAAAATAAATATACAGGATGATATTATGCCATTTGCATTCAAATTCCATTACACCTATATTAGGGAATATCTCATTATCTATAATAATGATCTAACAAGGGTATTAATTAAGGAACATGTGCGTTTTCAAGCACTCAATAGAGAGAGGTGTCAAATAATGAAAGGCCGCATATTAATGCATCATGACTTTGGACAAATGAATTTGGACCACTTCCTATTTATAAGGTTCGAAAGATTATCATGTCCACTTTTATTATTATTAACAAAGTTGATTTGTATGCCATTTAATAAAAATATAATACCTTAATATCTCACGGTTCTCATTAGGATCTGGACGTAAGGCATGGGCTGGGCCGAGTGCCCTAGGGTTTAACACAATTCTACGGTTAGTGAAGAGACAAAGAGGAAGAAGAAGAAGAAGAAAATGGCGGAGTCTGTGGCGGTGTGGCTCATCACCATATTCGCCATATTGACCTTCACAGTCGTTTTAGCCGTCGAAGACAAGTGCGGTGCATGTTATGCCGTTGCGGTATTTCTCATTCTTCTCTCTGCGGTCTTCCATTTTTTTTATCAGAAATTTCTTTAGCTGATTTCAACTTTGGATATTTCAATTCGGTGATCTCTGATTTTCTCAACCAGAGCACACTCCAGATAAATTGATCTTAATTGCAATATTATTTTTTGTAATTTATTATTAGTTAAGTGATTAATGTAATCTGATTGGGGCGGTAAATGCTTTGCAGGATGAGTTGGAGCGAGGGCTTTCAAATGTAAGGATTTTGCTGTTCTCTTTTTTTTCTTTTTCTTTTTTTTTCCCCATTTTGTGAGAATTGTGATGATTTGGCATTTTGCATATAGGAAAAACCAAGGAATCATTTGGATATGAGAAATCGCTTGAATTCTAAAGGTCAACGTGAAGGAAAGGTAATCGATTACAGGTATTGTTTCAATATCTCCTTTCAGCTTCTGCAGGAGGAAAACGACCAGTCATGTGAGTGGCAATTTTCATTTCTGATGGATATCTGGAGTGTATAGTGGAGAGTTTAATGTTGGAGGGTGATGAAAATGCGTGGTATAAGGTCAAGAACTAAGCTTTAGATTTAAAATGGGAGATTAAGGACAAAGGACTGGACTTAATAAATAACAATTAGATCAGCAAATTGATTTAAACAGGCAAATTTTGTTCATTTCATATTTTCACTTATTCCAGGGAGTGGATCTAGGTATTTGCAAAATTATAAACTTAATTTTTTACTTTCAATTTTATAGATATGGATATATGACATTTAAAACAACTACTGTTTACTTAATGTTATGGATATTACGTTATATGATCTCTTTTCAAATAAATTATTTCCTACTGGGTATAATTTATGTAACAATGTCTAATTTTATAATTGTGCAAATGCTTCAAATTTTCAAATAGAGTCAGCGAATTGAGAGTTGTTGAACTCTTGGATGGACTTTGTGAGAAGATGCAAGATTACACTCTTGAAAAGGTATGTTTTCAGTTTGGATTGGTTTCTCTGTCAATCATGTTCCTTTCTTTTTCATTTGAGGCAAGGCACGTTTCATAATTCTGTATTCTGTCATCGTGTATCCTTTATTATTATTATTATTATTATTGAGAATCAGACAAGGTATTTTTGTAGACATGCAGCAGTACACTTGGATAAATTGCAACATATTCCTGAAAAATTTTTGTGACATTGTAATCAATATTCATCTTCGTCTTTTTTGCAGATGGATTCCACAAGAAGCTTGTGGGTCAAAGTGGATAACTGGGATAATCTTACAGCTAGTGCGTACTTTCTTGCAATAGCTGCAGTTAACCATATCTTCCTTTTAGTTTGGCTAGCATGCTTTAAGCCTTGAACAAATTTGTGCCTGGGCAGCCATTTTCTTCCTCTTGCTGAACCTGATGTTTTTTTTGAATAAATTATACTTTTCTGTTTGTTTTTATGTACTTCCAAAATGCATTGATGATGATGACTGGTTTAACTCTGGATGTTTATTGCGAGTTCCCTCTTTTATAGTTGTTTGAAATTTTTATTAAAGGATTCATTATTTTTATTATGATATAATAGGTTTAGCCATTATTTTTATTAAAACATTTGTTTTTGTCAATAGATAAGCAAGAGGCTCGAGCATATTCAAAAGCCATATCATCTTATTGTGGAAGGTGAGATGTCAAATGGTTTTCACTTATGCGCTTATATTAAGTAATTGTTTGATTTTGTAATGGCGTCTGTTCCAAGGTTGATAAGGCCAATAAGATCATAGTTTACTAAGTTCAATCCATGTGTTTAAAATGGGACAGGTTACTGGAGGAAACTGAAGATGAGGTGATTATTCTTATCATGATTAGCCATTTCTAGATTCAAAGGCCATTTTTGTTTGTATAGAAGCTAACAATGTAGCGCTACTAATGTTGATTAATATTGCAGTTGACAGAATTGATAAAGAAAGGATCTGTGAAAGTAGGAGGTGTCAGTAAGGTTCTATGTCAAGATTTGAGCAAGCATTGCACCCATTCAAGGTAATATTGAATCTCAAATTTGAATTGATCTTCACTTAACAAATGCTAAACACATACCCTGAAAAAAAAAAAAAAAAAAAAGAAAAGAAAAGAAAAGAAAACATTGCATGATATGCATCATATTTCAACTCCAAGAAAATACCCAACTTGTTTGCACATATATCAATTAGAAACTAGGAAATTCTACTTCATCCTTCAATTTTGTATTGTTTACTTATTATTTTATAAAAAATTGTGGTTCTTTCATAAACAACTAGGTTTAACAGTTGACATATAGTAGTTGGGGTTCAGCTTCATATAAGATGAGCTTTCGTTTTATGTGCAGCTATTCTCATCAGTCAAATGGCGATGATGAACCAGATGGAGAACTCTGAGTCACTCCTATCAAATAGATTATTTAAACCCATTAACTTGCCATGGAAAAAATTTCCATGATTGAATTTGGCTGTCTTGTTTTTTGAACTCACAAATTTTGTTTCAATACGCAAGTGATGTGGGGTCATTGTTCTTCGTTCTGTTTCCAACTTCAAACAAGGAGAATGATGGTTATGTGGTCATCACTTGTATTTGTTTCCTAATTGCTTCTTGTTAAGCATTTGGTCTTGTTGACTGAACCTATCCAAAGGCTATTGCCCTCCTCTCTCTCTCTCTCTCTCTCTCTCTCTCTTTCTTTTCAACAATGTAACCTGAAACCGTCAAATTCAATCTAGAATAATTAGGCTGCGATTACCGATGTAGACTTTTATTTTTGAACAAAATTACCGGTGCTGACTGATGTCAACTGGCGGGAGATTTTATTTTTTTATTTTTTGGTAATTACTGAAAAGAGCCGAAGCTCTAAGCACACCCACACGGCAAACAGCTAAGCCCAAGCTATCATGGAGTCATTGCCGAAGCCCAGGAGGTTGAACCAAATTAGTAACCCCAGTTGGAACTTACGATACCCATTGAGCAAGGAGACGGAAGCATCCTAGGGAAAGGGGAGCACTGGGGTCCTAAAATTCCAAAATATTTCAAGGATAAATTAGTAATTTCACAAACTTCCCAAATACTTTAATCCCTTCCCTCTATTTAGAGTTCTGCATTCGAGATTCATAAAAAATCTCTCACAATTACGACATGGAAAATCTAAAAGCTAGATGGATAAATCAGAATCATTTGATTGCTAACAACTTATTTGCCTGAAGAATTAGTGTAATTAGCTATTTTTTAAGCAAGAGATTTTATTATTAAAGAGAAAATAAATTAAGAAACTGAGAGGATAAGCTCCAAACAACTTTATGCCAGTAAAACCACCCAAAACACCTAAGCCTAAAAAGAAGTAAGCTCTATCAAAAAAAAAAAAAAAAAATACAAAAGTTGGTAGAACAAAGCTCACAAAAACATCCATATCTTCTTGAGAAAACAGTCCACGACACTATCTTGTATTTAGAATCCTCTACAGTTGAGGGTTAGTTTCGAAAGACAAGATGGCAAAAAAAAAAAAAAAAGAAATATGAGGAGTCCAAATGCATGTGTGCATATGTTACCAATACCACCAAAATGAGCTTTTACTATAAAACTTTTAAGGGACCAACTAAGACATTGAAATAAGTGATTGTGCATGTGTTTGCCATTTTGCTTTATAAGAATTCCTCAAAGCGCCTTTGCAATTTCAGCAAATGAGAACAAATGGAGCTTTTGAAATTATTTTTACCTCAAATAAAGATAAGAACTGATTTGCTGTACTTTGCTCCATCAAAGTAAGTCGTAGTATAAAATGAATTGATGTAATTAACTTAAAATACCAAAGCCATGATGACAAATTAGAGGTTTTTATTATCTTTATTTTAAAGATGTATTTTGGGGAATTATTTTATTAGCAACACTTCAATATGATATATAGGAGATTAATATACTCAAAAAGAAAGGTTAGAAAAAACTTTTGATTTCATTGTCTTTCTAAAACAATTGAAATTTCATGCAATTTTTTAATTTCATCAATTCGTAGGATTTTATTAAAAAAAAATGTAGGAAAAATAAAATTTAAATTTACAAAAATATGAGTTTTATAGGTTAAACTAAAAGGAGAAATAGTTTTCATTGATTGAGTAATCAGTCCGCGCACTCGTTAGCCTCCCTGACAAAATTCTAGCTCCTAGGCTATTCTACATGTAGCAATAGCATATACTTTTCTCAGAGCTAGACATAGGCCAGTCTGAATTTGAATCAAAATTGATAAACTCATATTTAATTGGAGTAATCAGATCAAAACTAAGTCAGATCAATTTTGATTGATTCAATCTAATTCCAAGTTAAATTTTTAATAAAAAATTTAACTATTAAATTTGATCAAAGTAAATAAATTGAACTAAAATTAAATCAAAATAAAATTAGAATTGAAATCAAGTTCGAAAACTGCGCGCTTAGGTCTACTCAGCACTGTGAGAGAGAGCAGAAAATTGGTACATTAATACGCATACGGCTTCTAACACCATTTGGTACGTGCTGGTAATGACATGACAATTCACACTTAAGAGAGCAAACTTAAGGTCGAGATACTGAAATAGAAATTCCAAAAAAGTTCATATACCACATGCTATCATTCAATGAGCGATCAAAGGGAATAATTAATCAAGTTATACCATGAAACCATTGCTGTAAATCAGTTAGTTAAATGAATGACAAATAGCCAAGACAACTAATGGGCAATGGAAGAGCATACCCCTCAGTTTTCTTTTTTCAAATATATGTACAAAGGATAAATGAAAAATAAGAGATTTGTCCATGCAACTAGACAGTTGAACAATGAACTCAATGAAATGGTACAACATAAATGATCTCAGATGCACAGGATTTTGAAACTCAAAAGAATCACATTCTATGCGATGTTTATTTCCTGAACATCAGCCATTCATACGAGGACACTTGGAGCAGCCTAGGAGAAAAAAAAAAAATTGTCCCTGAAAAGCATTTGTACAAACCTCTCTAAATCATCCCATCCTTTCATGAGTTGCAGTCCAGTACACCCTTGAGCAAATTGAGACCCTCAGCTGATATGCTTCTTCGAACTCGAAATTGTGGGATCTCCATCCGAGGGGGTGGGTCTGGCGAGAAACAAACCACTATCACTGTTACGTTATCACATGTGCTGCGCTTTAGAGCCTCCCTGACCAACTCTCTTGAGCATCTTTCAGCATCGTTATGTAGCATTAGTTCCTTCCTTGCAATTGTCACTGCACACTGGCTGCTCATTACATCCCACAGGCCATCACAACCCAGGATCAAAAACTCATCCTCCTCAGTTAGATTTGTATCCTGCAATTCTGGCTCTGCACTTAAAGGGCATGCAGAACCCTTGGGCCCCTTCATGTGCCAGTCTCCCAGGGCACGTGCAACAGATAATTGGCCATTAAGGTAGCCATCATATATGACTCCACCAAGTTTCTCAATTCTCAATCTTTCAGATGTGCAATTTGGTTTGTGGTCTTTGGACATCTCAATTGCTCTACCTCGCCTCCCCAATACTGCTCGACAATCTCCAGCATTGGCAATTATCAAGGTCCTGTAAAGAGAAATTATTTTAGAGACAAACCAATCATGGAACAAATGAAAAGCAACCAAGGACAAAATCACAAACAACCAAAAAACTGGTGTTCTGTGTCTAGGAACCAGGAAAGAGCTGTAGACTTGTCATATTTCAGTGATTAAGATAATCTTAGAAAGACATGAATATTGGAATTCCAGAAAAAGATAATCCTAGCTCATCCTAATTTAAAAAGTTCAAAAGGAACTTCGATCAAATGCATCACTATTGCTATGCTACCATACACTGTAATCTTCTTCTCTCACTTTCGTTCTCATTCTTTCACTCCTAATCCTTCTTTATTATAACTTATAGTCCTACAGCTCCATATTGTTAAAACTAATAGTCCTACAGCTCCATATTGTTAAAACTAATATTTATTCATAAAGTCATTTACGTCATCCTCCAGGGAAGCATCTTTGGAGGGCCAATGTCCATCTGATGGATGCTTGGACACTTGGGGCACTACCCCTCTAAAAGGAATTTGGCAACAATATCCCCCGGTACAATAATGAATTCCAAGTCAAAATTTAAAATCAAAGGCAACTATGAGGCAAACTTGCCTTCCAAAGATAAGGGCAGTTAGTGCAGTGGTGCCAGAGGAGATATCAAGTTCGCTATCATCTGCAAATGCATAATCAGCTTTCACAAAAGCACTCCTAATTGCCTTCTCCATGCAAATTGGAAAATGAGGGTCCTCAATTATGAACCTGAGAATATTATTTCTAACAAAAGATGCTGCATCAGTACCTCCATGCCCATCAAATACCTGTGCACATGTATCAATAAGTATCGGTTAATGTTAGTGAATATGGCCAGCTAAGGCAACAAATTTTTAACAACTTACCAAAGTCACAACTTTTGCTACAAAATTGACGAGTGCTGCTAAATACAACTTCTATATTAGAAATGAAGTGAAAGAATGATAAAAGAAGTGCTTATATCATTAAAAATAAATCAACAGAACAAACGCTGTATGAATTGCAATTTGTCCCCTTTCAATTACTTCTGATCAAAGAAATTATCCATCTAGATTTTTTCGTGATTAACTAGGAAGTTTAGTATATCCAGAAGCTAGATGGTAGGAAAATGACATACTCACCCCATAGAAGGCTCCAGGAGAGGGGAAATTGGACGTTTCACCTAGATGTTCAATAAGATTATCTATACAGACATGTTCATCCTCCATATACTGTTTAGGCCCTCCTTCAGCACAGCTCCCTGATCGGAACACTGGTAGAAAATTTGATTTTTCATCTGAAGGCGACTTGTTGACATCAAGCCCAACATCCATTGCCTGAAGAATATTGAGATAAATAGTTAATCAAAGGACTTGCAATAAATCATATAACTATCTAAACATAATGGAGTTAACTTTTAAATCTTCTATTAAGTTTTGAAAGGGGAATGAAAAAGAAAATAGAACCTTGTCACTGCTTGTTTCTCAGTATATTGTATATGAAATCTAAATTAGGTAGTTTTTTTCCTTATCACGCGAGGAAAAAGATTATACTTAGAAAACAAAAAGGGCAGAAAATGGCCATTACAATATGAAAGATTTTCCAATTCTCAAGATTAACTTTCTAAATAAATGATCGCTATAACATTCAGCATTTCAATAAAATGTTGAGGACTCAGACACAGACCCACAGCTTCTTTTACTAGCATCAAAGGAAAAGAACGAAAAAAGAGGACAAAACAAAATACAATTACCAGACCAGCGTCATCCAGCATCCTCATAGAACTCATACTATGCCGCATAACCGAGAGGTTCCGTGGAGGTTTCCCATTTGCAGTTTGTTTCAGATTATCTAAATTCTCCGAGTTCGGATTTTCCATAGATGGTACATTGTCCTTACTATAACCACCTTCTAATACAGTAAACGGAGGTGAAAGATCCATACCAGCGGCCATATCCCCTTCCCAGTCATATATCAAGTGTTTTCTGCGAATACAGTTAAAGCAAACAACTTTAACTTTACCCTTAAATCCTCTGATCTATTAAAATAGCCAAAAATATAAGCTTCACAAATCAGCCAAAATGACGAGCTACACACTTCAAGAAAAGGAATTCCTTCAGATATCAGACAACTATGCAAAGAATAATCAGGAGGCAAACTCAAAGCTTCACGGAACAAATTCTCAAATCTTCAACTAGTCCCAGATCACAGAATCATTCTCAATTATTCACAATTTCGAAGAAAAAATACCAAATTATGCGAAATCTGCAGTAATTCAGTGACACAAAGCGAAGAAAAATCCACCGATTAAACCGAGAAACACGAGAAAGAATTCCGGAAATGCTACAAGAAATAAGCAAAAACACAGGGAAAGAAAAAGGGGCACACAATATGCAAAAATTTGGAGGACAAGGGAGTGCAGGAAAAAAAGAAAAGAAAACAAAAGAGAATTCTCACATACGAAGATGATGTTGATTCCTTATTCCTCTTTCTATGTCAGATCATCGAAGAACCCTAAAGAGAGACGTCTGAGAGGAGGGGCGAGAGATAAGAGAGAATCAAAAGCAGTTCAAAAAGAGAGGAGAAAATCTGCATCGCAGAGAGAGAACTAAATTGTTGGCTTTGGGTTGGCTACTGGCGATTCCAGGTAATCCGGTGGATCATCTAGCTGATAGCCCACCGACACGTGGTAGGATATGGTTGGTGAATGTTGTGGTTGACGGGATGGTGCCGCCATTGAGTCCCAGCCGTTGGATCTCAGAAAAGCAGCTGTAAGGGCGACGCAAGTGCCTTTCCTTTTATGGGAGGTTTGGTTCGGTTAACGGTCGTTGAAGGAGCCTTGGATTCCAGTAGTGACGCGTCGGTGTTTCATTGGTGTAAACTAAAAAAAAATTTCGGCTAGGATGAGCGGGTTGTCAACTTTTTCACTCCTAGTAGTCTACTAGTCCCATTGAAAAATTTCTTAGCCCTTTTCTTTTATGGTCATAACAGAGACTTCTATTATTGTCTTGTTGATTCATTTAGATGGTTTAATAAGGAGGCAATGGAGGTTTAATTCAGAAATATATGAGTTATTTTTATAAATATGAAATTTTTAATTTTTAATTTTAATTTTAATCATAATAAAATAATTTAATTTTAATTCAATTAATTTTTTTAAAATTAAATCAAATTGAAATAATTAAAATTTTTAAAATTTAAAATTAAATCAAATTAAATTACTTTAAAAATTAAATTAAACTGTTAAATTAAGAGTTTAATTTCATTTATTCAATTTAAATTGATAAAGCACAGCTTAGGTATATTAATAATAAAAATTAAGAAAATGAGAGGGTAAATTCGTAAATGATTGGATACACAATTTTACAGGAATGTGAAATAAATGATAGTAATAATTATTATGATTACTTTAATTATACAATTATTGCATGTGTTTTTGGCAATCACTTCATGAAGTTGCCGACGTTCTCAATCTGATGATGGATTTGGTGGGCCTTTTTTTTTTTGGAAAAACCGAAGAGGCTAAAACCCACCACCATGGCTCGTTCAATGAAGAAGTTCATCTGGATCTTGTTATGATCCAAGTAAGCCCAAACTTAAAAAAGGCCCCATAAAAAGCAAGACCAAATGCCCACTTGAAATTTCAAAATTGTTTGTTTCCTGGAATTGCCTTTTTTGTGGGAATGTTTTTCATTTGGTTGGGCACATATATTAGATGGATATGTGTTGTTGTGTAACACATAGAAGGAAGGTATCAAAGATAACTTCATTTTCTCAACTTAAACTTACAAAGATGAGAGTCTAATAATAATAATAATTAAGTTGAGAACAAAAAAGTAGAGCCATAAAAGATGGCTAATGTTCAAGGCTAAGGTAGATATGCATTCTATTTAAAATTTAATTATTATTATTATTATTTTTAGTAGCGATTAAAAGAGTGAAAATATAAATTTAAAATATTATTAGAGTAAAATTAATAAAATCAAATATTCTTTTAATTCTCATGACTTTTTAAGTAGTTTTTTCTTTCTGAAAATTTAAAATTATATTTTACTCATATAATTTTTTACTGTAATATAAGTATATTCTATACTTATCTCTTTACAATGATGTAAAAATCGATCATCTTCATTATTAAAGTCAATATCTTTATCAAATATACTTTTAATTTATGACTAATTTTCATGTGATTTATTTTAATTTATTTTTTTATTATTTTGCATGAAATAATCTTCTACAGGAATATGAAAATTTTAAAATATTTTTAATTATTAAATCGAGAGAGACTAAGTAATTTAACAAAGTAGCTGCACTAGATTGCGACATGAAGAAGAATTTTTTCCGAGCAAAGACGTTAACTTTCCATTCTCGTATGCTTTATTCCTTTCTTTGTCCCATCAATAAATAGTTGATTGCTTTTGACAAAAAGAAAAAAAAAAAGTTGATTGGTACTTGTTGGGTCCACTTCTTGCACGTGATATGCTATATATGTTACCTACATACTATGAATTGTACCTATTTTTAATAAAATTTCAAGAAATTCAAAAATTAATCACTACCGTCAATTTTTCATATTTTCAATACATGCAAATCATGAATATTTTTGTCTTTTTTCTTCAATCATATCAAACTTCTTTGAACAACGTGAAAAAGGCATTTGAGAAGCAAAATTATTTTAACAAAGATGATTGACTATTTTTCTTTCACATGTCACACATTTTTTTTTTATTTTCAATAAGCTAATAGAAATCTGGCGGCCACCTTTGGAGGATTATTGCCAAATCGCTTGGAACTAGGGAAGAAATATCGAGAAAGGGTGCATATTACGCCATATCTAGCATCTAACAATATGTTGGCAAAAAAATTTGGGTAAGCATGTCTCTCCTCAAAGTAAGCTCCCATTCCTCTGAATCTCTCTCATGTGGTTGGTTTTGCTCGTTCCCCTGCTGCTCAAGTTCGCAAGATTCCTTAGACCAATAGATTTTATTTAAGTCTCTTGAGTGATTGATGAATGATGACCCTCCACTCATCATTGCAGTAGCCGCGTAGGTTTCGTTTTCATCTGGTGAGTTTGTCATCTGGGTCTTTACTCTTCTTCATACTTTATTCAGCTGCCCTCTCTTCTTTTTTCCATTTAAAGAACATTACTTTCGCTTCAATCGGGCTTTTTCATGGCAATCTAAAGCTAGTGGCTATTTCTTTATGTCTTAAGTACGTTTTGGAATTATTCCTATTTGGACATTATTCTATCATTTATTTCTTACAAAGTGGAAATTTCAATAAAATTTGTCTTCCTCACGTGAATTTCCAGTCTTTTATTTTGATGAAACACACTTTGTAGATTGATATGTCATAGCTTATTTGTCTTTTTTTCAAGAGAAGGTTGCTGGTTGGTGCTCCACTCAGTTCCCATATTAGATTTCTCTTTTTCATAGCTTGTCGTCTGGATCTTTATTCTTCATATCTGCCTACTTATTTACTTATTGGGTGTATTAATGGAATTAAAGAGCAGTAGAGCACATGGATTGTAAAAAACAAGAATCTGCTTCATAAACTTGCTGTCTAGTCTTTTTGATTTCTGTGTAGTTCGTTCAAATTTTGAATATGGATTCTAGCTTTTTAATTGGAACAGGGAATCTGATTCTGCTTTCTGCGTTCTGCTTTCTATCTTTTTTTGGAATTGAACTTCTTATCCCCTTCATTTCCCCCATTTCCCCTTCTCCCCTTCCCCTTTACCCTCTATATTCTTCCTGCTAATTGTTTGCTTGATGAGAAAGCTGAAGAAACAAAATTAAATAATAAATTTGAAGCGTGTCTAAATTTCCAATAGATGAAGAACAAAGTTCAAATTAGTGTAAGAGGTATGATTGAGTTGATGATTTTATTTCTATGATTAATGAATTCTATTGTTTGCTTCTTCTCACTAGTTTTGCTCAGAAATGAAGAGTGTATTTTGGTGAATAATTAGTTATTAAATTCAATGTTGCTCATTTCTATCCTCGGACATTCTCATAGGGGAGCCTTGGGTACTACTAGCCATCTAACTTTCATCTCTGCTGATGATGAAGCTCTGGTTTTTCTTCTCCTCAAAACCCATGATTAATTGACTGCAAATTCTCTGGCAGCAGCAGTCTGCAAATTCATTTGGGATGCACGAGGAATACTGCACTTTTGATTTGAAATGAAGGCGACAGTTCTTGTTTCATATCTCTTTGCCTTCTTTGGACTGTTTTCAAGCGTCTACAGTAGGAATGTTGCTTCAAGACCTGCTGTTGTGAATATTGGAGCCCTTTTCTCATTTGACTCTACCATTGGAAGAGTGGCCAAGATTGCCATTGAGGAAGCTGTCAAAGATGTAAATGCAAATTCTAGCATTCTGCATGGAAGCAAACTTGTTGTCACGATGCAAAGCTCCAACTGCAGTGGGTTTACAGGCATGGTTGAATGTGAGTAACTAACTACTCCCTTTTATATTGTTGTAAATTGTGGACTTAGCTGCTTAGCTCGGGCTGGAACGGATTTTAATTATGTGCTCTAATTATTGTGTTTTGGACAGCTATGCGATTCATGGAGACTGATGTCGTTGCAATTATAGGCCCTCAATCTTCTGTAGTTGCTCATATCATATCCCATGTTGTAAATGAACTGCAAGTTCCTCTATTATCTTTTGCCGCAACAGATCCCACTCTTAATTCACACCAGTTCCCCTTTTTTGTTAGGACAACACAAAGTGATTTATACCAAATGGCTGCAATAGCCGAAATAGTTGATTATTATGGTTGGAAGCAGGTAATTGCCATTTTTATCGATGATGATTTTGGAAGAAATGGCATGTTAGCTCTAAGTGATAAACTTGCTGAGAGGAGGTGTAAAATCTCTTACAAAGTGGGGATTCCACCAGACTCTGGTGCTAATCGGGGAGACATCATGGATATTCTTGTTAAGGTTGCATTAATGGAATCTCGAGTTGTTGTTCTTCACGTGAATCCTAAATTAGGTTTCAGTCTCTTTTCCGTGGCGAAATATCTTGGGATGATGGGTAATGGATATGTATGGGTTGCTACAGATTGGCTCTCATCTTATTTAGATTCTTTTTCTCCTCTGCCTTCTGAGACCATAAACATAATGCAAGGAGTTCTTGCTTTACGTCAATACACACCTGATTCAGATAGGAAGAGATCCTTTTCCTCTAGGTGGAGCAAGTTGGCTGGTGGTTCTCTGGGGCTAAATTCTTATGGGCTTTATGCTTATGATTCTGTCTGGCTGGTTGCTCATGCTATTGATGCCTTTTTTGACCAGGGTGGGGTGATCTCATTTTCTAATGATTCCAGGTTGCGTTCGGAAGGTGGTAATCTTCATCTTGATGCAATGAGCATTTTTGATGATGGACTACTCCTGCTGAAGAACATATTGAAGAGTGATCTTGTTGGTTTAACAGGTCCACTAAAGTTTGATTCAGACAGATCTCTGACCCTTCCTGCATATGATGTTGTTAATGTGATAGGAACTGGGTATAGACGAATTGGTTACTGGTCCAATTATTCTGGTTTATCAACTCTTCCTCCTGAGACACTATATATGAGGCCACCAAACCGTTCTAGTGCAAACCAGCAATTATACAGTGTTATTTGGCCTGGAGAGACGGTATTAAAGCCCCGTGGATGGGTATTTCCCAATAATGGGAAGCAACTGAGAATTGGTGTGCCCATTCGAGTTAGTTTCAAGGAATTTGTATCGCAAGTGCGAGGGACTGACATGTTCAAGGGTTTTGCCATAGATGTATTTACAGCTGCTGTAAGTTTATTACCATATGCTGTTCCATATCAGTTTATCCCCTTCGGAAATGGTAAAGAAAACCCCAGCTACACAGAACTTGTGAATTTGATCACGACGGGTGTGAGTACTACATTACTGTTTTATTGTTTGAAATTCAACTTTATGTGGAATCAGTTTTTCCCCTTTGGCTGACTTGTATTCTTTTTGCAGTTCTTTGATGCTGTTGTTGGTGATATTGCCATAGTCACAAATCGAACCAAAATTATAGATTTTACACAGCCATATGTTGCATCAGGATTGGTTGTTGTGGCCCCATTTAGGAAATTGAATTCAGGAGCCTGGGCTTTCCTGCGGCCATTTAGTCCACTTATGTGGATTGTTACTGGCTGTTTCTTCATTGTTGTTGGCACAGTGGTCTGGATTCTGGAGCATAGGATAAATGATGAATTCAGAGGCCCACCTAAAAGACAAGTTATAACTATTTTATGGTGAGTTCATAAATTAATATTTTGGTATGATATATTTGCCCATCTAGTGCTAATTTGCATTATGGAGCACATTTTGCAGATTCAATAGTATTAGCAAGAACTATTTTATGAAGTGAGCTCTATTATTTGGAGCATTTTTTGAAATGCATCACTAATTCAATCACCATTTAATCCCAAATATCATCTTGCAAGCATGCAAAATTATTGCCATCTGATTCATCTTTTGTTTTTTAATGCTGCAGGTTCAGCCTCTCAACCTTATTTTTTGCCCATAGTAAGTGAGAGTCATATTTTTGCCAGGATTTATGTTTACTGTTGGGGCATAAAGCCTCATTATTTTATGATAAAGCTGATTTATTTGTTGCTTTTGTAGGAGAAAACACTGTGAGCACCCTGGGTCGTTTTGTGCTAATCATATGGCTCTTTGTGGTTTTAATAATCAACTCAAGCTATACTGCGAGTCTGACATCAATTCTCACAGTGCAGCAATTATTTTCTCCTATCAATGGGATTGAAAGCTTAAAGGAAAGTGATGAACCCATAGGATACCAAGTGGGTTCTTTTGCTGAATATTATTTGAGTCAGGAACTTGGAATATCTAAATCTAGGCTTGTTCCCCTAGGATCACCTGAAGCATATGCTAGAGCACTCCAACTTGGTCCTACAAAGGATGGGGGTGTTGCTGCAGTTGTTGACGAACTTCCTTACGTTGACATCTTCCTATCAACCCAATGCACATTCAGGATTGTAGGTCAAGAATTTACAAAAAGTGGCTGGGGTTTTGTGAGTACCTATTTTCTGGTTGTTATGTTCTTTTCTTATCTGAAATCAGAGCATTACGTCTAATATGGCATGCATATTTGTGTCACTATACAATAGATGAATCCATTCATTCAGTTGTTCTTTAATTTGCTCAGTGGCATTTGAACTCAAAATTGGTAACTCAGTGGATCTATTTCACAAGATGAAATTGACATAATATATGCAAATAAACAGTGCAATACCACTGAAGTATTGGAAGAAATGTGGTTTCATCTAAATTTTGCCCTAGCATGATCTCATTTTAGGCCTCATGTAAAAGTACAATGGTGGAATAAATGTTACTCAGTCTTCATTTTTCATTCATTCTTCCTTCTCATTTGTATTTCTGCATACCAGGCATTTCCACGGGACTCTCCCTTAGCTGTTGATATGTCAACTGCAATTCTAGCACTATCGGAAAATGGTGATCTTCAAAGGATCCATGACAAGTGGCTCATGCATAGCAGTTGCAGTTCAGATAGAACTGAGATCGAATCAGATAGACTTGAGCTTAAAAGCTTTTGGGGCCTCTTTGTCATTTGTGGGCTAGCTTGCTTCTTTGCTCTCTTCATATATTTTCTGCAGATTATACGCCAATTATATCGCGTTCCCCCTGCAGAATCCGCTTCCCCTACTCAAGGTGGCTCACGCTCTGGACGTCTGCATAGGCTATTATCATTAATGGATGAGAAGGAAGACCAGTCACGGCAAAAGAATAAGAGAAGAAAAGTGGAGAGATCATTTTCTGAGAATGATAGGGATGTAGAGTTGGGAAGGAATACCAAGAGGAAAGGAATAGAAATGACCTCAGGGAGCAACATCAACCCCAGCAGTTGATTCTCTGCTTGTTCATTAGAATACACAGCCCTTGTTGTACGATGACACATTAATCAACAAAGGACATGCGTTAAAGCCTCGTAATTGTTTAGAGGAGTTCAAATAATATCTTTTTGTAGGAATTTTAGCATACAAAATTTAAATTATCCCCATAAGAGAATCATGACATGATGATTTTCCCTTGTGAAGAAATGTAAAATGAGAACAGTAAATGTACTAAAGAACTACGATGGTTTTTTTTTTTTTTTTTATGTGAATCAATTGCACTGTACTATAAATTTCATTATTTATGATAGTAACTGTAAAATAAGAAACTCACAGGTTAATTTTATGGGACATACAAATAAGAACCAAATGGGATTCTAGCATTGGTTATAATTTTCTGATGAAGGGTACAGGTGAGATTAATGAAGACAGCCAGAGTCTATACACGGGAGAGAAAATTTTATAGCATATTTGGAGGTATCTTATAGAATGTGTTATGATCCACCAGTGTAAGGCTTATTCTGGAATGCAAAAGCGTGGTGTAACAGGGCCATAGCTGCCAAAACACAAGCGACTAATTCACATGATTTGATCATCTTCTTTATTCACATGTTTGAAATTATTTTTATGATTTCAACTCGAAACTTTATAATTTTTAAAACAAAAATGCTGCATGACTCAAATTGAGCTAGCTCAAAATGGCATATTAGTAATTAAATTAAAATTTATTACCATTTTACCCTTTTAATATATGAGCCATTTTATGGTGACTTGTGAGCTATTTAGCTCATTTATAAACCACTTGACTATAAAATCTCTTCATTTAATATCTACTCACCAAATAACATTTTTCAATGTCAAATTAAGATGCTAGCAGTTTTTGAAACTCTAAAAATTAATGCTATGGAAAATATATAAATTTAGAGATATTGTATACTATAAGTTATTACATATAATATATTTATTATAAGATAAGATATATTGATTTTTAATGATAAGTTATACTATAAGTTATATTTATTTTTTTTAACTTGAAATATGATATAAATTTGATATATATTAATTGAAATAAAGTAAATAGCATTTCAAAAATGAAATTAAATATTATAACAATAAATATTGATATTAAAGTAAGTATCATATTAAAATTAGTTTAAAATTTGATAGTGGTGTTAGAGTGATAATGATGGCGGTGGTTGATTAGTGTAGGTAGGGTGACGGTCAAATTAGTTATATTTATATTTTTTCAGTATATTAAATATTAAAATATGATATAAATTTCATTATATATGTATTTTAAATTATATATACTCCATAAACACTCAAATCACCACGGTTTACAATCACTACTATTATCGTTATTTAAATAATTTACTTACAAATTATATGAATATAGATAGATATAAATATAAAAATAAATATTACTTGACATGATATACACTTTTAACAAATAAAATTTATATTTTTTAAAAAAATATTATATATATATATACACACATACAAACACACACATTAGAGCTTGTATAATATATATATTTCATGCAATAAAATGTTGGATGAGGGAAAGTAGCCTGATTGGCATAGAAGCATGCATCTCAGCGTGGTTCAAGGTTTGAGCCCTCTCTATATTAGATATTATTTTTTTCCATTTATAAGCACACCTAACACAATACCTTCTTTATATATGTATATATATATTTTCGTTGATTTGAAAACGGATGAGGGCTAATAGCCCGATTGCACATGCTCCCAAGCATAAGGTAGAGGGTTCAGGGTTTGAATCTTTCCTTTGCCCTTTTTTTTATTTATGATTTTTTATAATTCTTTTCATTAAAAAATATAATATTAAACTATAATAATTGGAAGTATTTTTAAACCCTAATTAACACTTTTCCTTAAAATTATAATATAACAAATGTTTAGATTTAAAATTATAAGATATATATAAATCATTTACTTATATACATCTAGCTTTATAGTATTAACATCACTTCACTACTATTAGGATAATCACCTATACAACGATTAATAGTTAAATCAGCACCACCGCTGTAATCACCACGTATACAATATTACCACCATTATTATCATTAAATCATTGTTTTTAATTTAAATATAGAGGGAGATAGTCAAAGATATTTAGAGAATGATAGAAATAAAATGAATTATAGATAGAGATATTAAGATGATCATATATAGATAAAGATAAATAGAGGGAGAGAGAGATAAAGATGTGGAGAGAGATATATAGAAATGCATAAATCAATATATGTGTTGATTTCAAAATCAACACATATATTGATTTATACATTTCTATATATCATATATATAAAGATAAATAGAGGAAGAGAGAGATAAAGATGTAGAGAAAAATATATAGAAATGCATAAATCAATAAATCAATATGTATTGATTTATTGATTTATGCATTTCTATATATCTCTCTCCCTCTATTTATTTTTATATATATGATAATCTTAATATATCTATCTATAACTCATTTTTTTTCTATCATTCTCTAAATATCTTTGACTATCTCCCTCTATATTTAAATTAAAAGCAATAATTTAATGATGATAATGGTG
Source organism: Hevea brasiliensis (assembly GCF_030052815.1). NCBI lineage: Eukaryota > Viridiplantae > Streptophyta > Magnoliopsida > Malpighiales > Euphorbiaceae > Hevea > Hevea brasiliensis. Next base: position 84,526 of record NC_079504.1, on the reverse strand, counting down.
GTAATATTGTACACGTAGTGATTATAGCGGTGGTGCTGATTTAACTATTGATAGTTGTATATGTGACTATTCTAATAGTAGTGAAGTATTGTTAATACTATAAAATTAGGTGTATATAAGTAAATGATTTATATATATATATTTTATAATTTTAAATTTAAATATTTGTTATATTATAATTTTAAGGAAAAGTGTTAATTAGGGTTTAAAAGTACTTCCAATTATTATAGTTTAATATTATATTTTTTAATGAAAAGAATTATAAAGAATCACAAAAGAGAAAAAAGAAAAGGGACAAATGAAAGGATCGAATCCTAAACCCTCTACATTATGCTTGGGAGCATGTGCCAATCGAACTATTAGCTCTCATCCGATAAATTTTTGTACACACACACACATGGGAGTTATTTCAAAATCAACACATATTGATTTATACATTTCTATATATCTCTCTACCTCTATTTATCTATATATATATGATAATCTTAATATCTCTGTCTATAGCTCTTTTTATTTCTATCATTCTCTAAATATCTTTAACTAGCTCCCTCTATATTTAAATTAAAAACAATAATTTAGTGATGATAATCGTGGTAATATTGTACACGTGGTGATTATAGCAGTGATGTTGATTTAACGATTGATCGTTGTATAGGTGATTATTCTAATAGTAGTGAAGTGGTGTTAACACTGTAAAACTAGATATATATATATATATATATATATATATAAATAAATGATTTATATATATCTTATAATTTTAAATCTAAAAATTTGTTATATTATAATTTTAAGGAAAAATATTAATTAGGATTTAAAAATACTTACAATCATCATAATTTAATATTATATTTTGGAATGAAAATAATTATAAAGAATCACAAAAGAAAAAAAAATGGACAAATGGAGGGATCGAACCCTAAAACCTCTATCTTATGTTTGGGAGCATGTGCCAATCGGATTATTAGCTCTCATCCACTTTTTAAATCAACGAAAATATATATATACATATATAAAGAATGTATTGTGTTAGGTGCGATTATAAATGGAAAAAAATAACATTTGACATAAGGAGGGCTCGAACTCTGAACCACGCTGGAATGCGTACTTTTATGCTAGTCTAGCTACTTACCCTCATTTAATATTTTATTGCATGAAATATATATATTATACAAGTTTTAATGTGTATATATATTATTTTTTTCAAAAATATAAATTTTATTTGTCAAAATTATATGTCATGTCTAGTAATATTTATTTTTATATTTATATATAATTCTTCTCTGCAATCTAATTCATTATGCTAGCTCATCGCTGCTGCATGTAGTAGCTCATATGTGCATGCATTAATGCAATAGACACTTTTCGAATCATCAGTTCTCGAATGGTGTGCATGGCTGCAAGCAATAATAGCTTATTGCATGCACACTTTCCTTTGTATGAGCCATTAAATAAGCTACCTCACCAACTTCAAGCTTTGAAGTTATTTTTAAGTTATTTTCTCTCTTTCTTTTAAGGATATAATAGTAAAACTATATACATTAGTACCATTTGAGCCAGCTCAAATTGAGCTATTTCGCAGTACTCTTTTTAAAATGGCTTTAATATCTCTATATATCTCTATACTTCAATATCATTATGCTATAGTTCCTATGAAACTCTTATAGTAGCATATGCCAACCCAACATCATGAATCTTGAAGTTGGGGTATCCATGATTAGATCAAGAACTAATAATTTGGCACAGAGAAGGTTTGGCTATTTCGATAAAAAAAAAAAAAAAAGGTTTGGTTACGGCCTATGAGAGGAGAGGTTATGCCAAGGACCCCATCTTGCAGCAAGTCCCTGCTGGACAGGCCCCAAGTTAGAAAGTAGAAACTACAAGTAGAAAAATGAAAAAGGCTAGCCAAGATTCCCTCCTCAAGAAGAGCCAACAAAATTTTCAACCCAAAAGCAGAAAAAGCCATTGATTAGGGAGACATCATCCATGTGCTCATCTTTATCTTCTTCCCAGATAAACCAATTGACAAAAATATTCAAAAATCCGCAATGAAACCAATCATTTTTTCTTTTTTCATAAACTCTTGGCACTGACCAAATTAACCAAACATACAATCTTTCTTCCACTAACAATACTGCAAACAGTACAAAGCTAGCTTCAAAACACATATTTATATACAGCAATACTGCCACTACCTGCTGTGTCATTGTTGAGGCTACCGGCATTTGCCATAGCCTGATCAGAAACAAATGGAAATGTAAACAGCTCCATTATTTATTCAATAATTAATACACTAAATGCATCAATAAAATGAGAAATAAACACGAACTTACTTGGATCACTGAATGTGACAAGTCCAGTGCCCTTGAAGTCGCAGTTCCAGTAGTTCCTCCCATGCATCTGATAATATGCATTCATGGCAAATGATGCATGTGCATGGAGTTTGTCTGGTGCATAACAATCACCACTTTCATTTATCTCTCTGCAATCCACACCACCAGGTCCACAGCAGAAGTCCAGCACAGCTTGAAGCACCTTCTTGTCTGAATGGGGCTTAGCCACACACCAAACTGAAGGACCTCTTACCCCACTTGACGTTTTCTCACCAAACTCAAATGTCTCTCCATTGCTGCAGAACTGGCAGCTTAAATCTACATCATACACCTTAGATCCATCCCCATTAAAAATCCCAAAATTTCTCTCACTAACACCACCATCCTTTTTGTTTTCATTGAACAAAGCAAACACAAATATCTCTATTTTATCCTTAGGCTTCATGGGCGTCCCTTTATTGGACTGTGCACGTTCAATCAACCTGGTATTGTAAGTCTTCGCATTATCTAGCGTCGCAGCTGTATCGCCGGGATCACCTTTGGATGGCCAACTAGATTCCGAGACCGTAATCTCAACCATCCGATTTCCATACCCTAGTGCACTGATGGCTGATCTAACTGCATCAATTTGTGCATCTAACATATTGTTGTAGGTATAACCCATAGGATCTCGGACTCCGGTAGCATTCCCTAGCAAGGCATACTGTAGATTAACTGAAGCAGGGTTGTCCCTGTAAGCGAAATACGGATAGGCATTGACCATGAAAAGAGCACCAGTATCAGCTAGAAATCCCACCATGGAGGTCATGGTGGGCATAAGGGTTGTGGCAAAAGTGGAAGCTGAAGGAGGAAATGAGGAAGCAAGAACGGCCATGCTATGTGGGGTTGTGATCTTGATTTTGCGATCGAGTCCTCGTGCTACTAGCACTGCATGCAAGTTCTGCATGGCTTGGACGAGATTATTTGGGCGCAAATGGTCTGGATCTGTGGTTAAGTACTCATTGCCTATGGCTATGGCTACTATGGAAGTGGCAGGAATGAAGGGAAGCACACGGTTGCTCATCGGCTGCTGATACATGGGAGCTGATCTTTGCCACATGGTAGTTCTCCACTGCAACAATGAGGTCTATTCCGGTGTTGGAAAAGGCCTTGAGGATTTCAGGATTAGCGTCGTAGATTTTGACCTTGTCGATGAGCGTGGATTGGAGGAGCTGGGCTACCTTCTTAGGCGATGGGAGGTTGTTTCCGAGAGTACCATAGTTTACTCCAACACTGGAAACTTTTTGAAAGGGGCAGAGAACGAGGAGAAGGAGAAGGAGAAGGAGCCGGAGAGAAGCCATTAGAGTTTGTTCAACTGTGGCATTGTACTTGGCATTTAGAAAGAGTTTCGCTATAGCAGGCTAGTATTAAAGAGTAGTATGCATATAGCGGACGATGGCACCACTTTTCGTGGGGGAAACACCACCAGCCTTTCTAAGAATTACTTCTCCTTGCAAATGGTGAGATCAAAATTCACCAGCTTCGGATAGTCCAGGCTTATGTAGCATTAGTTTCCATCGAGAGGGAAAAAAAATAGAATAATAAAGGATTTGGGATAATCTTGGGTAGTTGGTACGTGTCGGATGCAAAAAATTGTAACTCCAGATCAGAAGGTGAATAAGTGTGGGCCATGTACATGGTAAAATGATGGCCGGGATCCATGCAGGTCCTTGGGATCCACCTGTAATAATTAATGAAAGCAAGAATAGTACTTCTAAGTTTGAACGCGTCTACTCTTGGTCATTCTCCAATCAGCTACACCTTTGGTCGCTCAACATTTATCTGAACGCCCTCGTTTGTGGTTTTGCTTTGATTTGAGATGGGAGTTACCTGCTGCATTTTGTAGCTCTAAATTCAGTGAAGGATCCAATAAGCTTTGAGCAATGTAAGATGACAAAGTGGGATCAGAAGCCAGAAGAAGAATTATACAAGCTAAAAGGATGGCCAAGAATCTTTAACACCTCTTTTCTCTCTCCATATGCGTGAGCTTTGAGTGCTACAACACCAAGTTATACAAGAGAAATGGGAAGTTCAAGCCGAGGATAGAATCATAAAAATCTTTATTCCACAAAAAAGAAGATACATGTAAATCGGTAAAGCTCAACACTACTGTGTCCACGGCTAGAGATACATAACACGCACTAGCTTGTCTGACCAGTGGAGTAATGCTGAAATGTTCCCACAAAGCAGACGGAATCATTTAGAGCATTTGAAAACCGGTCCGCCATATTTGAAAATCCGAAAGAAATTAAAAGCTCAATCACAGTCTGGGACTAACTGCATCAAAAACTTTTCAAATCGACAAACATTGCTAAAGAAGCATACACAGAGCATGTAACTACTAGCTCTTTAGGTTAAATCCGAAGGGGTCCATTGTGCCATTCTGGAAATGTAAAAGTTGGGAGCAGAGAAAAAATGCATCAATTTAGGAAGATAGGGAACTCACCCTGCTCAGTCTTTCTCTTTTCGCCAGTGCTTTGTCAGTTGTCACCAAATGAGAAATCCCACTCCTTTTTTCTGGCACTCTTTGAACCTGAAAATATATCTGTACTAGAATTTGAAATCTTAGTAACCAAACATAAGAAAGGGTCAAGGACAAAATCATTGTAGGCAATATTGAAGTCCAAATGTCATAGTTCTGCCCACTTCTATGAATGATAAAAAAAGGATCTGCTCTGAGCCAACTGCACTTCCTAACAGCAAAACATTGGGAAATGATTGTCACAAGAAAGTAATTTAGGTAAATTATTGATATGTGCGACAGGTTGAATGGTTACATGATACAATTTCTGTTACAACATAGTATAATTTCTGTTCATAATTACTCAAACCTATGCAAGGAAAAGAACAGATGGGGGTGGGGGTTCTCTAGATTACACTGCACTCTATGTATTTACAGAAGAATTCCTCCTCTTTGCAGTACCTATACATAACTTTGAAAACCTCTATCAAGAGTTTTGGAAATCGACATGAAAAGTAGTTCTCAAATCCTTCTGGATGAGATCCTAATATTTCCTTGATCTCTTGAGGAAGTTCCCTGTAGTGATGTGACTTGTTGCGTATGACCCGCAACAAGTCTCGGACACTATCATACTTATAACGCCTGTAGTGGCCAATGTTGTTGATGAATGCAGCTTCCATCTTTTCGTCCCATTTCCCATTTAATGCCACTGTTCCGACACTTTCTAGTGCAGCTAAGAGTTCTGATTCGTTCTCCCTATCTTCCAGTTCAACCCTATCACTAGAATCCTGAAGAAATAAGAGTCTTCTCTCAGATGTCCAGAAAAAAGGATGGCTCAGCACCTCCTGAGCTTTTGGCCTACAACATGTTAAGGAATTGCCATTATTACACAAAAATTAATCACACTAGTTATGAACCAAACACCAAAGATGAGAATTTGAAGCGTTCTACAATGGGAAGTTTCTCAAGTTTTCAAGTAATAAAGCATCTTAGAAGGTTTGACAATGTATAACTGTCTTACCTGTTATCTGGCTTAGGATCCAAGAGGCGAGAAAAAAGATCCACAGCTTCTGATATATTCTCCACCAAGAACAGGTCTTTCCTGTCATTCACAATATTTACATCACGTTCAATATTGTCGCCAAAAGGGTGCTTTCCTCCTGTGACACAGAAAAATAGAACACAGCCTAAACTAAATAAATCTACTGCACGTGTTTGGCGTCCGTGGAGTAGTTGTTCGGGCGCTTGCCAGCCTGAACTCCCATAACCTACATTTAACAACAAAAAAGAACAATGAGAAAAAAAATGTATAGGATTTTCAGCCAGCAATATTAGATCTTGAAGGCAACCCCCCTTTCTCTCACCCTTTTCTTTTTTTTTCCCCCTTTTTCTCCTTGGGGGGAGGAGGATTGGTTATGACAGGGGTGGTTAGAAAACCAGGGAATATTTTTCCAGGTTAAAAAGAAGTAGAAGTGTAATGACCAGAAGAAATGGCAAACTTACCAGTCGGGTGTTGGGTCAAGGAAGACATGTCTCCAACAAGGCGCTTGCTAATGCCCATATCAGAAAGCTTTGCACAAAAAGATTTATCATTGATTATCAAAACATTTTGAGGCTTTAAGTCCCGATGTATAATTCCAAGTTCATGCAGATGAGCAAGACCAGAAACCACATCCCTGCAGAAATAAAGAAAATTTTCAAGTTCTGCACAGTTTCTTAGGTAGTTTTTTGGACTGTTCAAACGTTTTAGCAACAGGAACTGTAACACCATAACAAAATGTGGCATTTTATTATGAAGTTCAAGCTATCCATTGTGTCCACTGTCCATAATTCAAACTCTTGCTTAAAAAGGACCAGATAAGCTGTTATGGAAATGGACTAGAAGTAAATAAAAATTCATGACCATTTGCTTGAACATACAAGACACCCAAGTGCATTTCAGAGGAGGTTAACTTAATGACTTTACATTACAAAAGAAAAAAGTATCTGAGTGCAGATCATGCTTTTTCTTTAAATGGTACCTAATATAAGCTGTTACCATAAGTTTTTTGGCAGGACTAAAGAAGTATATGCCAATCTTCCTATTCGCTTAAATACAACCTAAATATATTGCGGAAGGTCTAGATGTGAATAAGATAGAAAAAGTTCATGAGAATGCTAGCTGTTTATAACTTTTAAAGCCAATTTAAAGGATAATGACTTTTCAGTTTTCACTAGCTTTAAAGAACCTTTTGCTGGAGATAATTGACTACATCCAAAAGAAATTCCCACTTAGTTAGAAGCTTCAATTTGGTTGGAAGCCCTGCCCTGCATCTCTCATGTAACATCAGAAAGAAATGAGAAAATCTGAACATGGGCCATGGAAAAAAATTTGTTGGCATTATAAACCTTTTATCATCTTTAGTGCCAAATTAAGCACTGAGTTTTACACAAAAAAGGGTGTTGGGGGAAGTACCACTAATTCAGGAAAAGATGAGTGAAAATGGGAACAGTAGAACAAAACCTTAAACTGACCTCATCAATTTTAATAAATGAATAGAAGGATGTCCATTTGCCTTCCACAATTCAACATTTCTGCTATGTTCCAACATTGAATGTAATTGAATAGTAAACTCAGGCAGGCGGTTGGAATCTGCATCCTTGGAAAGCATTTGACTTTGAAAAGATTCAGAATACACATAAATGAAGTCATTTAAGCTGCAAGTGCAACGCTCCAAAGCAAGATATACAAAATCTTGGTCATACTCCACTCCATACCATCTAACAATGTTTGGATGTTGATCAGAAGCAATAAGGTTCTCAATCTCTTTCAAAGCCACATCGTGATGAGTCTGCACGAGCCGTTTAACAGCTACAGCACGACCATCATAAATTCCCTCAAGCACAACTGTACCATTACTCCCCTTAGCAATTTCTTTGTTAGAAACAAGTAACTTACCAATCCTGCGCCCGCAATTCTCTTCCATGAGTGAACCTCCAGTGCTGTTTCCAGCTTTATTCTCACGAGGAAGATATTTCTCCCTTCTCTCATCATTGGGACTGTTCCTATTGTTTCCTGATCTCTTACTTTTCTTCTTTTTGGGCATTCCACTCCCAGAATGCGATTTAAGATCCTCAACTGACTTGCTCAGCCTACTCTGCTTTCTAAATGTTAAATAATTATAAAAAACGGAACTGATAATGGACAAAAAGGCAGCAATAAAAGGCCACATATGATATTTTGCCATAATTTCAGAAGATAAACTTGTGCTGTTGATTATATCAGCATCTCCACTAAGCATACCGAAATTCCCAGGTTTTTTGGCCTCAGATGCAGGCAAAGCAAGCATAAGTCTGTCTTCATTAGTTGGGAGAGCCAGTGGAAACCCACGAACAGGTCCTAAGGAAGGACTGTGAATTGGGGCAGGCAGAAAACGAGCTTCACCTCCAAGCCAAGCAACTGCTAGTTTATCAAATTCTAACAAGCTATAATCACGAATTCGAAGGACAGCAGTCTTCATCTGACAAGGAAATTGAATATCATCTACTTCCTCATCTACACTTGGCGAAGCTCCATCTAAGGAACTTCTAAACCCTTGACAGCGAAATTCAGCCTCAATATCAGCAAATGCCAAGTTCCATAAAATTTCAGTGGAGTTTGGAGAATAGTGTTGCAGCACATAATCTGTCCTTGTGATGTAAATCAGATGCTTAGCTGTTCCCAAGTCAGCAGCAATAGATTCTATCAATTGAGCATCTTTTGCCAACAGAAGAGCATTTTCTTCAGTAGCCTGAGCCTTTGATATGGAAGAAGAATTATCCAACCCATAAGTACGAACCACTTGTCCAGTCTTAGCATCAACCAGAAATGCAGTCGTCTTTTTAAATCCCAGTGTAATTTCTCCATCCTCTGATATGTGTGGTGTCATTTTAATATATTCTTCAGCACTCAGTGGGGGTTTTTGCTGTGCAAAAGCAGTTATAGTGCATTAAATTATAACCAAACTCACCAAAAGTGCATACTGTAACTTAACACTAACACACAGAAAATTGTAAGTCTCCTGAAAAGACTCTCCAAAAAGTCCATCCTAACAAATATTATTAAATCCTTCGTAAAGAGTGAAGACCAGGATAATTAAAGCATCAAATTGGTTCAAAATACGAACAAAGTTTCAAGAAAAGAACCAAGTGCAAAAGGGTCGGCTTGCGTACCAATTTGCCAAAGCGCTTGCTATGCACATAGAGTTCCCAATCATCCCCACAATCTATATAATATAAGTCATCACTCAGTTCAGAGGCATTACGCGTATCATCGTCATTGTTAACAGTAGCCTGATAAGAAGAATAAATCGGCTGCCCAGATGAAAAAGACCAGCGAATTTTCCTTGAGTTAGTGTCGACGAAGTATACAGTTCCATCCAATGCGGCAACTAATGCTACATCTTGTTTACTAAATAAAAGGCCAAACAAAAGAAACTAACTATTAATGCAGAGAACATGACATTAAACTAAAACTGATACTTGAAAACGCAGTACGAATTTAAAATGCCACTATCCATTTTAAACAGCAGTAATGGATCAAACACCTCCATCGAGCTCGAAAGAAGACAAATTTCAGTAGAATTTAACGCAGCAGATACTCACGGTTTTGGGGGCAAAAAAGATTTGTATAGCTTGGAAATCTGGCTGCTCTCATCGGGAATGGAAGTCTGGGAGATCGATGTGCTCGAGATATCCCTTATCAACGGAAATACTATCAGCATAAAGAACAGGAGAAATATGAGAAATCGTTTCATCTCTGAGATAAGGATCCTAATTGAAAAATTCCAAGGCTAGATATTCTTTTGGGAATGAGGAATTAAGGTCTTACAATTGAGAGATTTGGCGAATGATCAAGTAGTAAATTAGGGTTTCTATTTACGCATTTGAAAAGAGAGAGCCGGTTTTCTCTTCTCCGATTTCGATTTATGTTGGCATTTTGATCCGTTTCGCTTGCAATCCACAGTAGTTTGCCGTGGTGTAAATTATATGGTGTAGATGCGACTACACGCTTACGGTGAACCTACCAATTCATCGAACGTAAAGGCGATATTGCAATTTGCACGTGAAAATCTGGGATTTTGCATGGCTCATTTTTTCAAAGGGAAGATTTTTAAGATTGTCCAAGAAAAAGAATTAGTCTTAAGGACTTTTTTTTTTTTTTTGTCAAGACTCAGTCAATTATAAATTTAAAACACAACACATTTATTAAATATATATCTTATATATTTATATTTTTAATTCATGATAGATTAGGTATGGAAAAGATTTCTTTTTATTCTTATTGCATATAAATAAATTGAGTATAACTTCAACGTAAATAGAGGAAAAAATAATGAACCTTTCCCTCCTAAACAAATCTATTAGTTCAACAAGATAAAATTCCCCTCCTATCTATGTTGTAAAGTTGGATGGTATGGAACAGTTATTGCCATGGGGGAGAGGGCAAAAGCAGAGAACATGTGGGTTTATAAGTCATGGTGAAATCTCAGCTAACATGGATAGTAAGCATTAACATCACTATTTGACAATAATGTATTCCTCTTCTAAGCTGTGTTTACAAGATAAGCATTTGATTTTTTCAAGCATTTAAAAACCTGAGTCTCAATAAGATTAAATCAACCAAAAAAAAAAAAAGAATTTTATTCATCATCCATCATCTAAGCTTCATAAACTTTGCACTCTTCATCTGCTGGGTTTGTCTCGCAGAATTCTTCCAATGGGTCTCCAGTTCCTTTTGGAGATACTCCTGGCCATTTGCTGGCTACCAAATGAGCCAAATCAACAACCCTTTGGCTGAAACAAAAATCACAATCCCATTTTTGTTAAAACCACAAGTATTTTTGAAATGCATTGAAGTCATGAAATTAGTTTAGAATATCCTGATCCTGACCTGTAACCCCATTCATTGTCGTACCAGGCAACCACCTTAACCATGTCATCTCCCATGACCATGGTCAATGAAGAGTCTATGGTGGAAGAAACATCGGTGCACCTGAAGTCAGCCGAAACAAGAGGAACATCACACACATCTAATATGCCTTTCAATGGCCCTTCTGCTGCTTTTCTGAAGGCTGCATTGACATCTTCTGCTGTAATACCTTTCTTCTCAACATTCACAACCAGGTCCACGACCGATACATTAGGTGTTGGAACACGGAGTGCAATGCCATTGAGCTTTCCTTTGAGCTGGGGCAGCACCAGAGACACAGCCTTGGCTGCACCAGTGCTTGTTGGCACAATGTTCAATGCTGCAGCCCTGGCTCTCCTCAAGTCGCGGTGTGAAGCATCCAAGAGCCTCTGGACAATGCAATTAAGCCTTCCATATTTACAATTCAATTATTCTGGAATAGGCTGTAATAGCAGAGTAGAAACTTTTGGCAGTTGCCTACCTGATCTCCAGTGTAGGAGTGAGTGGTTGTCATTGTTCCCTTGACAATGCCTGCAAATTTAGAATAATTCTCGATTAAATGATCAAGCCTTTTATTTTATGTGAACCTGAATTCTATTACAGCAATTTGGAACAAATTCTTACCAAATTCCTCATCAATGACCTTCACAAAAGGAGCCAGACAATTTGTGGTACACGAAGCATTGCTGCAAACCATAAATAAATGGATTATCAGCTTAAAAATGGATTTAGTTTAGCAAGAAGATTGATTTTCTTTTCTCTTAAGACACCAACCTTACAATGCTGGAAACCTCATGACCGTAATCCTTTTCATTAACACCAACAACATATGTTGGAATGTCAGCACCTTTTGCCGGAGCAGTGATAATGACTTTCTTTGCACCGGCCTGAATATGTTTCCCAGCACCAGGGCCATCCACAAAAACTCCTGTTCCCTGCAA